>NC_091006.1:31390909-31693939 GCF_041146395.1 Eulemur rufifrons
AGTGTTTTAAGTGACAACCCAGATGTTTTAATCGATCAGGAACATTCCTTCAGGTTCATTCCTAAATGCCAATTTAAAATGCATCTTAATAGAAAAGACACTGCTCTATGTCTACCGTCTACAATAGAGTTTGGCTCACTCGGCTCAGCTTTGCCCTGAATTCAAAGTGAAAAAAGAGGAAAAAGAAAACTATAATCGGTCTCACAATCTCTGAAACTCCTGACGGCTTCATCTTTCACTAAACTTGGTTTTGAAAACTGCTGAAAGTCAAACGGAGTTTCGGGACGGGGCCTGACAAAAATGTGCCATCTTGGGCCACCTTCTCCAGAGGCACCTGCGAGGTGCGGGCTGGGAGCGTCAGGGCGGCCAAAGGAGGCGGCATCCCTGCGATGACCAGCGTCCCAGTCCTTTGTCCCCTGACTTTGTCCCCTGACTTCCAGGGTTGTGGAAACAAATCGGGGAAAGAGAGGCGCGAAGAATTCCGGGGACCTCAAGCTAGATCATAAGCCCCTAGAGTGCGGGGGGGGGGGGGGGAAGAGCAGAAGATGGACAAAGGAGGTTCTAGTTTGCCACCTGGTGACCAGGCCTGCATGCGGCCGCGCCGCCGTTTCCCCGAGGCGAAGGCTCCGGGAGGCCGCACGTTCGCGGTCCTGCGCCCGAGGCCGCGCGGCTCGGCGCTCGCTCCCCCGGCGTCCGCGGACACGCGGCCCCGCGCCCCCAGAGCCACGCGGCGGCCCGGGCAGCAGCCGGCGGCCGCGCGGGGACCCGGCCGCGCCTCCCAGGCCCGCTGCCGCCTCTGCCGCCCCCTGCCGGCCGCCCGCGGGCCGCGGCGCCCCGAGCTCTCCGCGCCTCGGCAACCGCAGCTCGCGCCCGGGGCGCGGTTACCTTTTGGGGACATCAAAGACCCGGCAGAGGGCCGGGCGCGGCGGCCCCCCACTCTTGGTTTTCCCATAGCGGATCAGGTCCTGGAAGAGCGCGCAGCTCGGGAGCAGGCCGGGCGGCAGCAGCTGCAGCAGCAGCGTCAGCAGGAAGGCGGCGGCCAGCGCGAGCCACAGCGTGCGGAGCGGATTCAGCGCCGACAGCTCTGTCCCCGCCCAGGGAGCCATGGCCGGCGCGCCCGGCGACCGCGCTGCCAGCGCCCCCGCCGCCCGCCCGCCCGCGGAGCGGCCGCCACTCCCGCGCCGCGCCGGGCTCAGGCTCGCCGGACGTCAGTGACGCGGCGCGGGGCGGGGACGCGCCGGCCCCGCCCGGGACTTGGCGCCGGCCGCGCGGTTCCCGGTCCGGGACGCGCTGGCCCGGGCTGGTCCCAGCAGCCCGTAACCTGACTCGGGCTTGCCCGCAGGGAAGTCCGGAATACGGTTCCACAGACGCAAAAAAGTGAAACAAACAAGATCACGTGCCTGCAGGGTTTCCAATGGAAAAATACAAACAACCCTAAATGTTCCACGTTAGTGTGTTACAGCTAGAGTATGGGACACTACCTTGTTAGAATATCATGCGGCATTAACATGATGATTATGAAGACTGCAGAAACACGGAAATCTGTGTATGACAACTGAAACTGTATGTTAAGTGAAAAAAAGCCGATTATGTAAAATACATAACGTAGGATAGCAAACAACTATATGCATAAAGAAGCCAGGTCATGCATGAAGATGAATAGCTGTATTAGGATGATGGAAATATGTATAATGTAAACACGTAAAGTAGAAAATCATCGAAGTAATTGCACGTAACAGAAACAGGATGGTGGTCAAAATTGTGTTTACCTTTTCCCACTAGAATTCCAAATCTAGAAACAACGTTTTTAACTCTATCAGCTGTTCCTTCTGATATTTACCTACATGTTGTGTCAATGCTATTTCTTGACTCATCAATTGTAAACATATTGTTTTTCTTTACTGTAAATGAAAATTTAGCTCTTTTGGGTACTTTTAGAAAAGCCCTGAAGATATTAATTGCAAAAAAATGTTGTGTGCCTCCTGTATAACAGGCACTGTTTTGGACGCTGAGGACAGAGGGCTTTACAGGACAACTCTCACTGCCTATATGTGCTTGAGATTGGGTGGTAGTTGAGGGGGGAAGAGGGGAGAGGTGGCCAACTCATCACCCTTACCCCAATGAGATACCTTATATGTGTACTGAACAAACATTGGGGAGCTGGATGGGTAGCTTAGCGGGACTTTGGTTGTGCCAGTTTTTAGGGTTTTGCTTCTTTGTGCAAGGACATTAAGGCTTTACCGATCCTTTGATAGCCTGGTGATAAAGGATGGCCAAATTGGCATTCCAACTAGGACAATAAGGCCTTTTTGTGTGACCTGGAATGTCCTCTGCCGGAGTCATCCCTGCATTGTTTCTTTATTGTTCTTAGGTTAACTCCACAGAAATGTAGCTGGACTTTCTAGAACATCTTGTAAGTGCATTGCAGGGACCAAGTTTCCTGAATACGAGGTTCTCTTATAGTTTTCTGACCTGGGGAAGATTGAAAAAAAAAATAGGGGTGCGTGTGTGTGTGTGTGTGTGTGTGTGTACACGTGGTAGAAACAGGCAAGTTGAGGCTGGAGGGAAAAATTATCCCATATTTTTTGGTTTGGATTTTAATCAGGTGCACAGTTTCTATTCAGAGACGCCCCTGTAGAGGGCAGTGGCTGAACAGAAAGCCATAATTCAGCCCTACAGAGAGTATTTGTAAATGTTTAAATCCTTACTGCAGTGAATTATTTCAAAAGTGGAAAACCAGGCAGAAGTCTGTTAGAAAGATCAATGTTAATAAATATCAGTCAGCATTTTTGTCTTTATTTAATGAACAGCACTATATGTTCAACAAACCACTGGCCTTGCCTGCAGGAAATAGCAATGCCATTTTTCCAGTCGCTCAGGCCAAAAACCTTGAACTCAACCTTGATTCCTGTCTTTCTGTCGCCGCCTAAATACAGTCTGTCAGCAAATCCTATTGGCTCTACCTTCAAAATACAAATCCATATTCAGTCACCCTTAGAGTCAGTGCTTTACTGAAGTCCCTAGGCATCTCAATAAATCAAAAAAAGAAATAAAAAGAATAAAGACTGCAAAATAAAAAACAACACTGTCATTATTTGAAGGCCATATGAAACTCCAATAATAGAAACTCCAAAAGAGTCTACAGATAATCTATTAATATTGGAACTAATAGAGTTTAGTGAGGTTGCTGGAGACAAAAATCAATTTATAAATGTTTATTATTTCTATTTCCTGGCAACAAACAGAAAATTGTATGTTTCTATTTCCCAGCGACAAACAGTAAATTGTATTTTTCAAAGATACAATTTACAATAGCATAAAATATTACGCATCTAAAAATAAATCTAATAAAAGCCTCCTCCCTTGCTTCTTTTGGGTCCCTGCTTCAAAATTCACCTTAAGAGAGACCACCCTGTATAAAGCAGCACCCCAGCCTCTCTATCTCCCCCTTTGGTGTTCTCCACATCACTTCTTACATTCTGACCTGCCATGTATTTCATCATCTATGTGTTTATTGTTCCTCTTTTCTCCCTAGAATACATGCTCTAGGAGGGCAGGGATTGTATTCCTAGTGCGTGTGTTAGTGCTTGGCATGCAGGTTCCCAGTGAGTTTGGTGAGTGAATGAATGAATCATTCCATATATATTCAAGACATTAGCAGAGGAAATGCTGTAAGGTAATGCGTACTTCAGTGCCAAGTTAATGATATATAAATTAACATTTTGACCTATTATTTTTATCATTACCATTTCAATAATTGTATGTGGGAGTCATCTGTGCATTATTATATACAACAAGCAGGATTGATGTCCCATTATTTTATTTAGGTTAATGACAAAACATGACATGAGTAATGGATAAAACATGAGGAAATGGGACAATTGAAGGGAAGAGAGTGGGAGTTAAACTTTCCTTCCTATATGACTTACATCATCTAAAAAAACCATTTCATTAATGTGCTTCCTATTCTACTTAGTATATTCAATTAATATAACACAGAAATTCATTTCCTGAGTTAAATCTACATTTTCCATTTGGCATACAAAAAAGTGATCGTTTATGAGAGAAAACATTTGGTTCCTATACACAGTACACTGAAAATTGATGAAGCTTGATTAATTTGTCACATAAAAATCTTTACAGAGATGGTTAAAAATATTTTTAACCACTTTTGCTCCTTGCGATTATCTTCCAATATTATTATATTTTAATTGGACCATCATCTTTCTATGCAATGAATTATATTTTCACAACCAAGGTTAATATCTACTTGATTTTTCTCTTAACAGTGTACTTAGTTACAAAGGGATTTTGGCATAAAAACACTGCTAATTTTAGCTATTGGTTCCTACTTAAGTGTTTTCCTGAATTTCTTTACATTGTTACCAGACAATGTAAAGAAGGGGACATTTCCTGAGATATAGAACCTAATCAACAGAAACGAATCTTTTCATGCAAAAAATACTTATTCAAAGACTTCTATATGCTAAACATATGGTGAGGAGCTGGATATTGAAAGAATGAGTAATACCCTCCCACAAGAAGCTCGATTATATTAATAAAACTCTAATTCCTTCTTTCACCTTTTTACTTGGCTTAAAGGAACCAGTCTTCTTTAAATTGATTGTACTGACTCAGTCATTGGAATGCACATTATCGACTCCCAACTCTGGCCTGTCTTCATGGTCAAAGTATGTTATTTGTAGTAATAGCTTAGAAAGCCGAGGTTTTCTACAGAAGAGTAGTGACTCACTTACGCAAATGCTGAAGAATACCCTAGAATTCTGTTATAAATATCCCTAAGGACACCCGATTTTCTTATATATTTACAATATTATGTTTTGGGATTTTTTTTTTGCCAGTGAAACAGCAGTCTTATTTTATTTTTACTCTAAGAGAAGGGTCCTCAGGATGATGTCGTGTGGGGCGGGGCATTTAGTAGTTTCAAGGCCACAGGGGTTTTAGGGCAACCGGCTAGATGACTATGAATAAGCCGAGCCACCACCCTGGGGCTCGGTTTGCCCACTTGTGACACAAGGGGATTGGATTACATCAGCAAGTCCCAAACTTAACATACGAGTCACAAGGGGGTTTTGCTAAAATGCAGATTCTGATTCAGTAAGTTGGGAAAGGGGCCTGGGAATCTGCTTTTCTAACAAGCTCCCAGGCACCGAATGTCCACGCTGCTGTTCCGTGGCCCATATTCTGAGCAGGAGGGGTGAGACCAGCATTGTCCGAAAGAAAGATAAGGTGACCTACGTATGTAATTTTAAATTTCTAGTAGCCACATTAAAAAGATAAAAATAAATAGGTAAAATTAATAATACTTACAATATAAATATTGTATTTCACATCATATAATCAAAAATACTGTTTTACCATGTCACCGATATAAAAATTATGAATGAGATATTTTGCATTCTTTTTTCCATCGTAAGTCTTCAAAATCGAGTGTGTATTTTACACTCACAGCACATCTCAATTTGAACTACCCAAATTTCTAGTGCTCAAAGGCCACGCGGGTGCAAATGACCATCTCTGCTACCTCTTTTAGTCTAGTAACATTCTCGCAAGCTTCCTACCTTACATCATGCAACACAGGCTTCTGCCACGAGGTGGCGCCAGTGTTCCTTGTTTCCGCCCGAAAACATGATTTTTTTTTTTTTTTTGGCTGGATGACGGCACTGCAAGAGGCTACTTCGTCATTTATTTATTTGCTCATCTACTCTCTTCTACCTTACATCATGCCATACAGGCTTGTGCCACGAGGTGGCGCCAGTGTTCCTTGTTTCCGCCCGAAAACATGATTTTTTTTTTTTTTTTGGCTGGATGACGGCACTGCAAGAGGCTACTTCGTCATTTATTTATTTGCTCATCTACTCTCTTCTACCTTACATCATGCCATACAGGCTTGTGCCACGAGGTGGCGCCAGTGTTCCTTGTTTCCGCCCGAAAACATGATTGTTTTTTTTTTTTTGGCTGGATGACGGCACTGCAAGAGGCTACGTCATCATTTATTTATTTGCTCATCTACTCTCTTCTACCTTACATCATGCCACACAGGCTTCTGCCACGAGGTGGCGCCAATGTTCTTTGTTTCCGCCCGAAAACATGATTTTTGGCTGGATGACAGCACTGCAAGAGGCCACTTCATTATTTATTTATTTGCTCATCTACTCTCTTCTTCCTTATTTATTTCATAAATTTTGTTTCCAGGATCTACTAATGGTAAGTATATTATATTCTCTGTAACCTTGCTCAATAACTAAAGCCTGATAAAATTATTATTAATTATGCCAAAGTAAATTATTAGAAGGAATAAAATATGTTATCCATCCTTGCTGGGGGGCCATATAAGATTGATCTCTGCTTATATAATATTTTTAGACACAGGATGGTGACCAGTTATTTAACAGAGCAACAGTGGAAACATGAAAATTGCTGACTTGTGTATATCAGATTTAAATAATTTTGTGACACAGTTGTTTATGAAGAAGAGGAAAATATTCCTCCTTCTTCAATTTTCTCTAATACAGGTTGACTAGTGCTTTGCATTGGTGTTTTATGTTATGAATTTTCTGAAAGAGAAGTGAGGAATATAAAAATGAAGCTCAACTTCAACTCTATAATTTTGCCTGTACTCTAGTCTTACTGTACCTGAGGGATTACATTTTCTGGAAGAATAATTTTAATACTCAGACTTCGTTTTAAGAAGGTATGTCTAATGTTCAGTTTTTTAAGAGCCTGATATTATTTTTTTTGTATGAATGTGCCTCTAAATGATAACTAAAATATGGTAGGTGTTGTGAACAAGTGGTTTATATGAGTCGACTCACCCCCACAGTAAACCAGTGAGATAGATACTTTTATTATCCCAGCATTTCAAATGAGGAAATGGATAGTCTAGAGATTAAATATATTGTCCTGGGCACATGGCCCTTAGAGGCAGAGTGTGAATTCACATCCAGTCTGTTTGACCCCACAGCTTGTTCTCTTAAGTACTACATTACGTTGAGGAAGCTGTCTTCCGCTGTCTTGAGTTTGCCAGTAAGTCAACAAAATAGTCAACAAAAACTACAGTCTACCATATCCACGATGGGGTGAGGGTTTTCTTTTACAGTGTTGAACCATAACATGTTTTTTTTTTTTTTTTTTTTTTTTTTGTTGAGACAGAGTCTCACTTTGTTGCCCAGGCTAGAGTGAGTGCCGTGGCGTCAGCTTAGCTCACAGCAACCTCAGACTCCTCGGCTTAAGCGATCCTACTGCCTCAGCCTCCCGAGTAGCTGGGACTACAGGCATGCGCCACTATGCCCGGCTAATTTTTTCTATATAGATTTTTAGTTGTCCATATAATGTCTTTCTATTTTTAGTAGAGACGGGGTCTCGCTCAGGCTGGTCTCGAACTCCTGACCTTGAGCAATCCACCCGCCTCGGCCTCCCAGAGTGCTAGGATTACAGGCGTGAGCCACCGCGCCCGGCCCATAACATGTTTTAAACAAGGTCAGGGCACCAAAAGCTCAGGTACCTTTGGTTTATTTTTATTTTTAGTTTTATTTTTATTTTTTTGAGACAGAGTCTCACCCTGTTGCCCAGGCTAGAGTGCCATGGTGTCAGCCTAGCTCACAGCAACCTCAAACTCCTGGGCTCAAGCAATCCTCCTGTCTCAGCCTCCCGAGTAGCTGGCACTACAGGCATGTGCCACCATACCCGGCTGATTTTTTCTATACATTTTTAGTTGTCCAGCTAATTTTCTTTCTATTTTTAGTAGAGAGGGGTCTCACTCTTGCTCAGGCTGGTCTAGAACTTCTGAGATCAAAGGATCCACCAGCCTCAGCCTCCCGGAGTGCTAGGATTACAGGCGTGAGCCACTGCGCCCGGCTGGTACCTTTGGTTTTAGGTCTCCTTTGACTAATAACTCCCTAAACTAAGTCACGTAAACTCTATTTTCTAAGTCTACAAAACAGAGTGAATAGGAAACCTCTTTCATGAATGTATAGGTTGAATTCATGACATGATTTCCTGACAATTCACTTTAAAAATATGAATTCCTCCCACATAACCATTGTAAAAGCCTACTCACTATATTTTACCACATATGGATTTCCCAGCAGTTTTTATGTATTCTTTTTTGATACATATAATACAAAACGGTATGTATGTATGTGAGAGAGAGAGAGAGAATTGAATTCATATACCTTCTTTGTCACCCACTGGCTCCGTTATCTTGGGCAGCTTGCTGAATCCCTCTTGAAACACCAGTTTCCTAACCGAAAATCAGGGTTGATACATGTATTTTTTTCTGAAGATGTGACATAAGAATGAAACGAGATGATATATGCAAAGTCTCTAGCACATAGTGAATACTCGGTAAGTGTTAATTTTGTAGAACAATAATATAGAAACATTAATAAGCTACTTCTATACCTGCTTATTTTAGCTTTTAGAGGAATTTGATACCTGCTGACAAGTGAAGGTGAAAAGTGCGGCTACCTGCCTAAAGCAAAGACAGTCTCCTCCCCCTAAGTCCCCCAGATTCTCAATGTCTTGATGAATCTGGGCCAAGCGCTTCTAAATTATGCAGCAAACTGCCTCAGTTCTTTACTTAGCTTTGGCAGTGAAAGCCACTTTTCTTAGTAATCTCATAGGAAAAGGGATTATGAAGACATTATAGTGCGTGGCTCCCTATCTCATCCAAGTCACCTGGATGAAAAATTTGTCTTTTCTTCCCATCTTTCAGACAAGGGATTTATAACTGTTTTAACATACTATTGAAGCAAGAGGTACTATGGAAACGTGTCTCTGGGCTGACTTTTACAGGTCCTGATTTGGATGCATAGCTTAAGGTTCACAGGCAGAAAAAATACGTTGTTTCCAAAATGTCACTATTTCTTCATATAGAAGTGATTCTTTTCTTTTCTTTTTTTTTTTTTTTTGGAGACAGAGTCTCACTCTGTTTCCCAGGCTAGAGTGCCGTGGCGTCAGCCTAGCTCACAGCAACCTCAAACTCTTGGGCTCAAGCAATCCTCCTGCCTCAGCTTCCCGAGTAGCTGGGACTACAGGCATGTGCCACAATGCCCAGCTAATTTTTTCTATATATTTTTAGTTGTCCATATAATTTCTTTCTATTTTTAGCAGAGACGGGGTCTCACTCTTGCTCAGGCTGGTCTTAAACTCCTGAGCTCAAACGATCCATCCGCCTCGGCCTCCCAGAGTGCTAGGATTACAGGCGTGAGCCACTGCACCCGGCCAAAAGTGATTCTTTTCTTTTCTTTTCTTTCTCTCTTTTCCTCCTCTTCCACCTCCTCTTTCCTCTTAGTCTGTGTGTAACTGCATCTGAGAATAAGCAAATCTTGAAACTTTTCACTGGCTTCTTGAAAACTAGCACAAATGATTTTTCCTTATCAAATTCACTTTTTTGTTTTTGGCCAGGAACAAAGCCACCCAGGCCAAGAGATCACAGTTCACTTCACACATAGGAAGAAGGAAAATCTATTTCAATGGCTTGACAAGCAGATGATCTCAGAATATTCTCCCAGGACTCCGAAGAGCCCAAACAAATATGGAGGATAAAAACTTCCCTGTGTCCTGTGTTTGGAAAAGGAGTGGAGGGTTGGAGAAAGAGGGACAACTTTATCAAGGAGAGAGGCAGACAATGGCCTGACATGAACGATATCTTAAAGCAGCAGATAAGGGCGATTCAAGCGTGATGGTTTTGGATTATATACAAAGTTGAACTGAGAGAGAATTTTCCCACAAAGGAAGTTGGTATTTGCTGTCCTTCCTATGGATTAGCTGCAAAGCAGACTGTTTTGTGTGTTAAACTGGCAGTGGGAGAGGGGAGTCATTTACCCTCTTCCCCCTCCTGTCCCACACCCACTCTGCCCGCACCCATCTGCTCATTTCATGGGGCGACCAACGAATGGCAAGGGAAGGCATGGACGTGCAGGGCAAGGAGTACAGGCTTTGTAACTGCATGGAACCGAGTTTGCAGCCCTGCTCCATTCCTAAGAGACCCTGGCAAATCCCTTAGCTTCTCAGCCTTGATTTCCTCCTCTGGAAATGCAAATATTATCTGCCTTGATAACCTAAGTTATTGTGACAATCACATTAGGTAATGGAAAGGAAAGTGCTTCGTAAGTGGTCAAGGGCTGCAAATGTAAAGTTGAATGATAACGAAAACCTACGGAATTAATAAATCTTGCATCAGTGTATTCCTGCGCATCTGAGGTCATGTTTGCTGGTGAAATCTCCTTTCCTTCTTTTTGTTAGACAGCAGATGGGAGGACTTGGTCAGCCTCCGTCAATGGAATGAATCATATTTCAACGGAGAAGAGCCCGCCAGCACCTTGCCCTTGGGCCTCAGCTCCCAAGAGCCAGAGCCACTATTTCCATACTCTATACATAGATCTATTGTTAACATTGCACAGTGCAATCTCCACGCTGCCCACACGCCACGCTGGGGAACCCACCTAGGCTTCCTTACTAACTCTCTCGTTGTAGGAGACAAAGCTGAGGATCCCAGAATGAAGGCACTTGCTCAAGTTCACACAGCTGTTGAGTGGTGGGGCCAGGATTCTAAGATGGGACTCTTTTTCCCATGGAGTATAGGGGGGAGTGTGGTTTTCCCTGCCTTGCCTTCCCCCTCTCCTTCTCCTCCTCCTCCTCCTCCTCCTCCTCTCTCCTGCTCCCTTTCTCTTTCCCCTTTCTTCTCCTTCTTGTGGTATAAAGCTTTCTTTACTAAAGAATCAGGGAAAACTTAAAAGAGAATTAAAACACAGGTGAGCAAGAGCTGAAACTTTTTGTGAAATGTGGCTTTTCCCAGTGTCCTCGGGGAAAGCACCAAGAAGTAAACCTGTAAGTAGGTGGAGATTCTCGGGGGGCTCAGCCCTCATGGGTTTGTGACTTTCTCCCTAAGAGCTTCTTTCTTTTAAAAGTAATTGTTTATGTTAATTGCACAGGAAATACATGAATACCTTTCCATTGTAAATTAAAAAAATTGAACATTACAGATGAGGTTAAAGTCTCTCTCTCTCTTTTTTCTGTAGAGATAGGGTCTTGCTCTGTTGCCCAGGCTGGAGTGCAGTGGCCTGATCATAGCTCACCGTAACCTGAAACTCCTGGGCTCAGGTGATCCTCCCACATCAGTCTCCCGAGTAGCTGGGCCTACAGGCCTGCACCACCATGCCTGGCTATGTTGCTCAGGCTGGTCTTGAACCCTTGGGCTCAAGAGATCCTTCTGCCTTGGCCTCCCAAAGTGCTGAGACTACAGGCTTGAGCCACCATGCCTGGCCTAGAGTTTCTTTTGACCCCCTTTATCCAAGTGCCTTCCCCAGAGGTAGCTATTGCTATCATTTTAGCATAAATTTTTTTTTCTACAACTTTAAAAATTAATTTATACACATTTATCTAGATCTAGATAAACATACATATCTAATTTTTACATGAGTGGTATCAATTTTACTTATCCTTCTAGTTTTAAAATTTTTATTCAATAGCGTAACTTGAAATGTTCCCATATCTGGACACAAACATCTGCTTCATTCTTTTACTGCTACATATCGTGAAGCCATTGTAATCAATCATGCCTCTGATGGACTTTTAGATGGTGTCCATTCTAGTCTAAACAGTGCTCCAATGAGCAATCTCACACACATATGTGAGTGTTTTTCTAGGGCATATCTATAATATTGTGAATTTGGATGTGGTGAAATCAGTTGGTTGGCTCCCAGCCTCTCCCTTTTCTCAAAAGGCAGTTAGCGAAAGATCTCTTACCACCATGATCACTTGGGGTTGTCTCATTTCAAGAAATTGTCAGTTGTGTACATCATAATCTTCATGATCTTTGCTTTTGTGCTTTTGTGATAGTACAGACTGACTGAAAAATACAGTTTGCAGTACTCTTGCAATAATCAACCCTGCACTTGGCATGGGTGAGGGGTGTGTGTGTAGCTCACGGATTAATAGTACAGTCAGGGCCGGGCGCGGTGGCTCACGCCTGTAATCCCAGCACTTTGGGAGGCCAAGGTGGGAGGATCACTTAAGCTCAGGAATTTGAGATCAGCCTGAGCTGAAAAATGAGCAGGGCATGGTGGTGTGTGCCTGTTGTCTCAGCTACTCAGGAGGCTGAGGCAGGAGGATCATTTCAGCCCAGCAGTTTGAGGTTGCTGTGAGCTAGGCTGATGCCACTGCACTTAAAAAAAAAAAAAACAAAAAAAAAAACTGTAGTCAAATTACCCTCCAAAGTAGCTACACTAACTTATGTTCCTGTCCAGAAAACCCATTTCCTCAATCCTCAGCAACACCTGATATTTTCAAACATTACACATTTTGCCAATCTGATGCGATGGAGGAAAATGACATTTCATTGTTGTTTTAATTTGCATCTTTACCCTAATTTTCTTCTTATGGCAACAGTGTCCTCCTTAGGGAGTTCTTATGTCCTCACTAAGCAGTAGGCGTCCCTTCCCCAGACCTATTCCATCCCAGCACCCCAGATACAGGCTGGAGAACATGCCTGGAGCAGTGGTGGGGTCTGGAGCTCTACATATGAACACCCCACCCCGATGGTTGGGTCCTAGTTTGGAAATTCTCATAGCATGCCTATCCAAGGATCCAGCTCTAGAATATTAGGGTACCTTTAGAAGTTCCTCAGAGATGCTGTAGAGTGATCACATGCTCATTTTCTCTGTTTGTTTTCCTATTTATAGGTGTGGGATTTTATGCCTAATATGTCAACTGTTTTTAAAGAAGAGGAATTGCACTGTGAAATTTCAGCAACTCTGTGATTATGAAAGTACTACATGTGCATTATTTAAAACTTGAAAAGTTTAAAGATGTATAAAGAAGTAGAAACTATCTTCTACATAGAAGTAACCATTATTAGGTTAAAATAGATGTTTTGAGGGTGGACATGGTGGCTCATGCCTGTAATCCCAACACTTTGGGAGGCCCAGGTGGGAGGTGGGAGGTGTGAGGATCAGTTAAGGCCATGAGTTCAAGACTAGCCTAGGTGACACAGCAAGACCTCATTTCTAAAAAAAAAAAAAAAAAAAATAGAGTTTTGAAAAACCCAAATTTTCAGGTACAGGTACAAAGCTACAAGCGTATTTACCTTTTGTCTGGATTTTACATATGTCCACTATACCCATTTTTTTAAACCACTCAAGGTCATTTTCTTATTTCCTCTGTTACGTTGTTTATGAGTGTTTTGGGCATTGCTCCTTGGGAACATATCTTTATCCTTGTCATACTGTTTAAACCTGGCATGAGATGGTCATTCCTCTTGCATGTCTACTAAAAGCTCACTAATCTGTAAGGCCATCTTGGCTGAATGAGACTTGAGGCCTTGAGAAGCTGTGCGTCCTAGAAGTAGACAAGTCTCTTAAACTACCGCGGAGGGATAGGATAACTTTATAACTGTCTCGGAATATGCAAAGGGTTACCCCCTGGTTTGCACGAAGCCCAAGAGTCCCAACTGGAAAGAGCATGAAGCCTCTCTACAGCTGCTGTTGGAAAACATAGACCTGCCCCAGGGGCCTGGGAAGAAGTCTAGCTGTGTGGGCCAGGTTGGGTGCAGAGAAACAGTGGCTCCGAGGTGACTAGGAGCCTGGTCCTGCCCAGTGTCTCAGCTCCAAGGATGTGCCAGCTGGGGAGACAGACAGCTTCTTGCCTTCCACTCCCTAATGCAGCCGAAGGGAGACACAGCTGGCTGTTAATTTTGCATACCAAATTCTTGGAGAAAGTTTTCCTTCCATAAGCACAAAAAAATATTGTTTGTCATGGCTAAGCAAGACAGAGACCCCATCTCTACTAAAAATAGAAAAATTAGCCAGAGAGAAAAAAAAAAATTAGCTGGGTGTGGTGGTGCACACCTGTAGTCCCAGCTACTCGGGAGGCTGAGGCAGGAGGATTGCTTGAGCCCAGAAGTTGGAGGTTGCCGTGAGCTAGGCTGACGCCATGGCACTCTACCCAGAGTGACAGAGTGACACTCTGTCTCAAAAAAAAAAAAAAAAAAGAAAAGAAAAAAAAATGAAAAAAAAAAGGAAGCATGTGATTGCCTTTGGAGTCTGGATAATGCAGGATAATTGCCTCCTCACAAGATCCTTAGCTCAATCACATTTTTTGCCATATAAGATAATACTCACTTTTCGCCATGTAGGGTAACTTTGGTAGGCGCCAGGGATCAGGATGTGGACCTATCTTGCGGCCACTGTTCCGCTCGCCGCAGCTGGTTTCAGACATGGCTGGCGTCAGACCGAAGTTATGTTATCAGGACTTGGATTCACATCATTTCTCATCTATCTCCTGGTGTCTGGCTTTGGTCTCAGGCTCCATTTACAGTGCAACGGTGATAATCGCTCTAGATTTTATGTCCTCTCAGCTTCCAATCTGGCTGAAGCAAATCCTCTCTCCCAGAAGCCTCAGTGAAAGTCTCCCGGGCATCTTTGCATCTGAGGAGTTACGCATCTGTCCCCCGACTGATCACCGTGGCTGGAGGAACCTGAGGCTCCGGTTGACTTAGCTGGAGTCATATATGATCATGGTATCAGCTCTTCTGGAACCGTATGGACTGGGAATGGGGGAGGAGCAGCTCCCCAGAGAAAAATGAGGGCTGCTACCACAAGAAAGGGAAGTGGATGCTGGGTGACAAGATAAAGAAATAGAAACACATCAAAACAAGAAGCCCACAAATGTCTAGTGGATCAGCTTTGCTGATAAGATGCCTTAGTAAGACTCTGACTCATGAGGAAGAAGAAAGCCACACTGTGGGATACCGAATTGCAGCCAGTAGGGGTGGATCTGGTGGGTGGGCAGGAGGAGAGTCTTGGGGGAGGCCTAGCTGGGACTTTGCAGAGCTGTGTTCTATGTGAGGTGACCCTTCTATGGGACTCCATGAATATTTAGTAAATCTAGAAAAATTATAATATGCATAATGAAACCAATTGGTTTCTCATGAAAATAGCGAAGGGATTGAATTTGCATCACATTTGGGGTTTGGCTAAAATAGAGTCAGCTATTGTAGATGAAGCTGAGAGTGGCGACTTGGGTTACATGTAAAATAGGGCTGATGACCTCCGCGTAGGGTTGTGAGGGGTCAACCGAGAGCAAGGGTATGAAAGCGCTTTGTAAATTGCAAAGGGACACACTCCTGCGAGTTACCCTCGTGTTATTTTCATGACTTTGTTCATGAGTTCATATTCATGTAGGCCTATTAGCTTCCCTCTGCACCACTCCCAGACGCTGGTGATCGTCAGGGAATCAGTGAAGAATGTAGATAAATCTGCTGAAATCCATCTTCTCACCAAAAAAAAAAAGGCTTCAGAGCACATCCCTGCTAAAGGTAAAGCATTGTGGCAAATGACGTGGTTTATCACGTAGACAGCAACGCCAGAGATGTAGTTGAGCTTCAATAAAACAGACAAAAGTGTACTTCTTGTATTAGCTTATATCAGGGGTCCTTCAGCTGGGACACCTTGGTAGGCATGGCTGTAACTGTTAGCCTTCTAAAGTTGTATGCAAAATGTGTGTGCGTGCAAGGTTGTGTGACATGCTTCTCGCGTTGGCCTGGGAAGAAGGTCCGTGGCTTTCGACAGATTCTCAAAGGAATCATGACCTCACCAAAGGTTAAGTACTACTGACTCACAGTGTTTCTAGTGGCGGAGCTTTGTTGAAAGGTAGATGCAGAAACGTGAGAATTCTAATCCCACTTGGTTGCTAGCTTACTTATACTGGCTCTTCCTTGAGGCTCTATAGTGCCACGCTGACACAACGCTTTAGGAAAAAGCAAAACATTTTGTTTGTGCAGGGACACTTGCTCCTTCTTTGCAAAAAGATAAAGTTTATTTTGTGTGTACATTTTTAATTAGGTAATCATACTACTTCTAAAATATTGGAAAGTAAAGTAGAAATATATTTAAAAAAAAATAATTCACTAACCTTATGAAAAAGTTTGCCGGCAGCATAGCATAGTGAGATTGCTGGTGTCAGATACATCTGGGTTGGAGTTCTGTGAAATTTAGAGAAAATTGCTTAATGTCTCTAAGTCTGTCTTCTCCTTAATAACATTGAAATAATAATTAAATTTA
Source organism: Eulemur rufifrons (assembly GCF_041146395.1). NCBI lineage: Eukaryota > Metazoa > Chordata > Mammalia > Primates > Lemuridae > Eulemur > Eulemur rufifrons. Next base: position 31,406,995 of record NC_091006.1, read on the forward strand.
CATCGTAGGGTTCTTGGAGATCAAATGAGAAATGCATGTAAAGTGCATAGCACAATGCCTGGTATTCAGTAAGTGCTTAATACCTGATAGAGTTTTGTCACGACTGCTATTTTCTTTCCAATCATTTTTATTAACTTGAGATCATATTGTGTTGACAACTTTATAATGTGCCTTTTTTCTCTTTTCATTGCACTAATTCACCATAGTATTATATACTCTTTGTGTTAGTTTTAATGGATAAATTACCTCAGACACAGGGGATACACTCAAATTTACCCAATAATTCCCTTGTTGTTAGATATTGACGGTATTTTCAATTTTTATGCACTGCATAATGACATTGCAGTTAATGACAGACTGCATATATGACCGTGGTGTCATAAGATTATAATTCTCTTTTGAGTACTTCTTGGAGGGCTGGTCTTGTCTTGGTGAATTCCCTCAACCTTTGTTTATCTGAGAATGTCTTGATTTCTCCTTCGTATAGAAAACTTAGCTTAGCTGGGTACAAGATTCTAGGCTGGGCATTATTCTGTTTCAGAAGCGTGAAAATGGGGCCCCAACCTCTTCTTGCTTGTAAGGTTTCAGCTGAGAAATCTGGCGTAATTCTGATGGGTTTTCCTTTGTAAGTTACTTGTTTCTTTCTCCTTACAGCTCGGAGAAGTGACTCTTTAGTGGATATTTTGGTCAGCCTGATGACTACGTGGCGTGGTGTTTTCCTATTTGCTATGAATCTCCCAGGGGTCCTTTGAGCTTCTTGAATCTGTATGTCTAGAGTATTGGCAAGGCCTGGAAAATTTTCCTCGATTATGTCTTCAAATAGCTTGTCTAACCCTTGCTTGTTATCTTCTTCACCCTCAGGAATGCCAATAACTCTCAAGTTAGGTTTCTTCACATAATCCCACATTTCTTGAAGACTCAGATCATTTCTCTTACTTTTTCGATCTATCTCTGTGACTGACTTATTTAGTTGGAAGGAGTTATCTTCAATTTCTGAGATTCTTTCCTCTGTTTGATCTACCCTGCTCTTGAGACTTTCCACAGTGTTTTGTAGCTCTCTGAGTGAATTCTTCACTTCTAGGAGTTCAGTTTGGTTTTTCTTCAATATTTCAATTTCTTTAGTGAATTTTTCCTCCAAATCCTGTATTTTTTTTGTGTTTTCCTTGTGTTGTTTATCCATTGATTCTTGTATATTATTCAGCTTGTTTATAATCCATAATTGGAATTCTTCCTGTGACATGTTGGTGTTTTGAGTCTGGTTTGTGTCAAATGGTTGGGAGCTGGTATTTCTCTTTGGGGATGAGCTTTCCATTTGATTCTTTTTGCTCTCCGTGTTTTTTCGCTGGGCCCTTCCCATCTAGATTTGTCGTTGGATCTTTACTTATAGGTTTAGTCTGGTTAACAGGACTCTTTGTGCTCTATTCTTAGGCTGTGAAACAGTCTAGGTAGGTTGCTTCTTTTGGCAAGAGGGGGAGACTGTTGTGTATTGTTCAGAGATTTTTCTGTTTCCGTTGGGGGACTGCTTCCGATGGGTCCAATCCTAGAGGATTGGAGTGATCCAGGACCGCTTTGGTGAGTTAGGACACTGTGTTGTGGTCTTTCAGAAGGCAGGCAGGGTCCACACTAATAGTAGACTGAAATTCTCTTTGTTTGTTTGTTTGTTTGTTTCCCTTTGGTTCTTCCTCTATAGGGGAGGTTTCTGACTCTATCTGCCGGCAAGATACTAGCTATGGGGAGAGGACGGTGACTTTGCTTGCTCAGCGCCCCAGTTGCTGTAGCTCCCACGGGCAAAAGTCTGTCTTGGCCCAATGTCCCCAGGGATCAGGTTCCACACTCTCACTTCTGGAGAAGTGTTCAGTGTTTACACTTGGGCAGGGATCCTATATAAGGTCCGTGGACCAGGGGAGAGGGCCGTCCAGGGAGCCTCTTGGTACCCTATTGCTCCGCAGTGACTTGGCTGTGGGCCCTAGAGTGGCAATTGCGTGCCCGCAGGTCTCCGGCCCTGGGGGTGACTACTCAGGATCCGGTATGTACCAGAGCCAGGGACCTGGCCCGTTCCGAAGCTCACCGTGGGTCCCCAGTTAGAAGGCGAAAAGAGAGGAGAAAGAGAAGAGAAAAAAAAAAAAAAAAAAGAAAAAAGAAAAGGAAAGAAAGAAAAGAAAGAGGAGAAAACGAAAGAGAAAAGAAAAAAAAGAAGAAAAAGAAAGAAAGAAAAAGAAAAAAAAAAAAAAAGAAACGCAAAAAGCCAAACCAAAAAACACCAAAAACGCCAACAAAAATGAACAAAAACAAACTACATAGCACTTCACCACACCGCAAGGCAGAAAGATACACAAATCTGAAGTATATAATTCAGCGACTCAATGTTTTTTTGTTTGTTTGTTTGTTTTACGCCTTAGCACAGCTCTGCGCCTTCACTTCCGCTCGGCTGGGTCCGGAGCGGCCATTAGATGTTTTTATTTTTACGCCTTAGCGCAGCTCCGCCCCTTCACGCCCGCCCGGCTGGGTCCCGGGCGGTTTCGCAGTGGATTTCAAGATGACGTCTGCGCGCCCGCACAGCTCCGAGGGTGGTGGGGATCCAACCTCCGTGCTCAAAAAGGCGCAGCAGCCAGAGGCCCAGAGGGCAAAGGTGCCCGCCGAGGCTGTCCGCTGCCGGAAAAAAAAAGAAAAAGAAAAGAAAAGGAAAGAAAAAAAAGAAAAAACCCCAAAAAAACAAAAACAAACACAAACAAACAAACAAAACCCAGAAGAAATTTACGAAGAATAAAATATACAGTTCGGCGAGCCTATTCTTCTTGTTCGTGTCGGTTTTTGTTTTTTTTTTTTTTTTTTTTTTTTGCCTTAGCGCAGCTCTGCCCCTTCACCCCGAGCGCGGCCCCGGCATATCCCGCACTCCTGGCGTTGGTTCAGAGACCAGCGGAGGGCGCCGGGCAAAGAGAGCCGCTCGGCACTTTATGGCTCCCGAGCGGTTTCGTCCTCGCTTTCAAGATGGCGCCTGCAGAGCTCCGGGGCTGGAGGAGACCGGCTCCTCGGCAGGCAGAGACCACCACTGCCCGGGGGCTGGCGAGCAAGGACGCGCACCGGGGGGTCACCGGCTGGAGAACCGCCGAAAAAGGCAGCACGGGCAGAAAGAGCTGCTGGGCACTTTTTGGCTCCCGAGCGGTTTTGCCTTCGCTTTCAAGATGGCGCCTGCCGAGCTCGGGGCCGGAGGGGGCCGGCTCCCCGGCAGGCAGAGACCGCCACTGCCCAGGGGCTGGCCAGCAAGGACACGCACCGGGGGTGACCGGCTGGAGAACTGCCGAAAAAGGCAGCACAGGGTACAACGCTATTTGCTGTCCGGGAGTCTTTTGTGTTTTTCTGCCCTGGGGCAGATCCGTCCCTCCTCGCCAAGCGCTGTCTCAGCTGAGATCCCCCAGGTTCTAAGGTAATTTCTCAAAAAAAGCCTCCTGTCTGCAATGCGCCACGTATCCCTCAGTGATTCTGCGCTGGCCTGGGTCAGGGCTCTGTTCAATTGGGAGCGGAGGGCAAGCCGCTTTCCCGAGAGGCTGCACCCGCCCCGGCTGGGGGCGGGTGTATCCGACCCGCGCTCCGCTGGCTAGTGTCTGTCCCGCGTTCCCAATTTTCGTTCACCTCAGACCTCACTCGCTCTGTTTGTCCCACGCTGATTCTCCGTGGATTCACACCGCTGTTCCTGTGTGGGAGCGGTCTTCTAGCGTTGTGGCAGGTCCGGATCGATGCCTTCCTTCCCGGGAGCGCAGATTCAGGCCGTCACCACCACTCCGCCATCTTTGATCTCCCCCATAAGATTATAATGAAGCTGGAACATTCCTATCACCTAGTGACATTGTAGCCATCTTAATGTCATAGTGCAACACGTTACTCCTGTGTTTGTGGTGACTCTGGTGTAAACAAACCTACTGCGCTGCCAGCCATATAAAAGTCTAACACATACAATTATATACAGTACATAACACTTTATAATGGTAATAAATGGCTATGTTACTGGTTCATGTATTTACTATACTATACTTTTAATTGTTATTTTAGAGAGAACTTCTTCTACTTATTTTTTAATTATTACTGTTATTGTTTTTGAGACAGAGTCTCGCTCTGTCACCTGGGCTAGAGTGCCGTGGAGTCAGCCTAGCTCAAGGCAACCTAAAATTCCTGGGATCAAGTGATTCTCCTGCCTCAGCCTCCAGGTAGCTGGGATTACAGGTGCATGCCACCACATCTGGTTAATTTTTCTATTTTTAGTAGAGACGGGGGGTCTCACTCTTGCTCAGGCTGGTCTTGAACTCCTGAGCTCAAACAATCTGCCCGCCTCGGCCTCCCAGAGTGCTTAGCCAAATATGTTTTTGGAGCCAATCTATTTATGCAGAGCAATAGAGATTTTTGCAGTGGATATATGTGATTGCTTGAAAATTACTGAAAGACTGGGAGCTGGAAAACTACCATGGATTTCGCTTGTGACTGCTCCTTTTGGCTACTGGGAATTCCCAATTCTAATAATAATTTTAACTCAAAGCAACAGGAGGAAAAAAACACCAGAGAGATCAAGAAGGGGGTGGTGGTGCATTAGTTATGTAAAGATGTGAGTTTGCCAGCTGAGATCCCCAAATCACAGTGCCTTAAACAAGTTACCTTATTTTTTTCCTCTCATGTAACAGTTCTGGTTTAATAGTCCAGGGCTCTTACGGTGGCGTCAGGGACCAGGCTCCTTTCATTTTGTTGTCTTCATCCACATAAAACCTCTAGCTTGTGGGAAGGGAAAAATGGGGAAGAAAGCAGTTGCCTACTCTTTAGGAAGTTATAGGCACGACTTTAGCTCACATTCCATTGGCTAGGAAATGATCATATGGCCACACTAAGCTGCAAGGGAGACTGGGAAATGTAGTTTTAACTCTGGGCATCCTTGTATCCAGCGAAGTATCAGGGGTTCTATTTCTATAGAAGAGGGGAACAGATGTTGAGGGGCAACTAGTTTTCTCTGCCACAGGGGGCTTTTAATACAAACAGTAAGCCTGGAAAGATCCAAGGTGGTGGGTGATGGGGAGGGGCAAGAGGGAGAAAGGACAGCTTCTAGAGCAATGTCAGTATCTGGAGTGTGTGTCACACTTGTCCTGCATATCAGCCCTCCTCCACCTTATTTAGATTCAGTTTCTGTTCTAAACTAGACACTTGGCCACAATTTCTCCTGCTATTTTTTGCCCACTCCTTGGTATCACTCCTCTACTCACCAAATCCTTCTGTTTTGGTGATGTCTTTTTCATTCAATGGGAATTTTGAGAGTGCTGGGGACACCATGTTACGGTCCCTCCCACTGAGGTGCTGAGGGGCTTACAGCGGTGGCTGTATGACACAGAGACACTGAAGTACAATCTGTGTGATTCATACTTTGCTGGAAGTCTGTATGGCATATTGAGGGGGCTCCAGGGAGAGAGGGACCATTCCTAGCAAGAGTGGAGTTGAGGAATGATCTAGGAAGGTTTCACAGAAAGGTGATACTAGGCCTAGAAGTGAATCTTGAAGAGTGAGAGGGTGTTTATCACGCCGAGACAGTAGAGAGAATGAAGCACGGAAAAACATCCTCCTTGTGTGAATCATGGTTGGCTCACACATAAAGAGCAAATTCATTAGATCACATAATTCAGAAGTCTGAGGGTGTGGGAAATGCAGATTCAGCTTCAGATTCAATTAGATCCAGGCATTCCATGATATTATGAGGTCTGAATTTCTTGCCTTCTCCTCTTGGCTTCTTCTCTGTTGGCTTCGTTTAGGCAAGATCTTCCCCGGAGGTAGCAGTGGTGGCTACAGACATTCAATTTTAAATCTAGTCTCTGAGATGCCGAGTGGAAAGATACTGTATTTTTTCTAATGGTTTCAGTGAAAGTTTCTAGTTGCCTCTGATTGAACCGACTTGAATCAGTTCCATCCCCGAGTATGAGTGTGGCGGGGCAGCCTCAAGCAAACCACGTAAACTGGGGGTGGAGTCGGTGCCATTTCCTGAAGGAAAATGGGTGATATTAGCAGAAGAAGGGAACGTGGACATTGCGCAGGCAAAAACAACAGATGACCACGACAGTTTACTTGGGAAACTCCCAGTGATTCAGGATGGGGAGAGCAAGAGACCAGGTGATCAGGGCTTTGGATGCTACTGTGCAGGGTGTGGACTTTATCTGGTGGGCAGCAGGTGCCACTGAAGGGTTGTAATCAAGAGTAACTGATTCTTTGATATATTATTATTGCTAACTGAACGTCCATAGTTTACATTAGGGTTTTGAGAAATGGGTGATGGCGTGGATTCGCCATTACAGTACCATAAAGAGTGGTTTCACTGCCCTAAAAATCCCTTGTGTGCCACCTATTCATCCCTCCTTCCCCGCAGACCCTTGGCAACCACTGGTCTTTTTACTCTCTCCCTAGTTTTCCTTTTCCAAAAATGTCATAGACTTGGAACCGTCCAGCATGTAGCCTTTTCTGATTGGCTTCTTTCACTTAGTAATATGCATTTAAGTTTCCTCCATGTCTTTTCATGGCTTGATAGCTCCTTTCTTGTTCTCGTTGAGTAATATTCCACTGTATGGATGTACTGCAGTGTGTTGACGCATTCACCATTGAAGGACATCTCCATGGCTTCCACGTATTGGCCATTATTGCTGCAGACATTCGTGTGCAGGTTTTTGTGTGGTCATAAGCTTTCAACTCCTTTGGGTAAATAGCAAGGAGTATTGCTGGGTCAAATGTGGTCTTTTGAATAACCCTCTTTTATTTGCAAAACACTTTCACATTTAGTAATTTACTCAGTTTTCACAGGATCTCTTTGGGGTGAGGCATGTGCTATTATTCTTATAGATGGGAAACCAAGGTGCCAAGTTAAGTAAAACATACAAATTCATACAGTTAATCCAGTCCCTTCACATGGCCTGATGCTTACAATAAAGTAATTAGCTGGAGCCAGAATAATTCTCATGATCTCAGCCCAAATCACTCAAACAATGAAACCAGACCAGTCCCAGCAAAATAGGGGAAGTAGCAAGGTTCTTTTTAGTGTCTTCCTGGGTCCACACCCAGAGTCTGTCTTAAGATCAAAAGTACCTTTCTACCACCCTGGAAACTGCCCAGTAACTGGCTAGATAACTCGATGAAGTCATCTGAGTGATTGTTATTATTAATGACTCAGAGTGTTACTCCTCCCAGATAAAATGTGCATTTTCATTTCTTTTAATGTTGTCACTCCAAAAAGGAAAGTATGTGGGAATTTTTAGCATCCTGGCAGGGCTTGGAGAGTGGAGAGAGATGAAGTGAGGTCTATCAGTGCTCCTGAAATTATACCTCCCACTTGGTTCAGACTAAATGTCACACCCACAGGTGATGGGATTTATTCTTTCATTTCCTTTCAAGATGTAGAGATTATCTCCATAGAATGGGGAGAAGATATCAATGGGCACAATGACTTCGGTATAGTTACATTCCCTAACCCTCAGTGAAATATACCACACTTGCTGTTGGGGTAGTGGTGGCATGACAAAAGCCTAGTTTAGGAGTATTTTAGTGCCCTCTCTTCAATCTCCAAGCCATTACAAATAAACATACAATCTGAATAAAAACAGTCTACTAGCTACGCAAATGCAGCTTCAGACAAATCTCTTTCAATCAGGTTGTTGTCTGTAAGCCTTACCTTTGTAGGGACTTTGGGGCTCCCATGGAGAAAGGCTTCTTGCAAGGGTTTTAGAAAATAAAACATTTCCAGCATGAATTTTGACATTATTTTTCAAATGGAGAAAGAGCAGTGGCATGACTATTACAATGGGTGGCTGGCCTCTGTTCAGCATATTCTATTTTTACCATGAAAATGACTCAAATTCCTTCCTTTTTGCCTTTCAAATTTTAGTAACTGGCAAATCCTTGGCCTTGGGCATTCCTGATCTTATAATTCGAATAGTCTCAGAAATCTTAAGGTAAATGAAAACATTGCTTGCCTAAATATGATTCCATGTGTATATATTTTTTTTGAAAGGGAGGATTTCTGGGTCATTGTTTTATCTCAGGGAAGCCATTGCCTACGGCTGTACTGCTGTTGGGTGAAGACAGCGTTAACTTAGAGCCACCCACAAAATGGATCATCCTTGGGTGGTAGTTATTTTGCGAGGAGAGCTTTTAATTCAGCTCATTCTGGGTTCCAGAATCAGGATGAAATTTCTGGGGTTCTCCCAGTGTGAGCATTTATAACAATACCGGCAGAGCATATAAATTGATGTATCTTTCAATGGTTCCCATTGCCCTCAGAATAAAGTCCAAACTCCTTAACAAGGTTCTAAGGCCCTTTATGATCCATCCCTCTAACCATTCCAGTGCTCTTCTTGCCCTGGGTACTTACCATTCATGCAGAACTGGAGTCTGCAATGCAACAATTAATTGCCTGCCATTCTGTCTTCCCCGTTAGGTCGTTGGCTCTGGACTCTCATTCCTGCGCACAGGGAGTGGTGGTCCGTAGCAATCCACAAGTATCTGCCGAGGGAATGAATGAATGAATGAAAAGAATTCACTGATGAACTCACACTCCAGAATCAGCTATAAACACTTTACTAAACAGCCTGAACAAATGTCCTAATAAAATAAAAGGTCAAGTATTAAGTATGTGAAGAGCATAGGTCCGGTATTAACTTGTCTCTCCTCACTATGAAATCAGTAACCCCTAGTGGAGAGAGGCCAGGGGAATTCACTCTGCCCTGGCTCTGTGTACCCTGGTGAATTTTCCTTCCTTGGAATTGTATTGTCCCAGAGCCTCTTCTCTGTGCCACACTCCTCTGAGTCTCATGCTTGTGTGCACTGGAATGGGATCGTTCCTCTATTAGAATTTTAATAGAAATCACTAGGACTTCTCTGCCTGTCTGAATGAATTTGTACAAAGTTCATAGTCTAAGGATAACCCCATTTCAAAAATCGGTGTTTTAAAATTTTTTAAATCTTATTTTAATTTTATTTTTGAGACAGAGTCTTACTCTGTCACCCTGGGTAGAGTGCAGTAGCATCATCATGGCTCACTGTAACCTCAAACTTGGGCTCGAGGGATCCTCCTGCCTTAGTTTTCCAAGTAGCTGGGACCACAGGCATGCGCCACTGCACCTGGCTAATTTTTTCTATTTTTGTTAGAGATGGAGTCTTGCTCTTGCTCAGGCTGGTCTCGAACTCCTGAGCTCAAGCAACCCTCCTCCCTTGGCCTCCCAGAGGGCTAGGATCATGGGCGTGAGCCACCACACCTGGCCTCTTAGTGTTTTTAATTTGCTATTGTAAGCCCTCTGCATTGGTTGGCGTTGAAGAGGCCTGATTTCCTTCAGTGTGCCTTCTGCAGAAAGGAGAGCTCTGCTGCCTCTTCCTGGGGAGCTTCTTTCTCTGTGCTGGTCTGTTTCTGTCTGTCCTGCTTTATGTAGGAGCAGTGGTGGATATAATCAAAACCACCACCACTGCCACCATCGTCATTATCACCATCAACACTGAATGTTACTTACTAGCTCCAGCTGCTGTGCTAAGTACTCCATCCATGTTCATTCACTGAATCCTCACAACGGCCTGTGGAGTAGGTGCCATTATTATAAACTTCCTTTTGCAGATGAGGAAACTGAGGCACAGAAAGATTCTGATTTGCTCAAAGTCACATAGCTATCAAGGGACCCTTGTGATCTAGCTCCAGCACATTACACCTACCTGAATTTCTCTTGGGACAACTTCCCCTCTGTGTGTTTCACTAGCAAAGATCCTGCATCCTCTACCACGCCGGCTGTAGCAGCCGGAGTTTTTTATGTTTTACTCATGTTCATGGGGACCTTACAGTTAGAGTGAGCTGAGCAAAATGTTTTCCTTTCACGCGGTCTTCATTTCCTTGGTCTGCCTTTCTTTCTTGCTGAGAGTCAGCTCTCAGCCTTGCGCTGACTTATCCCTGGGTATTGGGGACTTTTCCCAGTAATAAGAGAATCCCGCTGGAAGAAGGATGCTGTGACCGTGTGAAGCTGTGGGGGTTAAGTTTAGGGTGCAGCGTGTTGGGAGCCTGTAGGGAGAAACACAGGGAGAAAATGCCTGGGGCCTTGGTATAGTATTGCAGGATGCTGTAGGCTTCACACCATTCATGTCTAACCCTCTTTAGAATTTTCAAAAACAGGACTTGCCTTATGAACCAGGCAGGGTAGGAATTATTGCTGCTCTTTTTTTTTTTTTTTTTTTTTTTTTTTTTTTTGCGAAGAGAAAACAACTGCTCAGAAAGTGAAGTGATTGGCTGTAGGTCACCCAGCTGCCAAGCAGTGAAGCAGGTTTAGAGCTTCTGTCCCCTTCCCCCAGAACACCCTGTTCCTCCCTGACTGTAGAAGCAGACAGTGTAGAAGCAGACAATGAACAAAAACCAATTGTCATTGAAATTTTTCTTTTGTTGCTTCCCAGAAAACAAGGAATGAAAAATGAACTTGGAGTTGCCGTTGACTGGCTTGGCCATTGCTGCCTTCTCTCTCGCTGGCAAATTCCGGCATGTTAGGGATGGTGACAGTGATGAGAGACTTCGGAGGGGCCAGGGCTTTGGTTGCTGAAATCGTTCTGTCTGGAAATCAGGCTGACTCTGACACTAAGTCTGGGTGACTGGAGCCAGCTGGCTTGTGTGACTGTGAGAAAGTCACCTCATAGTTCTGTCCCTGTTCTTATCTCTGTCCCACGCAATGGGGGCATTCTTATACAGTACTTGAAGTGCAGTGAAATAGGAGGTGAAAGATTGTTCTAGAATGTCCAAATGACATAATTCAACTCCATCCTGCCATGGAACACTCCACCCTGTGTCTGTGTGGTATTCGCTTTTACCTTCCCCTCTCCATCCTTCCCCAGACTTTAGTTTTTCATCATGAGAATGTATTATTCTTCTGTAAAATGGCCAGTGACAAATTCACTCTCCTTTTAACTCTAACTTAAGCCTCCAAAATGGAACGAGGAAGGAATGCAAAATTTGCTTTGTGATAACGGAGAAAAACCTCCACTTAACTATATTCTCTATATTTCTTTCTCTATGCATTTGTATGCTCTGGCTATTTGACTTAAATGAAAAGTTATATAAAGATATTCATTTTAATTTAACACAACTTTGTAGCGTGCCTACTTTTGGCTTGTTCCTGATTTGCTTCCCCAAATAAATGAGAGTCGGTACCTCCCCTGATAGAGCTGACAAGTTTGTGGGTAAGAAATGAAAAATGCTGGTTTCCTGAAGACATGCTCGTGGGGCGGAGACAGGATCCGAACACGTGTAGAACTGCAGGATGTGGCCCCTTCCCAGTGGTCCCCCACCAGCCGCCAGGGTGTGTGCTGTTCCCCTGCCCCTGTGCAGAGGTAGGCTTTGGTCATCTGGTTGCTCTGACGCTGGAAAATGATGTCATCTCCTGCTCCTTCTCTGGCTGGCTCAGCTCACTGCTCACACGGTTGAGCCATCTCCTGCCTCAACGTCCCTCAACTTTCACATCAAGAGGGAAGAGCATCCTTTACCCCTAGTCCTGTTACTCTCTTATACACAGACCACAAAGCAGAGCTACCTTGTGTTCTCCCTGTCTTATAGGGATGTTTCAAATAGCAAATTGTAAAATTTAAAATGGTAAAAAAGTCGATAAAGAAAAGAAAATCCACCCATTGTTTAGATTGCAACTCCCCTCTCTTTGGGACTCCCATTAGACTTTAAGTTAAGCTCCTTAAGGTCAGAGAATGGGTCATTCTTGTTTACTCTCCCATCCCAGGGCCCAGTGCAGAGCCTGGCCCTTAGTAGTCACTCAATAAATGTTTTGCTGACTGCAGATGGATGACTGCATGACTCAGGCATGCAGCTCCGTGAACTTGGCCAAGGACAAGCTGAGTGGCAGATACCATGCGGTACTCAAAATCATCCCTTCCTCTGACGCTGACTATCCTTGGAACGTGTTTGTGTGACTTGGCCCTCTCTTCCCTCCGGATGAGTTCATTTCCCAGGAGGCTTCTCAGACCCTCATGTCCGTAGAGCCTTGGCAGACCCACCCCAGGGGCCCTCCCGACCTGCCTTGGCCCCATCTGGATCCTGGAGCGAAGAGAGCCTGGGCTCAAGCCAGGGTGCAGCTATATAAACAGTGACAGCTGGGATGTCAAATGCAAGAGCAAGAACTATGGGAAGGAAAAACAGTTACTTCTGACTGGGAAGGTCAAGGGAGACTTTAGGCAGGTGATCTGAGCGAGGGACCAGCTGGAGGAGCAGAGTCACGGAACAGCGAGGAGCACAGTGTTCCAGGGCAGTGGTCAGAAGGCCCACTGTGGAGAATAATATTGGGGGTGATAAAATAAAGATTGTCTGGGGACAGCCATGGACTTTATTCTAGAGGCCAAGAGAAGCACCTGACCTGAGCTTGCAGAAGCATTACTACGAACGCTAGATTGGGAGGGAGAGCTGGAACATTCCTTAAGAGGCCCCACTAATGATCCAAGGGAGAGGACTGAGGATGACCAAAGACAGGGCAGCGGGACTGCAAAGTCCCCTCTGCTGTCTAGCACTTGGCCTTTTTTTTACTTATTTTTGTATCTGCAATATCTCAAAACCCAGTATCAAGCCGGGAAAAAGTGGTCAGTGAATACAGAGTGAAATATATATAAAGCTCAGATAGAGAAGGCATTGGAAATATGGAATCAATGAATCAGTAGGTTCTGAGCGTGAGGAGTTGGGGAGAGAAAGGAGGAAGAGGAAGATAAGACGAGGTTTGGGGTATTGGTTTATATGGTTGGGAAATTCCTACAGGAGCACAAGGGAAAGCAGGAGCAGGTGGCGTTTGAGAGGACTATGACAATGTCCAATGAGGCTTTACTCTGTGGCTGGCATGCTTCTAAGTGCTTCACGTGTAGTAACTTATTTTATCCAGATGACCTTATCTGGTAGATCCTATTAATCTTTGACAGACGAGGACACTGAGGCACAGGGAAGTTAGGGAACTTCCTGAAGTCACGTAGCTGGCAAGTGGCACAGCCGGAATTTGAATCCTTGTCTCTTGATTTGGTACCTGTTACTTGTGAGATACCTGTGAGATGCCTGTGGTCAGATCCTGCGGGCGTGAGAAGACAGCCTGTGTGCTGCTTTGCAAATGCTGTTTAGGTCCTTTGATGTTGTTATCAGTTCTGTGATTCTAACCAGGTGTATTAGGATTCTCCAGAGAAACAGAACCAATAAGATATATATATGTGTTACATGTATATACATCCTGTTGTATATGTGTGTGTATATATCTATATATCATCTCTCGGTTGAAACAGAAAGACTTATTTTAAGGAATTGCTCATACTGTTGTGGCAGCTGGCAAATGCAAAATCTTCAGGGTGGGCTGGCAGGCTGAAGACTCAAGGGAGAATTGAACTTGGTTGTACCCCCCTTCTTTCAGGGAGGGCAGCCTTTTCCATGAAGGCTTTCAGTTGATTGGATGAGGCCCGCCCACATTATGCAGGGAAATCCACTTTACTCAAAGTCTACTGATTTAAATGTTAATTTCATCTCAAAAATATCTTGACAGAAACATCTAGAATAATGTTTAACCAAGTATTTAGATACCGTGACCCTGCCAAGTTGATCCATAAAATTAATTAATCATCACACTAGGGCTCAGAAAATAGGGGCTGTGCTGAACATAGCAAGTGGAAAGTACAAGCACACAGTGTAGGCAGCCTTTGCTGAAGGCAGGATGCAGCGTGAATCACTCCTCGGTGAATCTGGAAAGTTTCAGGCTTGGATCATCAACACTGGTCACCTTTACAACAATACATCTAGAAATGGTTTGAGTCTGCCTCATTGTCGTGGGGCAAAATACTGATTACTTATAGTTGGTAGGTATATTTACTATTTCTAGGAGCATAGAATGAAATGAATACAGTTATAGCACCTATGTTAATGCAATCTCTCTCCAGTTTCTTAGAGTAGTAAAAGGAAGGCTGTATTAGATATGTGGAATGCATTTCCATTCCATTAGGAATATATGAGTTTCCTGCCTGGCCATGACTTCTCAAGTGATAGCAAGCAGTATTGTCACAGGCTGCCAGGCCAGCCCTGAGTTAAAGTCCCATCACATCCCAATCTCAGCATCAAATTACTTTCTTTCTTCTGAATCAACACACTCATATTCCCACATATTTTCTCTGTGAGTATTTTTGATGAATATTTATTGGCCTGGGTCAGATTAGCTTCCTTCCCCAGTATATATTTATTTGGGGCTAGCACTTTTAAATTCTCAGAAACTACCACAAGTATTGACATTTATTTTCTGGGTTCCAAGAAAACATTATCTATGCTGTTTGGAATGACATTATTTGGTGTCTGGTTAGTTAAGAAATGGAGACATTGAAATCTGATCTTAATTTGGGGTCCTAGATTTCCTTTTTGAGAGTATAATTTTTATTTGTATATAAGATTATTTAAAAAATAATAGTATATTTAGGCTTTACATAGTACTTTATAAACATGAGTTCATTCTTTCTGTGTTCTTATGATGCTATGCAAGTACAGTTATATTTTGAGTGGAGTCAGTAAAAGGGTAAATTGGCCTAAATTACTCAGTGGTCAAGCCAGGAATTAAACCGTTGTCTCCAGAATCCCCAGCCAGGGCACCCCGGGAGGTGGCAGAGGGCTGGTTGTCATTCTGGGAGGTCTGGTGGAAAGAGCATAGACTTGGAAGTCATGGGTTCAAATCTCTGCTCTACTTCTTAACAGCCGCTTGAATTTGGACAAGTTATTTGATGTCTCTGAGCCTCATTTAGCTCATTGGTCAAACATATGTCTATCATGGGTTTGCTGTGAGCATTACATGAATTGACTGTAAGTGTCTGGCACAGAGCACACATATCATGTCTGTGCTCTGGCTAGTAATCACATGTATGCTTCTCTGACATAGGATGGATCTTTCTCGTTTTAAAGCACTTAGGAAAAATCCTGCTCAAAAGCTATGGAAAAGCACCAGGTTGATAGGACTAAGATGGTGCAAGAGGAGTAGTCTCTGCTGCACAGAGGCAGGTGTGAGGCTTGGTGGCACCACCTGGAGTGACCTATACCAGGCCTAGGATAGGGACTGCCACACCCAGGTCCTCACTCTGCCCACAGAATCTAATGGTGATGGCCACACTGAGGGACGCAGCTCAGACTGCAACACCTTTGTGGCTTTGTATGGTATTCAGAGACTTCCTTTTCTATGCTGACACTATGATCTTTGAAAATGTGGCTGTGTACTTCTTCTGGGAGGGATGCGACCTCCTGGTGAGGCTCAGAGATGCCTGTGCCATCGTGTGATGCTGGAGAACTTGGTGTTTATAACTTCCCTGGGTTTTGGCGTGGAACAGGAGGTGAGGAAGCACCTTCTGAGCAGAGCACCTCTGTGCAAGGAGCGTCCTAGGTCAGGCCTCCCAAGGCAGGTCTCTTTGCAGAAGGCCCACCCCTGTGAGGTGTGCTGCCCAGTCACGAGAGGCATTTTGCACTTGGCTGACAGCCAGAGAACACATCGAGGGCAGAAACTGTACACGTGTGGGGCATGTGTTAAATGGTTCTCTTTCTCTGCAAACTTCCATCAGCACCAGAGGCAGCACTATGGAGAGAAATGCCTCAGAAGCAAATGGGTAGAGCCTCATTTTTGAGGAGCTTCCAATCCATGTGTCAGGGAAGTCGTTTCCATGCAAGGATGCTGTGAAGGAGATCCTTCTTAGCCAGCTCGAGATTGTCCAGTAGCAGACGCCTCCCCCTTTAGGGAAGTGAGACTGCATGACTGAGTATGGGGCAGGCTTCCACGCTGTAAAAACTCATCACAGTTGACGAGTATGCGGGGACGTTTTCAGCCTCAAATGCACACCTGTTTAGCACCAGAGAGACCTCACTAGAGAAATATGTACGTGTTCTGGGAATGCAGGAAATCCTTTAGCCATACATAGCTCTAGCCTCCTTAGACACCATAGAGTTCATGCTGGAGAAAGGCCTTATGAGTGTGGGAATGTGGGAAATCCTTTAGCCAAAGTCCTGGTCTCATCCACACCAGTGTGTTTACACTGGAGTAAGACCTCATGTGTGTGATGAATAGGTGAAATAATTTTGCAGAAAGTCCAGCCTCATTGAAATGTGCAGAAAGGCCATATAAGATGAGTGAATGTGGGAAATCATTTAGTTACAGATCCTACTTCATTGCACGTTAGACAAATCATACTGGAGCAAGGCCTATGAGTGCGGTGAACATTGGAAATCCTTTAGCCAGAGCTCTGAACTCAATAAACACTAGAGAAATGTCTTGTGAGTGTACTCAATGTAAGACATTCTTTACCTTGAATTGTAATCTTCTAAAATACCAGAATGTTCACAAGGCCTTTGTGTAACACAGCTAGTGCTGTATCGCCCCTCAAATTTATATTTGAAGCCCTAACCTTCATTCTCCCCCGACAGTTTGCTTCATTTCCTTGAAGAAGAACCTTCTGATTTTTGCCTGGATTAAGTACCTGCGCACAGGCAGTTGTTTATGAAGGGGAAGGAAAAGAGTGGGATGTGCTTGTTCTACGTGTAGACCTTTAGTTAAACCTCATTTTTACTGGCTCTTCTCACTTCCCTCTCCCTGACACCTGCCAGCTTTCACTCCAGAGTCTCCTTGGAATTCTGCTAGCGAACTAGCTCCTAGCCCAGCTGAAGCACAAACTCCAAGCTGTAGCTTCTTTTTTCTCCTTTGCCATTTACCAGACTTTTATGTATTTTCCATCTTCTAGAAATTTGCTGAACTCCCTTAGGTAGTCATGATCCCAGAAGTATTCTTTGGTTATTGTGAGTTTGTATCATTTGTATGCTTTTCCCTATCATTTTAAGAGTCCAGAAGGGAGAGGAAATAAATATTCTTAGCCTGTCGTCCTGAACTGGAAACCCTGTCACTATCTTTTGGAATTTATTAATTCACCAATACTTACTGGACACATACCATAGAACAGGTGCTGGATTGGGCAGTAGAAATAAAAAATTGAATCAGACATAGCTTTTCATGAGCTAGAGGGAGATAGATGTTTAACAAATAATTGTGTTGTAATGTTAGAAGTGATGGAGTGAAAGCTTATATGAGCTGCTAAAGGATCGCAGAAGAAAGAACGATGAATTTCTGCTGGTAGTAGAAGAGGAGTTGGAAAATAACAAAGTGCCCCAGATAGCATTTAAGAAGTTTCTACAGGTCTCAGTAGACTATCAGTCTGAAGATAAAGTAGTGCTGTATTAACAGGAAAAAAGCCTCCACCATTTTTCCAGCTGATGTTAAACCTTGGGTGGATATGTCCAGAGGCAGAGTGTGGGATACAGACCAGGCGACAGGTGGTTTTGGAGAGACCAGGAAGCACAGAGAGGGAGTATGGAGGATGAGACAGGGAAGGGAGAAAACCCAGTAAAGGTTCATTATTGAGCTGGTCTCTGCATCGGACAAACGAGGCTCGGTCCCACTGGGGATGCTCTGAAGAACTTCGTAGAAGGCACCTCAGAGTTATTCTTTGAAGGGGCAGGAAGCTGGGGCACTTATCTACTGACTCCTGGACCCCGTTGGTTGATGGTTGCATCTACAGGTGTTAATTTTTTTTCTTTCTATTTTTTTTTTAATTTTTTGACCATAGTATTCAGCTCCAATTAATTTTCTTTCTTTTCCAGGTGGTGGCTACATGCAGTCACAGTGGCCTTCCCTGGTTTTGGAGAAATTCTTGGAGCAGAAAAACTGGAGACATATTGGCAGGACTTGCGTTAGAATCTGGCACTGTACACAAAGCTGCCCACTGTAGCCGTGCTAAAATCAGGCGGGCTGACGAGAGTGGGAAGGGGGCACAAAAACTATTTGCTGCAGACCTCACTCTTCCCCTCAGTGATTTCCGATAATGTACAGGGGACTTCATATTGCGAACATGTAGCTGGAGCTCTGTGCAACAGTGTCTGGTGTAAAGCCTCTGGGACCCCCCGAGCCCCGCAAAGCCTTCTCACGGCTGTGGTCCCGTTGGACCAGTGTGGCTCCTCGGTCTGATGCCCCAGCTCTGCCACCACCACTGATGCATATCACAGCCACACTGTGACAACATGGAACCATCCAGGTGGGGCAAATTCCTTCTGCCTAGCTTTGCACCGTACACCCTGACTTTGATCTCCAAAGCATTAAGGCATTGAGAGTCTGGGAAACTTCCGTGAAGTTCCAAATATCACCTGGAAGAGGAACACTTTGATCCATGGTGACTTCTTACGGCATTGTCTTGGATCAGTTAATGTGCTTCATACCAGAGAGCACAGAGCTGAGGAAATATGAAAGAAGACAGGTAGATTTTGTTGTGGGAATCAGGAGTCTAGACCTATCTGGGCTGAACTGGGTGCTTTTTTTTCCCTTCTGAGATCTAGGCAGGGAAGGAAAAGAGTCAGGAGAAGGGAACTAGCATTCTAAGTGGCTTCTGTATGTCAGGCATTTTATGATTTTACTTCTCATTTAATCTTCATTACACTTACTTCACATTACTATGAAATAAATGTTATTATTTCCAAGACAATCAAAGGGATGAAAGGTCAGAAAGAATAAATAATTTTTCCAAGGTCACAGAGTTAGTAAGGAGGCAGAGGCGGGGTTTGAATCCAAGTGTACCTAGTTCTAAAGTCTGATCAATGATGTAGCAGCAAAGAAGAGAGAAAAATCACGACTTATGTAAATTAAATTGGAGGAGAGCATTTGAAGGGCAGGTTGAGACACAGATTTTGATTTCATTTTGCACTCTGGACTGTCCAAGCAGTTTCCTAAATTAATTCCACAGGTATAAGCAACCACTGATGTGAAAAGAGCCTAGGGGACTTACCTGGCCGCAGGTTCAGTGAGCCAGCAGGTGGCTGATGCTGCTAAGAAGGGAAGACATCCTTAGTTTGCATTAATGACTTATGCGGAGGTTGACCTAAGATCTTTTTCCTAGGCACATGCCCCAGAGACACTCTCGCACAGGTTGATAAAGAATCACATAGGTGACTATATTTCTGCAACATCATTTATGGTGGCAGAGAATTGGAAGGAACTTGCTTATCAAAGGAGAATGGAACAGTAAACCATGATGGGTATCTAGTAGAGACTTCTATTTGGCAGTCACAATGCAATAATCTAGGTGTCCCCACAGTTTCACACAGATTGATCTTGTACTGAAAACAGCAAGAAACAGAATGCAAGAAATTATATGCAATATCACTCACGGAAAATAAAAACATACATCAAACATTATCTTCCAATATTGCATACAAGGACATACATTGTAAACATTAGGAGGGGCAGGAAATCGAAGTGGGGTTCTGAAGGACATGAAGGGGAAGAAGAGGTACAACACAATCAAACAGGGTAAGAGAGCCAGGTAGCAGGCCAACTTCTGCACCTCCAATAACGTGGTGTGAGCTGAAAAGGCTTAAACATTTTTTATACAGCAGAAAAAATAAAATTGGTGATTTTTATAAACTTAGATGGAATCACAACTTATATGTTGGTCTGCTAGCCAGTTTATCTTTTAACATTGCACATTCACTACACATTATCACTGAGGCCCCACTATACAGTTCTAGGGCTGGTACAGGTCTGACCCAGAACATGCCCAGCCTCCCCCATTACCAGCATCCCCACCAGAGTGGTTCATTTGCTACAATGGATGAACCTATACTGACACATCATAACTCCCAGAGTCCATAGCTTACATTAGGATCCACTCTTGACGCCGTACATTCTGTGGGTTTGGGCAAATGTCTAATGACATGTATTCACCGTTACAGCATCATACAGAGTATTTTCACTGCCCTAAAAATCCTCTGTGTGCTGTCTGCTTCTCCCTTCTCTCTCCCTAACCCCTGGCAATCTTTAATCTTTTTACTGTCTCTATAGTTTTGTCTTTTTCAGAATGTCATGCAGTTGAAATCATGCAGTAGGTAGCCTTTTGATATTGGCTTCTTTCACTTAGTTCTGTAACATGCATTTAAGGTTCCTTTGTGTCTTTTCAAGGCTTGATAGCTCATTTCTTTTTAGCACTGAATAATATTCCACTGTCTGGATGTACCACAGTTTGTTTATTCATTCACCTACTGAAGGACATCTCAGTTGCTTCTGAGTTTTGGCAATTATGAGTACCGCTGTTATAAATATCTGTGTTCAGGAGAATTGCTGGGTCAAAGAATGCACACATTTAAAATCAATAGATATTGTCAAATTGTCCTCCAGAAGTCTGCATCAATTGGCATTTTTTATTAGGTGGGGTATTTTTGATGTGGTGTTAATAGGGGCACTTCTCAATATTTGTCTCTCTGAGTATGGATAAAGGGAGTGGAAGACAGGGAGATGGGAAAAACACTGAGGAAAGACGGGATTCTAGTTACACGTTTTGCATGAGCTGAGACAGCCCTGCGTTGGTGGCAGCTCAGAGCGAATGTGTGTATCAGACGCACGTGCCCCCCGGGCCTGCTCATCCCGGCCCAGCGCGCTCCGACCTGGGCGTTTTTCCTCTTGGGTCATTTGGCAAAGGGCTCTGCTATCAAACACCTGTCCGTGGCAGGGGGAGAGGAAAGCCCGTCTCACGATTATTACCTCTCCATTGTTATCCGTTAGCAGGGAGGCCGCTTCTGTGCCCAGGGCCAGCACCCTACTAGGCTTCCGATGAGCTTCCCATCCGACCGCCACAGCCCCCAAGCAGGCTCGGGGGCTCCACCCCGGCCCTCGGGGGAAACAGGATGTCGTGTTCCCAAGCGGGGCGAGCAGGGGCCGCTTATCTGCCGTGGTCAGTGAGGCAGGCAGAGACATTCTCGGTGACCTTCCTTCCTTGGCATGTTTGAAACATGACCCTACACCCCTGCATGGAGGAGTCAGCTGAGGAGTTTTAACTAAGTAGGGGACGAACATGAAATATTTATATATTTTTCCAATTATTGATTTCTACGGCGTTCAGTTGAATGCCCATTTCCCATTCTTTGATATCTTTGCCAGATTCCATAACTTTCTGCTCTTATAAAAAGTTCAGTCCATTTTGGTTTAAAGCGTCAATTTCAGACTCAGTTGAAGTCGAATCTCCTGTCTCTTCCTGCACAGGTTTGACTTGAGGCCTGGGAGGTCTGGGGCTGGAGTGTAGGAACTGTCTTTTCGCTCTTCCTGCACTGTGATACCTCGGAATAGAGAGGACAGTGACAGGCAAGATCAGGATGGCATGGGAGGGTGGAGGAGAAATAGTCTGCCCTGGGATGTGTACCTCCTCCCTCTCCTGGATCTACCAGCATGTTCTTGGTGGGGGGTGCTATTGTCATTTTGGGTGGGACAATGCTTAAGGTGGAACACATTTCAGAATATTTAATATTTCTCTCCCTCTAATCCCAACTTAAATTCACATAGTACCCTTTAGCCTTTATGACAATCCTACCCCCTTTTCCAAACACCTCCCAGGAAGGCCATTCTGCCCTGCTTGAGAACTACTGGAAACTTCCTGGGTTGGTGCCAGGAGAAGGGAGGGAGGAACAACATCTTCTTAGAGTTCTGGGCTTGAGTCAGTGGTGGGAAGGAATCCCTGGTGGTCCTTTGGTTGGTTCTGGTTTTATCCGGACCTTTCTACTGCTGTGTGGTGGTCTCTGCACAGTTGAGGTGGTAGAAATTCTATGGATCTGTTCCCTTTCTCTGAACCTCTTTATTACCAAGACCCACCTTAGAGAGGGTAGCTATGTCTTCCTTTGTTCCCACCAGTAATCCATGTCCCCAGCATTTTCTCTGGGGAAGGGGAAGTCCTGCTATAAATGGGGGGCTCACCTCCCTTCACCTGAAAGCCCTTTGGGCAGCCCCCAAATTCTGCTGCTCCCTGTAACTCCATGTTCCTTTATGTGGAGCTGTGGGAACTACGGGAGTCAATCCCTCACCTCCTGGAGTTCGTGCCTTTGTGGCTGTACCTGTGACTCACTGTTGACCAATAGAATTTGGCAGAAGTGATGCTGCAGGACTTCTGAGGCTAGGTCACAAGAAGCCTTGCAATCTCTGCTTGGGTTTCTTGGAATGCTTACTCTCAGGTGCTTCTTTCTTGTAATACTCCCTCTCGGAACCCAGCTGCCATGCTCTGAGGAGCCCAAGTAACATGGCGGCCATGTGTTGGTGCTCTGGTGGACAGCCCCACCTGCGCTCCCAGATGACAGCCAGCCTTACCTGGCAGTTGTGTGAGTGTGCCATGTTGGACATCCAGCTCAGCCCAGGAGAGCCCTGCGTAAGGTCCAGCTGTCATCGGATTTTAACCACATGAAAGACCCCAAGAACTGCCTCACTGAGCTTACGCAACCCACAGAACCATGACAAAGAAGAACAAATTAGAGCTTTAAGGCACGAAGTTTGGGGTGGTTTGTTACACAGCAATAGATAAGCTAAACTATTCCTCTGGGGCAAGCAGCCAGACTCCTGGGCTAGAGTTGTCCAGTAGGGCTTTGGAATTAGAATTGGAACTTAGTAGTTTCTTGACCCTGTGAAAGCTCCTTCACCTCAGTGTATCTCTGTGTCCTCATCTGTGACAGGGATAATAATAGTATGTTCCTCATAGGATTTTGTGAGAATTACATATGACGATCTGTGTAAAGTGCTTAGTATGGTGTCTGGCATTTATGAGGCACTGATTAAATGTTAGCTATGATAATAATTATTGAAATTAGTGGTTTTATGGAGCTGAACAAAGTTTCTCTTAAAATATAATCATTTAATCACATTTTTCTTTATTTATGCTTTAGTCTCTTTTCAACCAATCCTAACCCACGAGGTCCCCTGGAAGCCACGTCATGCAAAGTTTGTGGCAAAGCTGCCGTGTTCTTTTTTGCCACAGATTTGAAAGGGAAGATTTTCTGAGTTGATCTGGTTATTTTTTTGGGTTAAGGGAATATGAACCTGCTATTCACCCATTTTTATCTCTCCAAATGCCCTATCAGTTTCGCTTTTCTTTTAGCCTCCTCCTGGGAATGGCTTTTCCTTACTTGAAGGGCAGAGGGAACCGAGCAGGAAATTGATGTCTTAATAAAGATGACAAGAATGAGGGTCATTGGGATGAAAATGAAAACTGACACTTAAATTGTCCTCTGTGGTTTCTTAATGACTTGTTTTAGCTCAGCATTATGCTGTTTCTCATAAATGGGAACCAAACATATACTGGGGTTTGTTGAAATGCCAGGATGAAGGAAGCTTTTCAGAATAGCAAACATTTTTCTATGGCTTTGCGACTCCTGTGATTATGTTAATGCTGGAGAGAGTGAACGAGGACATAGGGTATACCGGGACCACCCTGAATCCTATCTCCTCTCATACTCATATTTTAGATTCCAAGCTTCAATAACAAAATTGCATTGAAACCTTCACTCTCTGATAGGTGTACTGTACATCTGACCCACCTCTCTCTCTCTATTGGCTCTCTTTCTTGTCAGTAAGGACATGTTAGAAGAGACAGTTAAGCAACTCATGTTTGGAATTTTTGTGCATACTAAGTTTACATGTGGAGATGAGGTATATAGGCAGAAATCTTGCTCCATTTCATTTTGTTCTTTGCTTCTTGGACTTGATACAAAAATATCTGGTTTAGGTCTTCAATTTGTACTTGAAAGAAATTTAAACCACAGAAATCTTGAAGTCAATTTTAGCATCTGAGACACTGGGGGAAAATGATTTCTTTTTTTTTTTTTTTTGAGACAGAGTCTCACTCTGTTGCCCAGGCTAGAGTGAGTGCCGTGGCGTCAGCCTAGCTCACAGCAACCTCAAACTCCTGAGCTCAAGGGATCCTCCTGTCTCAGCCTCCCGAGTAGCTGGGACTACAGGCATGCGCCACCATGCCCGGCTAATTTTTTCTATATATATTTTTAGCTGTCCATATAATTTCTTTCTATTTTTAGTAGAGATGGGGTCTCGCTCTTGCTCAGGCTGGTCTCGAACTCCTGAGCTCAAACGATCCGCCCACCTCGGCCTCCCAGAGTGCTAGGATTACAGGCGTGAGCCACCGCGCCCGGCCGGAAAATGATTTCTTGTCTGAGTTACTGCAGCAGAAGGAATCCCATATTCGCACAGGATGACTTTCTCTTTGAGTTGTCTGAAACTGGAGTATGATCAGACCTGCTCAGCCCCAGATGAGCTTGGCATACGGTAGACACACAAAAAAGTACTTGGTGATGGAATGAAAGAATGATAAACGTCTGCCAATTGCTCAAACCATTTGTGGTTTCTTCTGTCCCTCAAGTGGTCTTCTACCAAGAGTTGTGTCTGTTTGCTTATGCTTTTGAAAATTGGATCAACTTCTGTAGTTTTGGCTTCTCCTTTCCTTTTTTTTCCTACTCTGGGAGACAAGGCCCACTCTTCTTATCTTGTGAGTTGCCATCGTATCTGTGAGACAGGGCCAGGTAAATTGAACTTCAGGGATTTTTGCCTGGAATGAAAGCTGAGTCCTGACTCTTAGTTATAAACAATTCTTTACGCTTGGTATTAATATGATTCTGTTATATCTATCTCTATCAAGGGTGGTCAATATTTTTGAATTCCTGGTGAAATCTGTGATCGGGGAAAATTATACATTTAAATAAAGTTTTTGAAAATATAGATTTTGTATAGTAGGTTTTTGAATTAATAACATGGAGCTCCAGTGGCTCAATTGGTTAGTGTGTGGTACTTATGTGAATTAATAACTAATTAAAAAAAGACTTATGCTTGAGTAAGTTGCTGTAATTAGGCCCTGTTGATTAGTATGGAAAAATCATTACTCACCGAGGGTGACTACTTACTGGTTCTAGGAGAAAAGAGCCCATGGTTTTAGTGCACTTCTAAGCAAATTGATTTCCTTATCAGGCACAAACATCATCTGAGTGACAATTTTAACCTGGAGCTTAAAGGCTGAGCATAATGAGATTTCCCTTTGTTTTTTTCAACTTTGATAGGAGGGCTTCCCACCCAGAATCCAGAGATCAGCCTGGTCTGGTCTAGGCTTGTGAAATCTAGAACTGTCATCTGCTAAATGCATGGAATAAAAGCTTGGCTTATCTATGACTGTTTTTCGTATTCCAGTCCGCAGTGCTCAAGGTGGGAGTTTGTGGTTCTGCCTTTGGAAAGTTCCCTTGCTATCTCCCGTCCTGTTTCCATCCCACTTTCAAGTGATTAGAGAATACACTGGCTCCCTATTTTCTTTATGTTTCTACAGCCTTTCCTTATTTTAAACCATCTTTCTTTTTCCCTTCATTATTCCCCTGCCCCTAACTCTCTGAAGTTTCAAGGCACAAACTGGCAGTGGTAAAATTGGAGGATGAGTAGAAGAAAAAAATAAATCCAATTTACATTTAAAATGTCCACTTGAAGCCCCCAAATTAAGAAAAACAGCCACATTTGGATACAAAAAAAAATTTAAATTACAAAAAAGAAAAATGCCTAAAAGAAATTGAGGCTTTCAGGTGATAATAAACACTGTTATCATTATTTTTAATGATAATAATCCATGAGTAACAGATGTCAAAATATGTATGGAAAAATCCAGGCATGTATTTTTTCAGAGGAGCAAATTTGGAAACTGATGATCAGTGAAGCAGAGGTGCTTGTTATCTTGGTCTATGTATTATCATACAGTACTGGGATGTGATCGTCTTTGGTAAAAAGAGGTATTTGTGAGCACTTCTACAAAGGAGACTTCAAGTCTGAAATGATAACAATTGAGATATTATCAATCTCTACGAGATTAAGATTGTAACCTAAGGTACAACAAATCTGATTTCTCTGAGTTTCAAAATTAAAATGACCTAGTGTTCTTAGAACAAGTCGTCCCAATTTATAATATTTGCTGAAGACTTACTGTGTGTCAGGTATAGGGAGAAATGTTTTGTTTGCATTATTTCATCTAACTATTTCCAGTGCCTTAACTCAGTGCCATAGAGAGTAAGATTACTTTATTTTATAGATGAGGAAACTGAGGTTTGTAAGAGGTTATGTAGCTTGCTCAGGTAAAGGAAGGCAATGTCGACAAGCTACATTACGCAATACCTGTTAGGGCTGTTTTCCATTCTAGAAACAAACATTTGTTGAGTATTTTCTAGATGGCGTGGATTTTCACATTTGTTATTGCATTTCATCTTCAAAATGATCCTCTGGGGTAAGACATGGATGGTTATTCCCACTTTACAGACAAGGAAACTGAGGTTCAGTGAGGTCAGGGATTTTGCTCAAGACCACGTGGGCAGAAAGTCCTAAAGCTAGGATTATAGTCCAAGCCTTCTGGTTCCAAATCACAAATGGTTCTCAAAATTATTAAAGTGGCAACACACCTGGAAATCACGGTCTTCTTTGCAGACTACAATGTTCTTTCTGGAAAGTGAGGAAAGAATGGTATATTTAATTCCAACAGAGGACTAAGAATAAATTTAGTAGCAAAAAATAAATCTCCATGAATGAAATGAAAAATCAACCTGTGGAAATGATGCAAGTGTGCTGTTAAGATCTCCCTTCAAGAGTACATGCTTTGAGAAATATAGTGTGTTGTCAGCCTCTAGCTGTTGCACCATTGGGGTTCTGTACTTTTGGAGTTCTTAATTTTATGTGTCAGTGTGGCTAGGCTATGGTTTTTTTTTTTTCCCTAAAATCATACCACATAAATAGTCCATATATCATTCCAATAATACACATATTTTTGTCTTGCTTGACACTCACACTTTTCCTATCAACAAGCTCTCACAGAAATCCTAACTAGAATGTCTTAGGAAAGAGATTTGGGCTGTGTGTCTAGGACCATGACTGACACTTGGTCATCGTGATTCCCCAGGGCTCTGAAGTGAGTGAGGAGGACACTGGCAGCAACTTTCTGTCACAACAGCTAGCACGAAGTAGATAGCTAGGTCATATTTATTAGATGATTGAATGATTGTCTCGTTCTTTGACATCTACAAATATTTGCAGGATATATTCATGTTTCTTTTATTCTGCTGAAATCATTCCCTCAGACTCTGAGTGTACGCAATTTTCATGGCTGGGAAGTCAGTTGAACAGGTTGTTGGTTGCCACAGGATGTTTGGTCGTTGTTGTAACATTGTGAAAGGTCTCTCAGGTTGGTTCTCTAAGGCAAGTTGATGTGATAATGAAAAGCTGAGGCTCAGAGTGTTTAAGGGGTAACTTCAGGTTATGTGCTGACTGGAAAATAAGAGAGCCAACTGCGGAAGCTGAAAAATTTAAATCTCATATCCAATCACTGTCCAGTGGATGAATGGCTTTTTATTACATAAACAAAGATTGCCGTTAGAAAATCATGTCAAATGCTCCAGCTCTAAAACACCACTACTAGATTAAGAGCTCCTCGAAGGCAAGCTCCTATATCGATCCTGGTATTCCTGGCAAATGCACGCACACACATGCACACACAGACACACACACCTGTGCACACACACGTGAACACACAATGAATAAGCACACATCTCATGGAGAGATAAAATTTTGTGTCAGTTGTTTTACTTAGAGTTCCAAAGGGTCCCTAGATGCCTCTATAATTGAATTATATACACACAGTAAATATGTCTATTCATAGATATAGCTTAATGTGAATGTCCAGGTTTACAAATATTTTATTAGGTTAGGAGTCTGGCAAATCAATGAACACGATTCAGAGATGTATGAGAATACATTTTGATTTTGGTTGCAAGCTGACGTTTTGGCAAAAGAAATATATTTTCTAATTATTCCTGGGTCAAAGTGAGAAACTAACTGGATTTCTAAAAAATAATGATTCTCTGTGTCTTCCACGTTGGAAACCCTGACTTGTTTTCCTTTGTCTTTTGGTAGCACCACACTGGTTTCCCCAGAGGGCATTGACGTTGACAGAGAAAGACCAAAGGAACCTTTGTGACTTCATCCAAATGTCATAACAAAAGTAAGGCTTAGCATGCTTCTGAGGGATTGACTTTCAAGCAGGAACTGGGTTGTTTTGGAAACTTACCTAATGACATTGTTATTATTTCTCATGAGTGATTAGGTTGATAGATCAATCCCACTTGCATTTAGTGTAATCCCTACAGGCGTGAGTGGGAAATCCACCAGTACAGAAGCCGTGTGGCCTCGAAGCTTGGCTAAAGTTCTCTGCAAGAAAAATCTCACTTGCCTCTGATATTTTTACATTTGGCTGTGAACCCACAAAATAACGTTTCCTTAATAAGAATACGTAAAGATTTTGAACCATCTCTCATCCTGGGACTATTAATATATTTTGAAAACTTTAAAGGAGAAATTTGCAAAGGACAACTGATACTTGTAAAACATCAGGCAAGACACAAATGTTACAGGTGTTAGGATTTATATGACTTGTGCTTTTTTTTTTTTATTTCTTTTTTTGCCTGGTCTTCCTACCATCCCATAATCTTGACAAATACTTTTTAATGGTGCACTGCACACAGTAGGAGCTCAGTAAATATTTTCTGAATGTTGAATGGGTGAAGTGCTTTTGGCAACAAGCAGACAGCTGTTGTGGCATTGTAAATCATGGCAGAAGTGTGTTTTTACAGATATCACCGGGGCACAATCAAATCTTCTTGACCTTCTTATACCTTTATAGATGTGTTTTGACTGATGCCGAGAAGACGCTAGTTTGAATGGAGACGCTTATAATTTAAAAACATGATTTTTACCATCTCCTAACACTTCACAAAGGTCAATAGGGCAGATAAACAACTTCCGACAGCTGCTGCTACACCTGGCACACGCCTGCCGCAGGGAGTGTGCACCGAAAAGATAAACACGTCAGGTTGCCTCGGCTCGCACGCCTGTGCTTTCTGCGTCTGAACTTGACCCTTAGCAATTAATATTAAAACCAGGCTTGACATTAATGAATAAAAATCCAAAAGAAGTTGTGCTGCATTGAAATTACCACCGTTCCCAAGAGGACAGATTTCTCTGAAGGTTTGGAGGTCAACTTTGATGCTGTAGTCCTGGCTCAACGTCTTATCTTGGCTGTTTCCTTCTGGGAACCATCTCGTCTTGATTCCCGCGTAGCTTCAGGTCCCTCAGGAGTCCCTGCTTGACTAATGCTGAGCATTAATTGTTCTGTCTGGGTTGATTTACTTATATATGGACGTTTGCCAGATTTTACTTCATTTGGCCGCCTCTTGAGGATGCTTCCAGCTTTGAGATTCTGTGACACTCTGGATATATTTAAAACGAGCAAGCGATTCTTTGAAAAAGTCATCAGAACTCTGTACTCTCTTTCAAGTGAAATAGTCTGTTGGTTGATTATCTTTTATATTTATAAACACTACTGAGGACTCAGAGCCTTAACAAGGCTGGATACTGGGTCCGCTCACTGATGACTTAGAAGAGTGTAGTGTGAGGAGGAGGTGTCCTCTGTGATGTCCACTCGCTGTGTTTGTGGTGAAGCTGGGAAGGCCCTCCATAAACAGTTACCGAATCAAACAAAGACCTCCCAAGTCCAAGTCAATTTTTCTATCCACTAAACCACAGCAACTGTCTAAAAAAGACTGTCAAATATAGTATTATTGCTTGTCTCATTTGTTAAATAAGCACCCAGATGCCATTATTCACGTTGCTTGGAAACTTTAATATATTCTTATCTCAGGCTCCATAGAACCAGGTTTTGTGTCTGCGTATTAGCCTTAGGTCTGTGAGCTTCATAATTTTAAAGTCTGTGAGCTTAATAATTGATATAAAATTAATTATTATATTAATTATTGTATTAATAATTAATCGCCCCTTCTTTTCTTTTTCTTTCTTTCTTTTTTTTTTATTTTTGCCACACATAGCCATTGATATAAGTGTGTTGGCTTTATTATTTTAAATACATCTGAATTTTCTAGAAAAATGCTTGAATATGCCATTTCTCTTTGCCGTGGCAGACACAGCCTCGGTGGTGGTCATTTCTGTATTGAACCCTGACCGACGAAGGCAGGTATCTGGGCATGATGTTTGCACTCTGTTTTTACCAAATCGCTGGGCGAGCACTTTACGAGATCACAGAGTGTCCTCTATCTCCTGATTAGCATTTAGAGAACCTTGGCAACCAGGACGGAGCCATGGGAGGGAAGCAGGCTGCTATTTAAGCGGAGGAAAGTCACTCCGCGGCTGATAAGCAGGGTGGTGATAAATCACCAGGAGCCCTTCAGCCTCAGGAATTCCCAGTGCGGCTCCCTCCGAACCCCGTCAGCATCTGATGAACTTTTACTTTCACAGCGGCGGCCGAGGGCAGCACTGGGGGAGAAGAAATGTCTGTGCGTGGTCTGCGCTGGTACCTGTCAGTGGTTTACAGATAATCTACAGACGGCAGAGTATTTCTCTGACGTCCTTAAGACCAGAAACACAGCAGCAGGAAATGTGAAGTTCAGAAGGCTTCTAGGAATAGGACTTGCCCGTCTACAGTGCAATATTTCTGCATTAAGAAAGGCAAAAATATTGTTTGTTAAACACTTTAGGTTTTGTATCCGTGCAAAAGCCATATACATGCATGTTGTTGTTTTTTTAAAACATAATAACACCCCACCTTTGCCGTGGCTTTAGTTGACACGCTAAAATACTAATAAAACTCCAGGAATGCACGCAAAGCCCCTTCATTTGTGAGGGGAGGTGTGGTTTGCGGAGAAAAAGGGTTGGTGAGCCGGTTCTGTCTCTAGTTCTGCTCTGTTGGTACACGTTTGTGTACACGAGGACCTTCAGTGTTGTGATGGCGTAGAGTGTCCCCTAACAACCAGCACCGTGCCTGGCATGTGGTAGTTACTCAATAAATATTTGCAAACAAAGAAAGGCTAGAAATATGCTTTATTGAGTTACACGCCCGGCTAGTCTCATCGATGTCTGTTTTGGGTTAGGTTGCTGTGATTGATCAACGAGTACATAGAACGATCATAAAATCATGATATGGATGGATGTATAATGTCAGGTTTATGGAATTAGGCTCTACTTGGCACATTACTGATCGCTACTGTGGTTAAATGCTGTGTTTAAGACACTGAGGAATATGAAGAATGATGCATGGTCCTTGTCTTCAAAGAGTTTTTAATCTGGTTGGGGAGACAAGACTAAAAGACTTTCAAAAATAGTTTATTTGCAGGAGTCTAAATGATACAGTGTTACATTGTCTGTCCTAGACTGTGGCGGCTATTACTTTCATTATCTGCTTTGATTCAAATTTAAACAGTTCATGGCATTAAGTAGAACCATAGGATGTCAGAGTGGAATGGGACCCCTCAGAAATCTTTGATACCTTTTAGTCCAACTCCTCTTTTTTTTTTTTTTTTTCAGATGAGAACACTGAGAGGTTAAGTGAGTTGGCCAAGATCACAAATCACCCAGTCAGTGATAATGTTCACTGTTCCCCTGGGATTTTGGTTCCAAAGTACGCTAGAGCCCCAGGCTCATGCCAGGAGTTTGCTTTGTTTCTAAATGGAGTCTCTTTGTTTTGTGATAATAAATCCTCTATTGCATAAATTCTAAGACTGACGCAATTTATACCACTGCACCTCCTCAGCAAATATGTCAAGTTAGTTTCCACTGTGTGTATTCTTTCTCTCTCTTAAAAAAAAAAAAAAAAAAAAAACACCAAAAATCAGCCCTTAGGATTATGTCCATAATCTGCACAGTGTAAGAAATACTGGAACTTACTGATGCCATCTGATATCTGACAGTTAATATTTCTTGAGCCCAAATCCACAGGCCTCTGCTGTCTGCAAGTACCACGTTGCCCAATCATCATAGCCACCCTAGGAGGCAGGCGCCGAGGCTTAGAGAGTTTAAGTCACTTGTCTAAGGCCTCAGAGATAGCAAAGGACAGAGTCGCGCCATGAACACAAGAAGTCGGGCTCCAGAGCCTGTGCTCTTAACCGCAGCTCCGTATCACTTGCGTGCTTACAGGCTAGACTCCTAGAAGTTGGCATGGTAGGTGTCCACCGCACCTCGGAGCTACTAGGGCATTACAACACCCATCCAAAGTCTTGGCTGCGTCCCCCAGCTAGACTCTGCGTCTGTGTGTTTCCTCTTCAAACATCGCGTCTTTTCAACAAGAGAGACACCCATGCTCGGCTGGGCTCAGGGCATGGCTGAACCCATTGGGAATTTCAACATAGGGGTCATAACCCTTCACCTCTCACATTTGCCGTGATTCTTCCTTTCTTCCCTCCCTCCCTCGCTCCCTCCCTTTCTCCTTCCTTCCTTCCTTCCTTCCTTCCTTCCTTCCTTCCTTCCTTTCTTCTTTCTTTCTTTCTTTCTTTCTTTCCTCTCTTTCTTTCTTTTCTCTCTTTCTTTCTGTCAGATTTAGTAAAAAACCTGGAAAGACTGGATTAATTTGAAAATGTTACAACAATTATAGAATTTGCATACCTTATAGAACTGGTTATTTGGTGAAAAGTTATTTTTAAGTATTCCTCCTTTTCCTCAGCTCACATTTTTTAAAAAAGTAAAATAATCACGGAGAAAAGGGAAGCAGCTTCCAGGATTCCAGTCAGCTCACTCACAGATCCTTCTAGAGCCGCCGGCTGGGGATGAACCTCCACTGGCAGCAGGATACCAGTGTCTGTGACATCTAACCCGCCCAGAGGGGGCTTCCGATTTTATTAGGCCCTTGGAATTCAGCCTAGAACACGGGCTGTGGAACAGTCGAGGCAGAATGGAGAGTGGGGCCCTGACTCTCAGGGAGGGGTGGGGGCTTCTCTGGGCAGGAAGTGTTCTGCTGTGCTGACAATGAGGAAACAGGCCGTGTTTTTGTTTATTTTCTCATAAAGTGCTGATGAACAAGTGAGGAGTTGCATTATGGGGCTCCGAGGGCAAGCTGTGAACGGAGATTGGGGTTTATCAGCCTTTTAGTCTGGCTTCCTTTGGAAAGAATGCTTGTGACATTGCCACCCCCTCCTCTTGCGCCCCTCGCCCCTCGATAACTTTGAATGCCTCAAACTGATGTCAGCCCTTTTTGGCAGATGGAGAGAAGATGGGAGTTATGGGTTCCTTAATAATAGATGCAAATGGATGGGCGACAAAGCCAATTTCTACTCACTCAATAACTCCTTTTTGGGTTTTTTTTTTTTTGTGCTTATGCCTGATAGTTTTAAATTTCTGGGCTCCTTTAAAGAGATCCCTAGGAAATTGGTGGGTGGGGGGAGTAGGAGGAGAGGGGTTCTGTTGGGAGGAATATTCTTATCTCTGGATCTAAGACCTTATCTGACACAAAAACAGAGGAAATTCAGAAATAGGAGGAAAGCATTGTCTGCTGCCATGAATAAATGTCCCTTGGAAGGTAAAAATTCTTAAGCAATGTACCTAAAAAAAGTATAAGCTTTGAATCCTTTGTGGAGCAATGCATGGAATAAAGACATAAGTGATCAAATGAATTAAAAAAATCAAACGATCCCAAGCCTAGTAATTATAGAGGAGACATTATCACACTTCCTTGGTTGCAGTTACAGCAGCTTCAAAGTATATTCCATCTTGCTCGGGGAGAAAGGTCTGTTTCCCCTGTGCTGGAGCTGACATCATGGGAGTAAGGCGATGTCTGCTAAAATAACT
This sequence comes from Eulemur rufifrons, assembly GCF_041146395.1. Taxonomy (NCBI): domain Eukaryota; kingdom Metazoa; phylum Chordata; class Mammalia; order Primates; family Lemuridae; genus Eulemur; species Eulemur rufifrons. The sequence goes on from NC_091006.1 coordinate 31,440,513, forward strand.
CACTAAAATCAAGTTTGACCACTGTGCTTCTACGTCAAGGGATTTAAAATGTTTCACAGATGATAGCAATTTGAACCAAGGTGACCTAGAGTAATTCCAAGGAATAAAAAATAGCAATAAATAGTTCAGAGTGGATCTGATCCAATACCCAGGGCTTTCTCAGGCTTTTTAAAAAAATTTTTATATTTCTTACAGTGCATGAATATACACTGAAAATAGTAATGGATTTTTGGAAGAGGTTGGATTATATATTGGAAGGAGATGTGAAACTCAACCTGCTCTGAAAAAAAAAAGACTAGCATCGACTTTATTCTTTCTGCTGTACATTTTAATAAGATGTGAGGATCAAGTGTCTGACAGCTGAAGCAGTTACCATTAGATGCAAAAGATTAACATGGTCTGGTGAAGTCTGCACCATGGTGCTCGCTAAAGATGAACAATGCAAGTTGGTGGAGTCAATCAGCAATATTGATAGAGCTATTCATTTCCTCCTGGAGTGGGCAAGCTGATGGAATGTTACCATGGGGTAGTGAGTGCATGGGAATTAAATTTGCACATGTCGAGTTACTATACTTTTCTGAGCCTCAGTTTCCCCACGTGAGGGTAGGACTCTGAAGCCTGACTGTCGGAGTTAATCCCAGCTTTGTGAGTGACTTTTGATCACTCCTTGAACCAGGTTACTCCCCTTCCCTGTGCCTTAGTTTCCTCACCTGTAAAATGGAGATGTAAACACCTAATACGTGTTGGGTGCTATTCCCAGTAAACATCACACTTAGCCAGAATGGATTTTTCTTTAGAATCTGCCTTGATTCAGTCTTTCTATTTGCAAGATACATAGGCAATGAAATATCATTTAAGACTACAAAGTTCAGCACTTCCTGGATGTAAGGTACAACTGAAACAAAAAGCTGAGTTTATTATTAAATGTCATGTGCTACTTTGAAGCGCTCCCATAATATCAGTGGTCTAGACAGCCTGGTAGTTTAATGTGACCTTCCAAAAAAATAACATGCATGGCTTATAAAAATACCATAGAGGAAGGCCTGAGATCAAAGATACTGTTTAAATGTGATGCATTATTTTTATTTTTGGTATTACTCAGACTTTCCTACATAAAAAGGAAAAAAAATATGAGTTTGGTGAAAAATGCCCCAGCTTTATTTTGATATGAGCTAACTACAGAAATAAAGGAGTAAGATCAATGTTATGAAAACTAAAATTACAATACTGTATGGTAAATATTATGACTTTTTTGGAAAACTTCAACTTCAGCATCTTTAGGCTTTTTTTTTTTTCCACATCAAATTGTTTAAAAAACACTACAATGAGTGATGTCACCTATAAAATTTTGGAGCTGAAAGTGTGGTGGGGGATCATTTTGTCCACGTCCCTTGCTCTGCAGGTAGGGAAACTGAGGCCCAGAGAGGGACAGTGCCTTGCCCAGCTGGGTGATGCTGGGGCTCCACTAGAACCCAGGAAGGGCCCCGATGCCCAGCTCTGGCTCTCCAGTGAGCATTTCCTTCTGCCTTGTGGGAAGCTGAGTATTTGCAGCAACGTTCCTGCCTCCCCCATGCTTTTCCCCAAGTCTGCGTTGATCTCCTGCTTCGATTTGGAGTCAGTTCTGGAGTCCTCACGTGGAAGCTTCTCTGAGCCTCAGCCTCCGCATCTTTGTCAAACAAGATGATTACAGCCCCGTTTGCAGGATGGTTATAAGGTCTAAGAGAAATAACATTTGGGAAGAACCTGGCAGACGGTGAGCTCTCAGTAAGTACTGGTGTTAAAAAAATACTATTTGGGAGAAAAATATTTATATCTTCAGACAGGCAAAAAATTATTTAAAAATAAATTTTTGGGGGGTCTGGACTCACTGTGAACATAGCAAGACTGTCTATCATTCAGAATTGGTCAACGTTTGGTGCTTTTAGTTTAGAGACTGGTCCTGCTGCGTAGTAGCTGCATACAGGGCAGGTGAGGAATAGATTCTAAAAGCACATTTGAACAAAACCACTCATTGCTCACTCTGGGGGTGGGAAGCGTTTGTGAGGACGCAGTGGTAAGAAGGGTGGTGGTGACAAAGGCAGTAGCAGCTCCCCTCTGCTAAGCTCTCAGAGGTTTCCCCTCTCGACTCTCTGAGCCACCTGACCAGGTAATTCCCCATTTTACCTCTGAAAAGCTGAGGCTGAGAGAGATTTAGTAACTTGCACAATTACAGACCCAACCCTGACTTTCTGACCCTAAAGCCCCAACTTTTAACCACTCTCCAATTCAAGTTCTTATTCCCCCGTTGTCAGTACTCAATTTCGCTAGTGGAGGTTCGGTTGACTCCTGTCACCTGGTCGTTTCCCGTGCTGGTTCCTCCTCTCCTCCTGTGCCGGGCGTAGGTGTCCGTGGCTGGTGAGTTGGTGTACCAGGGCTGTGGTAACAAAGGACCACTAACTACTAACTGTGGGGCTTAAGACGACAGAAATTTATTCTCTGACAGTTCTGGAGGCCGGAAGTCTGAAGCCAAGGCCTTGGCGGGGCAGGCACCTTCTGAAGGCTCCAGGCAAGGATCCTTTCTTGCCTCTTCCCAGCTTCTGATGTTCACCATCATTGCTGGGTGTTCCTTAACTGGTGGCTGGGTCACCCCAATCGCTGTCTCCGTCTTCACCTGGCTTCTTCCCTGGTGTGCGTCTGTTTCTGAATCTCGTTTTCCTTTCTCTCATAAAGATACCATAAAGATGGATTTAAGGCCCAGCCCAAACCAGTATGACATCTTAACTATTATACTTAATCTGCAAAGACCCTATTTCCTATTTCCAAATAAAGGCACATTCTGAGGTTCCGAATGGATGTGAATTTTGGGGGGATGCTATGCAACAGTTATCCCTGGGAAGAATTTTACCTGAGTGAGAATTCACTCCAGAAAGGACATATTTTAGCCTTCTCCGGGGCACTGTAGCTAGACAGGCAAAACATAAGATAGTTTTCACTTTAAAGTCTATTATTTCTATGATCGGGTGTTTTCTGTTGCAGAATTGCAATGACATGTAGTTAATCTGGAATCCATTTCATGAGCCTTTGGAGATTTGAATGGGCTATAAGCAAAATCTAATTTTTCAGAAGAAACAGTGCAACGGCTCCGCCTGAAGCAGCCCCAGAGCGCTCACAGCCAGGCACCCTCCAAGGAGCTCACCTCAGAATGTTCCAGGGCTCACGTCTCCTTCCTTCAGAGGCCCGGGCCCTGGAAAGGGGAGCCATTAGTCAGGAAGCCATTTATCTGTGTCATCGCTGGTGGGACTGAGGAGTGACAAAACAATGTTATCAGAGGCTGCGTTCCTAGTTGTGACAGGCATCAAGGAGAACCCAACTGGTCCTACGTTTATTTAGCAGAGCTGCCAACAAGCTTTGTGCCCAGGCGAACACGTACAAATATGTCGTATTTACGTCACGGCTCTGGTTGAATTGGGAAGAAAAATTACACATTCTTATAAGCTGGCTTTTTGAGGATACTTTCATGTTTAAAGCAAATTATTTGTTTGCCAACGATGGCTGTGTCTGTGGGCTCCAGTCCTGCTGGTCTTTTAGCATCCCTGGAGGATGCCGAGCTAATTTCTGCCTCAGGGCCTTTATATTTGCTGCTGCCTCTGCCTCAAAACATTCTTCCCCCAAATCTTCCGGAGACCAGCACCTTCCTGTCACTCATGTCTACGCTCACAGAGGTCTTCCCTGACCACCTCAGAATCTGTCTATGTCAGCCTGTTTTATTTTCATCATAGCATCTTAACCTGATTTTTAATTATTATTTTGTCTAATTGTTTATACATTTGTCGTTTTCACCCTCTATCAACAATACAAGCTCCACGAGATCTGAGATCTCATTTTGTTCACTGCCATATCCGTAGCACCTAGAGCAGTGCTTGGCACATAGTAGGTGCTCAATTAGTATCTGTCAAATGAATGAATTCACAATTGAGTAAGTGAACTTTTACCCTTCCTTCAGTTCAGTCTTATTTCCTCAGGCAGAACTTCCCTGACCTCTCTAACTACCTTCTATACCTCTGTTAAAGTCATCATACACTTTCCTTGTATAATGTTTATCACAATCATAATCTCACATTTATGCGTATGGTATTAATCCTTTGAGTAATGTCTGTTTTCACACTAGATTGAAAGCTCTGCTATGGCAGGAACCACTTGCTAATGTATTCCTAACACAAACACAGTGCCTCAACAATTGTTTGTAGAATGAGGAATAGAGCCAGGTGTTTCATCAACGCTAAAGTTGTGTCATTAACACTGTCGGTAGCTGGCAGGTTCCAGCCACAGGGCTGGGCTTTGGGTCTAGAATTCCTGTTCCTGGGGTGGTGAAGGGTGAGGAGTTGGCCAAAGCGGGTGAGACAGGGAATCAGACACTGGGAACAAGACTAATGCTCGATTTCAGGACTTGGTTACACGGAGGGGGCTGAGTTTTGGGAATAAGACCAAGATCCAGTAATTGGTCCACAGCACGTTTTATCTGATGCTGAGTGAACGAGTCTAAGTCACTGCCCTTAATAGCTTCCTTTCCACCTGTGCACTTGGTCAAGACCCTATCAGCAGCTGCGCCTACGATTCCACAGCGCAGGGACTTCCTCCAGCTTCCCCCTTCCATTCTTTACTTTGAACCCTATTGTTTTGGTCTGGTTTCCCTGGTTCCTTCCTGTTTCCTTGAATGTGGATTTTCCCTCTTTGCCTATTCCCTTTGGGTTGATAACTGAGTTGCCTGGCCTGCCTCGCTCCATCTTGGACCTTTACCAACGTGCTCTGCGGCCCTCGTCTGATCTTTCCCTACCTCTCCCTGTGCCTAGTCCGGGCCCCGGAGATGCCAGCTGGGCTGGGGGTAGCCTGTGTCCGGCGGCCTGGCCTCCTGCTCGTTTGGGAGGAGAGACTGGACGCTGAGTTCTCTTGAATGGACCTCCTGGAGTCTCTTTAGTCTAAGGCTAGGATTAAATCTAGGATGGATCTGGGAATACACCACATTCCCCTCCTGTGCTCACGGCAGGCTTTATTAGCTGATCATAGCTCCTTTCCCGCTGAATCCAGCTCACAGGTTTGCTCCAAGCAATCAGTACCAGTTGTTGGAGTAGGCCTGTGGCACGTCTGAGTCTATGTGAGAGAGAGCGTGTGTATGCAGGATTGAGAAGGAAAATCTCAAAAGGCCCTAGTTACAGAGAGATGAGAATAGTAGAGGGTGGAGCTAGGTTCAGGATGACAGATGTTTTACGTGAATATGTTTGGCAAGCTTCATTTCTTAGTATTAAGTGTGAGGTTTGAAATATTAAGGTACTTATGAAAAACAATTAATAAGGAAGAACTTGTTTAAAATGAGCCTGAGGGATAAATGGGGGACAGATGTTGCTAATTAGCTGGTTATTCCTATAGATAGCCATTGTTTAATCTTCAGCCAGAACAAAAATGAGGTGTTTATGAACTGATCTATTAAAGTTTTAAGTGTGCTTCATTTACAGTGAAATCTTAAATGTCTAAAGAGTTTATTGTTGGCTGGAGTCATAGGACTCCAAGGTGCAGCAGAAATACTGGGAATAGAGATGGATTAGGAAGGGAGCCCTGGCCTGTTGCTAAGTAATGGCAAGATGCACATCACCTGCCAAAGGAGCAGATTTCTAACATGGTTAATTCTCTGTTCACGTGTAATATGTGTGAGATCAGGATTCATATGACAAAATATACATATAAGCACCTGCAATGAGATTGATGGAGTGGAAACGCATATTTGCCTGGTGACACTCACATCACCTACTTAGACTAAATATAGAGTAAAACTGCAACTTGGTTTTTTAGATTCAGTTTCCTTTTTACAATTTATTTTTTATTTGTATATAGTCACAGGGTACAAGTGCAATGTTACTACATGGATATACTGGATTGTGGTGAAGTCGGGGCTTTCAGTGCATCGGTCACGTGACTAATGTACATTGCACTCAGCAAGCAACCTCCCATCACCTCCCCACCCCTCTGAGTCTCCACGTCCATCGCTCCATACGCTGCTTACATGTGTACATATGATTTAGCTCCCACTTGTAAGTGGAAACTTGCGGTATTTGTCTTTCTTTGTCTGAGTGGTTTCACTTAAGACAATGGCTTCCAATTCTACCCATGTTGCTGTGAAAGGCGTGATTTCATTCTTTTTTATGACTGAATCATGTTCCATTGTGTATATGTACAATCCTCTGTTGATGGACAGTTAGATTGATTCCATATCTTTGCCATTGTGAATAGTGCCGAGATAAACCTGTGAGTGCAGGTATCTTTCTTACACAGTGATTTCTTTTCCTTTGGGTAGATACCTGGGAGTGGGATTGCTGGATTGCATGGTAGTTCTATTTTTAGTTCTTTGAGAAATCTCCATACTGTTTTCCATAGATGTTGGACTAATTTACATTCCCACCAACAGTATATAAGTGTTTCCTTTTCTACACACCCTTGCCAACATCTGTTATTTTTTGTTTCTTTAATGATAGCCATTGTGATTGGTAGAAGATGATATCTCACTGTGGCTTTAATTTGCATTTCTCTGATGATTAGTGATATTGAACATTTTTTCATATTCTTGTTGGCCATTTGTTTGTATTCTTTTGAAAAATGTGTACTCATGTCCTTAGCCTACTTTTTAGTGGAGTTGTTGTTGTTGTTTGAGTTCCTTATGAACGCTGAATATTAGTCCCCTTGTGGAAAATCGTTTGCAAATATTTTCTCCCATTCTGCAGGTTGTCTGTTCACTGTTGTCTATCCAATCTGTTGATTATTTCTTTTACTGTTCAGAAACCTTTTAGTTTAATTAAGTCCCATTTGTCTATTTTTGTTTATTGCCTGTGCTTTGAGGTTCAATAATGAACTCCTTGCCTAGACAAATGTTTAGAAGAGTCTCCCGTAGGTTTTCTTCCAATATTTTTATAATTTCAGGTATCACATTCAAATCCTTAATCCATCTTGAGTTGATTTTTGTATATGGTGAGATATAGGGGTTCAGTTTCATTCTTCTGCACATGGCAATCCAACTTTCCCAGCACAATATCAAAAAGGGTGTCTTCTCCCCACTTTATATTCTTGTCAACTTTGTCAAACATCAGTTGGCTGTAAGTATGTGGCTTTATTTCTGGGCTCTCTATTCTGTTACATTGATCTATATGTCTATTTTTATACCAGCACCATGCTGTTTTGGTTACTATAGCCCTGTAGTATAATTTGAAGTCAGGCAATGTGATTCCTCCAGCATTGCTCTTTTTGCTCAAGATTGCTTTGACTATTTGGGCACTTTTTTGGTTCCATATGAATTTTAGAATTGTTTTTTTCTAATTCTGTGAATAATGACATTGGTATTTTGATAGGAATTGCATTGAACTTGTAGGTTACTTTGGGCAGTATGGTCATTTTAACAATCTTAATTCTTTCAATCCATGAGCATGGGATGTTTTTCCATTTGTTTGTGTCATCTAGGATTTCTTTCAGCAGAGTTTTGTAGTTTTCCTTGTAGAAATTTTTTACCTCCTTGGTTAAGTACATTCCTAGGCATTTTTTAAAGCTATTATTCATTTATCAAAATCTAAGAGTTTTTTTGTAGAGTCTTTAGGATTTTCTAGATATAAGATCATATCATCAGTGAAAAAGAAAAGACTTCCTCTTTTCCATTTTGGATGCCTTTTATTTCTTTCTCTTACCTGATTGCATTGGCAAAGACTTCTAGTACTATGTTGAATAAGGTGGTGAAAGTGGGCATCCTTGTCTTATTCCAGTTCTTAAGGGGAATGCTTTCAACTTTCCCCCATCAAGTATGATGTTGGTTGTGGGTTTCTTTTTTTTCTTTTTTTTTTTTTTTTTGAGACAGAGTCTCACTCTGTTGCCCAGGCTAGAGTGAGTGCCGTGGCGTCAGCCTAGCTCACAGCAACCTCAAACTCCTGAGCTCAAGCGATCCTCCTGTCTCAGCCTCCCGAGTAGCTGGGACTACAGGCATGCACCACCATGCCCGGCTAATTTTTTTAATATATATTTTTAGCTGTCCATATAATTTCTTTCTATTTTTAGTAGAGATGGGGTCTCGCTCTTGCTCAGGCTGGTCTCGAACTCCTGAGCTCAAACGATCCGCCCACCTCGGCCTCCCAGAGTGCTAGGATTACAGGCGTGAGCCACCGCGCCCGGCCTGGTTGTGGGTTTCTTGTATATGGCCTTTATTATTTTGAGATATCTTCCTTCTATGCTTAGTTTGTTGAGGTAGATTAAGTTTCATACTTGAAGCCAACTTGCTCATCTTACTTCTGTGCTTCTGCTATAAGACCATAGTGTGACATCTGTTGTTTTGCAATCTCAGCATCCATTCCCTGTTCTTTTGGTGACAGCCTTGTGATTTTTTTGGGGGGGTGGGAATAAATCTCTCCTCCACTCTCAGTCCACGTATAGGGGAGGCCATATGACCTTGGATTGGCTGGTCAGTAGATCACATTCCCTGGGCCACAGAGACATGGTTCAGAAATGGACAGGTTACCCTGTCAGAACCAACCTAATTCTTTTTTTCTTTTCTTTTAATCTGTTGGGAGGAAAGTGTCTGTATTTCTGCTGGAGTTGTTGAGGACATTGAATATAATTCTGGAGTTGTTGACAGTCATCTTGACATTGTCAGGAGAGCCTGAAAATGGAGCAAACACAAAGAAAAGTAGGCTGAAATTTCAGGAGATAGGAAGTTCTGAAGATTCCAAACGATCTAGCCTTGTGTGTAGTTGGTTACTTATGGGCTTCAGTTTCATGAACTCCCAGACTTTCTGTTTGAATTGAATGTTATCATTTGAAGCTGGAGTCCCGATATAAGGGCACTTATCTTTCCCACTTCAACTGACTGAACAAGAAGAGTAGAATCTTCTGAATTGGGAGTCTCATGAGAGCAGGGATATTGTCTGCTGTCATGTCACCTAGATTAGTGCCTTTAGTAGGTGCTCAATAAATGTTACAATAATTATACTGATGAGGCCCACTAAGCAACTCTGTTTTAAAAATATCCTTTTTTCTTATTATGGTAGTAAATATTTATTATAAGAACTTGACAAAAAAAGGAATAATTATCACTGATTACCTTACCCTTCAGAGATAAGCATAGCCAACTTTAGTGTATGGTATAGCTTTTAATTATATATCAAATATATATTTAAAAATGATATTGTATTTCATATATTTTGCTCACAAATTTTTTACTTGATATGTAATGAACCAATTTTGAAATCACTGCAAACACTATGTAGTGATTTCAAAACTGGTTCATTATATATCAATTGAAAAATTAATTCTTTTAAATGGCTATATGGTATTTCATTATATGGGTGAACCAAATGTTATTCAAGAAATCCCCAATTATGGAGAATTTGGTTACTTCCAATTGTCAATAACATAAACAAACTCAATGTTTACAAATATCAATGATTATTTCCTTAGAATCTTTTTCTAGAAATGAAATTATTGGGCCAAAGATTATAAACAGTTCTAAGAATTTCGATACATATCGCCAAATGGCTTTTTACCCTCACTAACTTGAATACTAAAAAGTTTTAAAGTCTTTGCAAAATTGATAGGTAAATTATTTTATCTTTTCACTTTTATTTCTTTATTGTTAGTACGATTGAAGGTTTTTAAAAAATAATATGGGTCATTAGTATCCCTCCTTTTATAAATTCTAGAACAGTTCTTTATTTGATCATCTGTTTCTAAGTACATTTATTGTATTTTATATTTGAAGATGCTGCTCCAGGCTTATGACTTCTGGAGTGACTGTTTCCTGACAGAGAATGGGCATTTGGCCCTTCTTTTAATAGTTGCAGTAGCTTTTCAGAAAACCGATTGTTGTACACCTTGCCTTTTAGTTTTCTGAACTACAAAAAACATTTTGGGTCCCACTGTCATACTTACTTGGGATGCTTATACCGACAGTTCTGTTTGACTCAATTAGTTTAAAAGGTCTCTTTGGTTATTCTAGACCATCAATGTCAGCAGTAGCATCATCAGGAGTTTCTATTCCACTAGTTCAAACCATCATCCTCTTTCACCAGATTATTGCAAAACTCTCCCACATGGTCTTTCTTCCTCACTCTCCTCCTTGGTCTAATCTACTTTCTATCTTCTCACCTCAGACACAAACAACAAACCAATCAAAAAAGTCACAGCTTAGACTATATCACTGCCCATAAACCTTCAATGACTGCATAGTGCTCACTGAATACAGTGTGAGCTTCTTGGTTGCTGTGTTCATGGCTTTTCAGGACTTGGTCCCAGCTCACCCTTCCATTCCAATTTTGTGTTACTCTCATAATTTGTGAATCTTACCCATTAACCCAAAAAAACAGCCCCTATGCCTTTGTTCACATTGCCCTTTTCTTCTCTGAATGCCCTTCACTCTCATCTCTGCTTGTCAAAACCTTTGAAGACACAGTCCATACGCCTTCCCCTGGATGGAGTCGTCCTCACTCCCCCGGCCGGGAAAGTCTCTCCCTCTTGTGTGCATCAAACACGTATTACATATAAATCTTAGGGAACTTATCTCCCCCTGTTGTCTCCTGTGGTTATTTTTATAGATGAATTGTCTTCCTTAACAAGAAGGAGAACACTGATCTAAATTTATTATTATAACTCTGAAAGGTTTTGGGGAAAAAATCAGTCAAAATATTGTAGAGGCCTGTGTTTTTCTTTTCCTCACATTGTGGATCTCGTCCCTGCCGTTTCCTGTGTTTGTATGTCAGCGCCCACCTTAACCTGGTAACTCAATTGTTTCTAGAGCTCTGATCGTCCTTGATTTTAATCCTGAAATTTGCACACATTTTCTAAAAAGCACTTCAGGATCCCACTTTGTTTTTCTTCTGTGTTTAGGAGGAAGAGAGGCAGGGAGTCGGTAAACACAGCCTAGAGCTTCCCCAAACAGGCAGCCAGGTACTTTAATCGTTAGTTATGTTAAGCGTCCTCCTTTCTGCTGCCCCACGAGGATCTATTTTCCAGGCCTGTTTTGAGGAAGCAGGAGTGGCCACTCCCCTATAATCAGGGAGCCCGGGGCTGTTTTATAGGGTGTTTGTTTTTCATGAATTTAATTCCTTATACTCAAAATTCCACATTCTAGAACAGGAGTTACCCCTTCCCTGTTACATCCAGCTTCGGGTAACTGGGCAGAGGGACCAAGCTTCCAATCTATGGCCCCATACAGTGGAGAATCCCCTGCCCAGATCTTAACAGGATCATGAGTTCGCTTGGCGTTGTCCTTTTGGAAATCTTCTCTTCCATCGTGCCAACTTTAAGATTGCTAAAATGAATGTTATCAAAGGCATCACAATATGTTGACACAATGAGGAGGATGAGGGCGTTCTATTTCTCCAATCTTCCCCTCAACCTCCTTTTTTGCTCACTGGGGTCCTCACCAGCAAGGTATAGTGAATGGCTGAAAACAAGCTTTCTTTCCTTCATGGCGTTAAATATGTTTGGCTCGAGCGAGTGGAGGCTTAGCTTAAGCTGAGCTCCAGGCCCCTGGGCTTGCCAGAAATCACCAGAAGTCACAAGAAGTGCGCTTAGGAGCCAGGCACAGAGCCAACCTCCAAGTGGAAGATTCCGCAGCCCGTCAGCCCTCACAGAGGAACATCTAAAGTCTCTGCTCTCCACCGCCCACCCATGATGGCCTCTTCAATGGTCTCCACCACCTTCCCTGACTCCTTCTTTCTGTCCATCCCCGGTAGGCACCAGCGTTTCCCCTGGGTCCGCTGCATCAGTACCTGGTACTGTAATCCCGACCTGTTGTGGGAAAACCCTGAGCCCTGCACACAAAACATCGTGGTCTGAGAGTAGCTGCCACCTGGGATTCTGGCCCGGGTTGGGGCTGGAGCAAATGTTTATTAAGCACCCCCTAGTTTCAGTTAGGAGGAATAGGTTCTGGTGATCTATTGCACAGCATGGTGACTATAGTTAATCATAATGTATTGCATATTTCAAAATAGTTAAAAGAATGGATCTTAAGTGTCCTCACAAAGAAATGATAAATATTTGAAGTGGTGTATGTATTAGTCTGATTTGATCATTTCACAATGTATACATGTATTGAAATATCACATTATACCCCACATATATATATACAATTATTATTTGTTAATTAAAAACCATGTAAAACTTTAAAAAAAGAGGAAAAAATATTTAAGGGACTCAATCATAAGGACGAGTCATCATCTTCACCAGGGAGGCTTTTCCCTTATTTTGAGCAAAAATGTGTATTGTCAGTTAAATTGCTCTATTTTCTCTCTCAGCTCTGAAGGGGCTGAGACAAGTTTCCCAATTCATAAACATTTGAGGGTCTCCCTCCATTGATTAAGAAGCCGCTGAGGGGTCAGTGACTATCTTATGCCGTCATCCATTCATTATTTACCGATTTCCTAGTGGGTGCAAGATCCGGGGCTCCATGTTGTGAAGGAAACGAACGTGAATAATAAATAGAAATACATAGAAACAACCAACGTTTATGTTATAGAAATACGTAGAAAATAGGTATTTATTGGCAGTATATAGTACAATGGGAACCCAGAAAAGGAATAATTAATTCTACGTGGGGCTCTCTGAGGTGTTTTTATAGAGAGGTGAAACTTAATTTGGGTTAATACACGCCATACTGAAGGTGGAAAATGCATGGCGTATGCAGCTAATGTTTGGTGAGGTTGGAATGTGAGGTTTATGGAGAGAAATATTTAAGGTGCGGAGGTAGGAAAGGTAGCTGCTGCTGAACTTTGGAAGGTCTTGGACACTATACCAAGGACACTGAAACTGAATTCTACAGGCAGTAAAGAGCCAGTGAAGTCTCCTGACAAGGGCAGCAGCTGAGCAAGTTGCATTTTACAAACATTATTCTGGCAACAGTGTAAAGAGTGGGTGAGGCAAGAAGTTGGGGGCAGAGAAACCAGGTAAGAAGTTTATCCAAACAAGAGATAACAAGAGCCTAAACTAGGGCAATAAAAGGTACTCAAGATTATTTTATCAAATCCTGAGCCACCGAGAATTTTTTTTTTCTGCTAAATTTGGGGAGAGTCCAGTTGCAGTGTAATCCCTTCCCTACTCTTTAAAACATGTGACTGTGCAGATTCCCTGTCTATGTGGGTAGGAGCCAAGTGTAATAAACATGCATGTTATAGAAGAGAGAAAACGATTTTTATCAACCTAGTCAATTCTTTCCTTTAGTTTAAAAAAAGTTTGATTTCCAGAAACACTTGAATAAGGGCTATAATTTAATTTTTTTTTTTTTTTTTTTTTTGAGACAGAGTCTCACTCTGTTGCCCAGGCTGGAGTGAGTGCCGTGGCGTCAGCCTAGCTCACAGCAACCTCAAACTCCTGAGCTCAAGTGATCCTCCTGTCTCAGCCTCCCGAGTAGCTGGGACTACAGGCATGCACCACCATGCCCGGCTAATTTTTTCTATATATATTTTTAGCTGTCCATATAATTTCTTTCTATTTTTAGTAGAGATGGGGTCTCGCTCTTGCTCAGGCTGGTCTCGAACTCCTGAGCTCAAACGATCCGCCCACCTCGGCCTCCCAGAGTGCTAGGATTACAGGCGTGAGCCACCGCACCCGGCCTATAATTTAATTTTTTAAAAGCAGACATAAAGCGGGCATTTCTAAACTCTATAATAGATCATGAGTATCAATGATGTATTTTATGGAACAACTAGAATTTGTGATGCTTGTCTGGTGTATACATGGAAGGAAAAAAAGACCTAATAAGCCACAGTTAAGTCTGAAGAACCAGACACAGGCTCATAAGAAAACAACCAAGGATACCAAGCACAAGTGGTATAGGAGGGTTGTTTTCCTCAATGCTTTTTTTTTTTTTTTTGGTAAGAAGAACTGTCTTAGCTTTATTAATCCTGATGGTATCAACAACTCATGGCAGGAAGCCAAAGGCAGGAGACGAGGTTGGATATTTTCAGAGGTGCTTGATTGGAAGTTGAGAGTTGCTATATCTTAGGCTTTAAATCTTTGTTGTTATATAAAATTAAATATGAACATTTTTTAGTAATGTATATCATATTCAATTAAATGCAACTATTTTTTGTGGTGTATCTATTCTGTTTAAGGCACTGTTCTGGAGTACAAAGATGAACAAGAAATGCTCTTTGCTTTTTCCTACAAGTCGGGGAGCTGAGGCATTTACTTCCACATCTGTATTTGATTAGAAACCCTCTCACTGGCGTACAGCTGGGAAGATCAGAATCATAGGGGTCAAGTGAAATGATGCTAGTGAGTTATTTTATTTGTATTCCATTTTCTTTGTAGTCAGAGACTTAGCTGAATTTTTGTTCTGATCACTCTGTAAAATTTATTTTCCTCCTCTGAAATACAGGGGTAAGAATTACAAATGAGAATGTGCCCAGCCCAGGGCCCCTGGGACTCAATAAATCAGTTTTCTTTTCTGTCCTTGCTGGGTCTGATTCTTCGGCGTCAGAACTTTACCTGTTTCTCAGACGTGTGTATTATTTCTCCTGTGACCCATGATACGGTTTCTTTCTTGCTTTTTCTCTGGTGTCTCTTTCTCCTTCCCTGTGATGGTTTCTCTCTCCCTCGTTCCTTCCCCAGTTGACTTCCTGTTTAGCCTTTTCTCTGCTTCTATCACGATACCCAGCGTCTGTCTCTTGGGTTTCTAATGGGGAATTGAGGTTTCCATTTTAAGACTCTGTTGTGTTTATTATGTAAATTCTTATGTTCCCGATTCTAAACTTAAAAAGAAGTGAATTTAATGTTCCATATTAATTTCAAGAATTCACCTGGTGGTACCTTTTACGTTATTTAGCCTTGTCATCTCTCATTCTTCATGGAGCAGTAACCTAGGGACAAAGGTCCGTTCCTGTGTCAAGACCTTTTCCCGGAGGTTACCGCTCATGATCTCTGGTTTGGAGCGGTGGGCTGATCTCAGTGGGATTTACAGGGAACCCCTGCAAATCTGTGTCTGTTTGTCTTGCTTTGCATGGAGGATTGCAGCACACATTTGGTCTTTCAAAGCACGTGTCTACTCTGAGCCTGCGCTGTGGCAGGTACTAGGTGCCCTTTGTTGAGTATTACTTAATAGCATAACTCTGTTTTACAGATGAGGAAACAGGTTCAGAGAGGGGAATGATGTTCCCATGAACAGTTCTCTCGGATTCAAGCCCAACTCTCTATGACTTTTACGCCTCCTCGCATTTCTGAGCACCCGCTGTGTGCTAGCCTCAATGCTTGGCCTGTTCATGCTTAGTTTGCATAGTGACAAGTAGAAACAAAGATTATTAACCCGTTTTACAGATAAGGACCCTGGAATAAGGACTTGAACTTAAATCCTCAAGAGAATAGTTTTGAGAAGGAGTGGAAGGTAAGATTAGGAAGGCAGAATGGGGGTCAGGTTACAGAAGGACTTGAATGCTAAGTGGAGGAGTATAGACTTTATTTGAGGGGTAATCGTGAACCCTGGAGTTTTTTGTTTTTATTTTACAGTTTTATCCCTGTAAGAGAAATCGTAGTACCCAGACTTTTAGGTGTGTGTTCTCTGGGGGATGGGCATGCTTGCAGCTCTGACTCAGGCGGTGCAAAGGCAATTTATGTAACCAAAGCGTTTGTACCCCATAATACTCTGCAATAAAAATAAATAAAGAAAGAAAGAAAAGAAAAAACAAAATAAACAAAAATAAGTGAAGATGTGAAAATCCAGATTTTCACAGAAAGGAAACTTCTTAAAGGCATCACTGTACTTAAATAATAATAAAACAAAAAACATTATTTTGATGAGATTTAAAAATGAAATAAATGAGAAACTGGCTATATGGGTTTGTGAAAATTAAAGTCATAGCAAAAAATAAAATATTAGAGAAAAACAAAAGAAATACTGATCCAATAAGGAAAATAAATCTGCTCCAAAGAAGGGTTCCACTTAGGAAGGAGTCACTAGATCCAAGGTCAAAGGTACCTATGAAGTCATAGCTGTGAAAGGATAGAAAAACCTTATATAAGTAGGATTTTACTCTAATCTGAAGACATTCTCATTGATTTGGACCCAGTATATTCTAGATTCATGAAAGTTTACTTTTGATTGTTTACGAAAAAACGCTGCCAAATAATTTAATAGTGTAAGCAAAATGTGAGGATATTTAAAGTGCTTGAGAGCATAAATCATAATTGAGTACCTCCATGTGTTTCAGAAAACATTTTATTTTTTATTTATTTATTTTTTTTTGAGACAGAGTCTCCCTTTGTTGCCCGGGCTAGAGTGAGTGCCGTGGCATCAGCCTAGCTCACAGCAACCTCAAACTCCTGGGCTTAAGCGATCCTCCTGCCTCAGCCTCCTGAGTAGCTGGGACTACAGGCATGCGCCACCATGCCCACCTAATTTTTTTCTATATATATTTTAGTTGGCCAGATAATTTCTTTCTATTTTTTTTAGTAGAGATGGGGGCTCGCTCTTGCTCAGACCAGTCTCGAACTTCTGACTTTGAGTGATCCACCCACCTCGGCCTCCCAGAGTGCTAGGATTACAGGTGTGAGCCACCATACCCGGCCTCAGAAAACATTTTATATACAATTTATGTACTACCTACAAATGATTTTTATTATCTGCTAAAACAGTTTCCTAAGAACATCTACTAAGCCTCATTTTATTAGTTTGGTTTTAGTACACATTTGAAGGTAAATTTACATATATCTTATTTCATAATATTCTTAATTAGTACAAAGTAGTAGGTTTTTATTCTTCAAATATATGGGTGTACTTTTACATACTATACCAAATAAATAAGGTAGGCTTAAAAATGAAAGAAAGGTTATAATAAGAGCCAAGCACATTCATTTGAATAAATTGGCAAAGTCATTACTTGATTTTAGGCTTGCCACCTGCTTAATTTATTTGCAATTAGTATCTGCTGATTACAACTAGGAACTTCCTTTCATAATGGTGTTCAGAGTATTTTGAAAGATAAAGGAGCAGAATCTTATTTCATTAAAGTCATTGAGCACAATTATATATTACATATGAAAATAGTTATTTTTAATTTGACTTAAGGACTAGGGGATTATGTGACCCATGCTGAAAATATCATAAAGGAATAGTGTAGTATATACAGCTGACTTTAATATTCACTTTTTTTTCCTCTGTAAAACTTTATATATGTAGGGCCAAAAAGGAATCTGAAGCTATTATCCCAAGGAAATAAAATCCCTTTATTATGCATTGCTTTAATTATTTTTGTAGTTCAGCTAGAAGTAGATTTTATGTTTTGCCTATAATTTCCAGATATTCATGCATTCTCAATTCAGGCTCTGTGGATAGTTACTGCTTTTTCATTTGGAAGCTGTTCTCAGACTAGCTCCTATATTCTCAAGAGTAAAGAGCATGTGTTTTACGTACATCTCCCCGAGTGCCTGCTACGGTGTTTTGCACACACCAACAACTTAATAAAGGTTTTTAAATGATGGTGGTGTTGGGATTGGTGGTGACGATGATGATGATGGTGATGATGCTACCTTGGGCCACATTGCAGTTTCAAAATACCAAAAACATAATGAAATACCATTGTAATATGAAGCCAACAAGTGGATGATTTTAAAATGATTATAGTTTAAATACATTTGGAAAGCTTACTTTTAGCATATAGGCTGAGAGTGTAGACTCTGGAGCTGGACTGCCTGACTTAAAAATCCTTGCTACTCTACTTATTAGCTCTGTCAACATCATGCAAGTACCTTAACTGGTCTGTGCCTCAGTTTCCTCATCTATAAAATGGGGATAGTAATCGTATCTACCTTTTAGGGTTGTTGTAAGGATTAAATGGTTTAGTATTAAATAAAGGACTTAGAAGAATTCCTGATACATAGTAAACACTTGGTAAGTGGTAGCTGTTATTATTATTAAAGTTTTAAAATAAAAAGATACAGCTCATTACAGAAAATTTAGGAAGTACACAAACAGAAAGGATATCACTCAGTGTCCCATCCTCCAGAGAAATCACTTGTTAATATTTTGATCTATTTACTTTCATTTTTTTCAAAGTTTTTTAAGAAAACAAATTTTTAAAAGTATTTTAAATTATGTGTTAAGCTGCTTTTATCTTTGGCGGAAAAGAAAACTGAATTAGGTCCACTTCAATGTCCACTGATTTCTTTTTATGAAATTCGTATGATGCTGGCAGGTCAAAGCTCTGCAATAATATCTATCTTGACTTTCCATTCTCTAACTTGCTTTTGAATATGTTTATAGTTAAGAATTTGTGTAAGGAATATATGGCTGTTCTTGCCATTTCCAAAGCAGTCTTCAGAAAAGCCATTTTTGTTAAAGCGAGGATTTGTAATTATTGTATCTAATGACTTGACATTCTATTAGTTAATGAGCAAGCATCATAGTGAACCATGTCAGCATTTGCTAACTCAAACTCTTCCACATTCCCATTAAATATTTTCAATGCATATTTATCTGTGTCAAGTCCAACACAGATGAAGACGCACTGAAAATATTTAACCTGCAGACAACCTTGCACCTAACATTGCAGTTCTAAGCGCTCCACAATCACATCCTAGACCTGCAACCTCTTTATTTTCAATGTCATCTATGTGCTTTGGATTGTGTAGAGCATACATGCTGCAGTCAGTATGTGTGCTGGTTGGATACCGTTCCAGAAGCAGCCTGGGCTTTTTGAATCTATCCACTTGTTCCAGCCGACTCTCTACTTCCTTAAGCCTTAATTTCTTCATTTTTTAATTTTTATTTTTAAGCATGGGCTTCTGGGGTTTAATGGTACACTTTAGCCAGGGCTAAAACTGTTTTCATATTTTTACTGGTTTAATAATTGTGTATCTTCAGTTGTGCAACTTAGTAGTGGAGTCTTGGAATTGATAAGATATCTAGTTGACATTAGTGATGAGAAAATTGGGTGAAATCTTAATAAAAACATTGGGCAGTCATAAAAATGAAATATTAAGACTGGAAACATAGGAAAATGTTTAGAATAATGTCAAGTGAAAAAAGCCAAATGTAAAATGAACGTGCATATGTTATGTATACAATTACGTGAAATTAAATATGCAAGATAAAATTAGTGTTAGTGGGGTAGGATACTGTGTGTAATTTATTATAGTTATCATTATTAGACTACTAGTGTTGTTTTTGTTACTTTAACTTTTGTTTGTCAAATTTATTTTTAAAAACATGGTGCCTGGTTGAATTGTAATTGTTCTGTGGCTGAGTCCTGGGATGACAGTGTGAACTTGGCTATGCCCTTGGACATGGGCCTGGAAGGAACATGTAAAGGATAGCAAAGGTGGCATTCACGTGACACAGCCTGGTACTCACAAGCTTGGTGTTGGGTCAGCTTGAACAACTGAGCTATGCTGATGTGTGTATATCCTGAAGTTGTTCAGATCAGTGCTGTCAGTTAGATGTGCTGTCATGGTGAGGTGAGAACCAGCGTTTCCTCTTCAGGAAAGGGTCGAGTGTGTGTTGGGGGGAAGAGGAGAGAGGAAAAGATAGACCTAAGACAAGAGAGGTTCAGGAGGGGGAGTTTCCTTGGACCGTAAGCTGCAGCAAACATCTAGACAACTATGAACTGCATATTTTGTTTTAAATGATAATGCATCCTCCCTACAAATACATATATATATTTCCTTTGCCACCATTTCTTGATATTTAAATAAAAAGGAGTATTTCAATTGAAGATTACATGTCATCTCTATTGGGAATCTTGAGGGGTGAGTGGCATAGTGACTTTGCAGGGGAGATTGGGGATGACATTTGTAAAACCTGTAAAAGTGTCACAGGACAAATAACTGTGTAAACTTCCTCGGGTTTTCCTAAAGAAGTGGCCAGATTGTTATGTTGTTCATCCTGCCCTGCCAATGGTGACTTTACCCTTGCCCAGGTAAGTCACAATGTTTGCCAGGTCTCGAGAAATTCCAATAGCAGTCATTTCTCTGTGATTTTGAGAGGGGGAGGCGGGAGGTGCAGGCTGGTGAAAAGTCTTAGGGTGTTCAGACACACTTACTGGTTGGACTCATTTTAGAAGCATCTCTTAAGATGGAAGAATGAGGATGGCTGCCTGTTGCCGGATCAGAATTTCTCCATGAGACTCTCCTTTTGAATAAGGTAGCAACGGCAAGTAACTCGAACATGTGGAGCTTTTCTCAATTACAAGAAAAACCCCTATTTAATATCAAAAGGTCATTTTAATTTAATTTTACCTCTTGAGTCAAAGAAAATAATAGCAATATATATTTTCCTTTTCACGCAGTTTTTATAAAACTTTACCTCTGAAAGTTTAATTTTACTTCCAGCCCGGGGAGGGCTATGGTTTCAGGGTTGGAGAGGGCTTCTTTCGGATGTGGTTGCTGAGCTGTCTGAAGTGTATGTTTTAGTAAAAGCAACATCAAATAGCAGAAAATAGTCCCTGCAAAAAGGAGCAGAAAGTAGTTCTTACCACAACACTAGCAGAAATATAAGAGCAGTGAAAAATTTAATACTCAAAGGCAAAAACAGGAAGGACAAGCAATTCACTTTCAGGGAGAGCTGGAGGACTGTGGAGGACTTCCTCCGTAATCCTATCTGTTCTCCGTGTGTTTGTGTAACTAATCCCCGCCATCTGCACAAACAGATCAAGGGACTCGCATCTTTGGGGTGTTTCTCTGGGAGGCGTTTTCTATCTCTGAGTTAAGGTGGCTGATTCCGGCACTAATTGATTCCACCTTAGAAGGCAGGATGGATGGTTAATGAGCACAGTTTCCTTAGTGCATTTCAAAATGAATCTGCACAAAGTTACAGGGAAAAAAAAAGTGGATCTTTGGAGGTTTTCTAGCCTATCAAAGTTTCCAGCCCTTCAATGATTGACCAAATACATATCAGCAAGTTTGAAACCCAGTAACATCAGGCAGATAGACACAACTGGGCTTTTGAGCAACTCGGTGGGGACCGGGAAATGTAGGGAACTGATTTGAATATTCTACCTCACTTGGATGGCTGAGGTGTTGACAGGGCTAGGGTAGGCGTGTGTCATCCCTGGACTGGATCCAGAAGGGAGGTAATAGCTTTTCCTTTGAGTAAACAGAGCATTCTTTTTTTTTTTTTTTTTTTTTTTGTTGAGACAGAGTCTCACTTTGTTGCCCAGGCTAGAGTGAGTGCCGTGGCGTCAGCTTAGCTCACAGCAACCTCAGACTCCTCGGCTTAAGCGATCCTACTGCCTCAGCCTCCCGAGTAGCTGGGACTACAGGCATGCGCCACCATGCCCGGCTAATTTTTTCTATATAGATTTTTAGTTGTCCATATAATGTCTTTCTATTTTTAGTAGAGACGGGGTCTCGCTCAGGCTGGTCTCGAACTCCTGACCTTGAGCGATCCACCCGCCTCGGCCTCCCAGAGTGCTAGGATTACAGGCGTGAGCCACCGCGCCCGGCCATAAACAGAGCATTCTTAAGCCCCCACTCCCACCATGCTCTATGAGTACATTTAATCTTTCACTTGTATGTAATATCAATATTTAATTGTAATTATAATTTATATATTGGGTGTATGGGGTGAGGTAATATAACTCCAAGGAGGTCAACTGTGGTTGAGAAATGGACACATGAAAAAACCTAACAATAAAATAGCACAACTATTGGAATAATGCAGAGATTTAGAAAGTGGTATAACTACTTTGGAAAGCTGTTTAGCATGATAATATAAAACATACATCTGCCTCATGACCTAGCAGTTCTTCTTCTGGACATTTGCCCAACAGAAATGAGTGCGTATGTCCACAAACATGACATTTACAAGAAAGTTCATAGCAGCTTTATTCATCATAACCTTCAAATGGGAACAACCCAAATGTCTATATACAGGAGAAAAGAGAAATAAGTTGTGGCATATCCATAAAATGGAATACTACATAAAAGCATACACTGTATGAGTCTGTTTATATAGAGCTTAAAAACAAGCACATTGATTTATTGTGAGGGAAGTTACAATAGTGGTTACCTTTGGGTGCCAAAGTGTTGACTGGGAGCGGGTGTAAGAGAGTCTGCTGACATTGCTGGAAACGTTTGATATCTTGATCTGGGTGGTGGCTGCAGGTGCACACCTGTAAAATTACTCAGCTGTATTCTTGAGATATGTTCCCTTTATGTAAGTTATACTTCAATAAAATAATTGTATATTAATACAATAATTACATTAAAAATAAAGTGATACAGTAACACTGATGAGGGAACCATTGATTTTTCCTGGGAGAATAAGATACATACATGAGTGACATTTGGCCTGGTGTGCTGAGGGGGTTTGGGCTTTCTGGTCAAGGTTTTGAGATTCGGACATGAGGTAAGAGGCAGTGTTTGTAGCCTAGCGAGCTGATTGGGGTCACCAGTAGGACAGTGGGAACAGGGAGAGACAGAGGTAAAGGCATTTCAGAGGGAGAATGATTAAGATCTCAAGTGAGTGAAACTGTGAGTGTGTATGTGTGTGTGTGTGTGTGTGTGTGTGTGGAGGGTGGGGGAGAGGGAGTAGTTGAGGATAAAGACAATGGTTCTACGTGTTCTCCTTTGGGTGACTAGGTTGCCAATGTCATTGCTAATAGAGAAAGTTAGAGGAAGAACACATTTGGAACCAGCTTAAACCATATAATCAGTTGGCTGGACTTGGCAACAGTCAGAACCAGCATTTAGGTTAACTGACAGCACCTCATCCATGACTTGAATTCTAGTTCGTTTTGTTCTACAGCATAGATCTTACAGCATAGATCCCCTATACTGTGTCTGGATAATGCAGATCCTATGTAGATCCTTTTCAGTGCCCTGAAGGGAGGTTTTAAAATATTTAATCAAGATGATATTTATACATTGATATATTTGGCACATTCTACACTTGATTCTCTTGTTTTTCAAACTCAGGTTTATTCTGTTAATTTTCTGAAGAAATGCTAACAGAAATTTATAAGTTGTGGGTATACTCTTCTACAAAGTTCAGGAGGCTAGTATGTATGGGGGCATAGGTTAGCTTTTCTTATTATTGTTAAATTTGCTAGGGGGTGCTGTAATTCATCTTATGAACTCACAGTCATCTTATTGTGCATGCTCTTCTTGAGTTCTTGTAGTTGAATGCTATAGTGAAATAAGGTGATGTTCACCCAGAGAAGTTTGGGGCCTTTTGGAGACGGAAGGTAGCTTGTCGTCTGCTTGTTGACTACTGCCTAACAAAGCTGTTATCTGCCTTTTGTTTAAAACCTAATTAACGTGTTTTGAGTATGCATCCTTTTCATTTCCTCTGTGTTCAGTATTAAACTGACCAGACATTACCTGGCTGTCAGGGAGAGTTACGGTGGGCTGCAGATGCCGTCTGTCCCCTTTCACCAGCCCAGGTCTACGGACTGAATAAGCCGTTTTATTTCCTGGGCTGGGTCAAAGTAACTGATGTGGCTCCTCCCACTGCGTTTCCTGCCCCAGGGGCAGGGTAAGAATGGCTGACAGAGAGCTTCCTGTTTCCTGTTTGCCTCCAGGAGAGCACAATTCTAAATGGCCCCATCTCTCTGCCTTTGGAAAGGCAATTGTCCTCTGCTCTAAATCAACCCTCCTGGGAAGTCACCTGCAATTCTTTTCTTTGGAGTGCCTAGCCTTCTAGAGATAACACTGTTGTTAAGAATTTCTTACTGTACTGCTTGTTAGAGGAAAAAACAAAAATGGTAAAATTGCTGATGACCTACAGCTATTGTTATGGATATTTCGAGGAAGACTTTTTGAAATTAAGATATTAACCAATCTTTTGAATAGTTCTATACTTTTATTTATTTTGAGTATGCAAAACATTGTATCTTTAATCTGGGAATCCTTATAATACATTTTTAACTTACAGTTTTAAAAGTAAGTGAAATTATTTTTCTAGGTTGGTCTATTAAATTTGTGAATTTGAACAGTTAGATTTTATGCCTCATAAAATCAATGAGGATTTTCAGTTAAGTCATTGATTTTATGACATATGTAGAAGGTTGCCAAATTCATATTTGGAGCCAGAAGTTTAACTGAGATGTGACCCTTAGCCTGAATCCCAGACTCTTCATGCTCTGACTCCATCTGTGTAGTTTCTATTCTGATGCCCTTAGGAATCCTCTGTCCTTCTGAAATCCATAGACTTACAGCCCTGTGAGCCTGCTTTTTCTTTTCCCAAACTGTAGTGCAGTGACTCTCAAACTTTAGTGTGCATCCGAATCACTTAGAGGGCTGTTTACAATGCAGATTGTTGGGCCTCAACAGAGTTTCAATTCAGTTGATCTGGGCTGGGGCCTGAGAATCTGCATTTCTAAGAAATTACCAGGAGATGCTGATGCAGCTGGTCCAGGGACCACACTTTGAAGTTCATTGCATGAGACCTTTGCTTGAAACATCTGTGGTGGACAGAATAACGACCCTATATGTCCACATCCTAGCCCCAGGACTGCATATATGTATGCTATGTAACATGGCAAATGGGACGTGGCAGATGAGATTAAGTTAAGGATCTTGCAACGGGGAGATTATCCTGGGTTATCTGGGCGTGTTCAGTGTAATCACAAGGACCCTTATAAGGGGGAAGCAAATGGATCAAAGGCAGGAAAAGGAGGTGTGCGGACAGTAGCAGAGGTTGGAGTGATGCACTTTGAAGATGAAGGAAAGGGTCACATAGCCTCAAGGAATTCACATAGCCTCTAGGAGATGGAAAAGGCAGAGAAATTGATTCTCCCTTGGAGCCTTCAGAAAGAGCACAGCTCTCCCAACACATTGATTTTAGCTCCAGAAGACTAATTTCAGTTTTTGACCTTCAGAACCATAAGATAATACATGTGCATTTTTTTTTTAGCTGTTACATTTGTATAGGTTACAGCAACTACAGGAAACTAAAGCAACTTACTCCATATTGCAGTCTATCTGAATCCTATCCACTTTAGCTCAAATTTTAATAGAAGTCTATCTCAAACTGTATCTTCATGATGTTTTTACTCAATGATCTCAGTTCAAAATTTTCTATCCTCCTGTGAATTCTTAGAGCATTTATTATCTTGACCAGTTACATAAATTCAAAGGATCTCATTCATTTAACAGTTTGCTATGTTGCAGACCCCAAGCTGAGGCTAACAATGAAAAGCTATAATTTCTGCTCATAAAAAGCTTCCAATCTACCAGGGGAGGCAGATACAACAGGACAACCTAAATCATATATATCACATACATGAATATGTCAAAAAACTACATGTGGTTTATGCGTGTGTCGTATATCATATATCTAATATAACATATACTACCTTAGAGTATGATCATTCATTTATATGTTTTTCTACATAGAGATTGTAAACTTCTGGTGGGGAGGGATAATTTCTAATATAACTGGTTTCCTGAAGGTAGTAATAGGGTCCTATTTTGAGCTATGTTAATTATTTTGAAAAGCCCCCTGGTAGGAAAAGTCTACTTTTCTTATGTTAGGATCACAGGAACTATAATTTCATAAGCACAATTTATTTAGTAAAGTCTTTCAAAAGTTTGAGTCCATAGTGTAGCACAGGAGAGAGATAAAGAGGAATCTTCTTGGAATCAGCACTAGCACTTCATTATGAAAATAGCATTGAATGGGAGTTAAGAAGCCAAATTCTTCTGGAACAAATAATTCTTCTGTGAACTGAGTGAGTCTAGTAGATAGATTATATCTAAATTCTTTTCACATCTACAAGACTGTGTGTCTGCAATCTCTGCATCTCTCACAACCCAAAGCACGATGCCTTGATTGTGACAGGGACTCAGTAAGTGAGATCACCTGTGTGCTATTCTGAAGTAGCAGGCTGTTTCACATTCCACGCGTAGCCTTTGGGTGGTTTTACACTGAGGGATGGCCATTGTGTTGCTCCATGTACAATGCAATTTTGCGTATTTCCTGCAGGGCAGGTTTGGTCTTGACAAATTCCCCCAGTGTTTGCTTGTCTGGAAAAGTCTTTATTTCTACTTCATTTATTAAACTTAGTTTTGCAGATACAAAATTCTAGGCTGGCAGTCGTTCTGTTTAATAAGACTGAAGATGGGACCCCAATCCCTTCTGGCTTCTAAGGTCTCAGTTGAGAAGTCTGCAGTTAGCCTGATGGGTTTTCCTTTGTAAGTTACCTGACATCTTCACCTTACAGCTCATGGGAGTTCCTCTTTCGTGTTGACTTTGGCCAGTCTGATGACTATGTGTCTTGGTGAGTGCCTCTTTGCAATGAATCTCCCGGGTGTTCGTTGAGCTTGTTGTACCTGGATGTCTGTATCTCTACTAAGACCAGGAAAGTTTTTCTCCATTATTCCCTCAAATAGATTTTCCAGCCCTTGGGCATTTTCTTCTTCACTCTCTGAGATGCCTATAATTCTTATATTTGGGCATTTTACATACTCCCATACTTCTCAAAGGCTTTGCTCATTACTCTTAATTCTCTGTTCATTCTTTCTGACTGACTGTTTTAATTCAAAAGAGTTGTCTTCAAGCTCTGAGATTCTTTCTTCTGCCTGGTCTAGTCTATTTTTAAAACTTTCCACTGTGTTTCGTATTTCCTTAAATGAATTTTTCATTTCCAGAAGCTCTATCTGGTTTTTCTTTACTATGTCAATCTCTTTAGTGAATTTTTCATTTATTTCCTGAATTGTTTTTCTGGTTTCTTTGGGTTGGTTTTCCATTTTCTCTTGGATTTTGTTGTGCTTTCTTATAATCTACATTTGGAATTCTATCTGTCATTTCAGTATTTTCATTTTGGTTAGTATTCATTGGTAAAGTGCTGGTGTTCTCTTTTGGGGAGACTTTTCATTCTGATTTTTCATACTTCTAGAGTTCTTACGCTGATTTCTTCTTATTTGGAGCAGTTGTTGCTTCTTAATTTTGGATTTTCTTTTGTTAGATGGGGCTCCCCCCAACTCCCTCATATGGGGGTATTTGTAGCATATGTTGGGTAAGAGCCTTTGGCTTGGTTGTGGAAGCTTTGATGGTGATCTAGGTTCTGGATAGATGCCTTAGTGATGGATATCCTTAGTGTGATGCTTTTCTCAGTTGCTAGATTTGGATGCTATAGCAGTGGTGAGCTATGTGTGTGGGCAGATTCCCTGTCTATCTTTGATGACAGAGGATGGAGGCCTTTGAAATCCTTTCTGTATCCCCAGCCCTGTGAACTCAATTTCCTTAAATAGCTATATAGCTATTCACATTATCCTTTTCATACTGTGTGAGTTGTGGTAGTTTGTGTTTTTTGGGGGAATTAATCCATTTTGTCTAAGTTGTACAATTTTTTTGTAGTGTTCTTTTATTACACATTTGAAATCACAGGGTCTGTAGTGATATCATTTCTTTATCATTTCTGATCCTTATATTGGCAATGCGTGTCTTCTCTCTTTTTTCTTTGCTAGTCTTGCTAGATGTTTGTTAATTTTAGTGATGTTTTCAAAGGACCAGCTCTTTGTTTTGTCCATTTTCTCTATTGTTTTATGTTTTTAATTTCATTGATTTCTACTTTTATATTTATAATTTCTTTCCTTCTTGATTTGGATTTGTTTTTGCTCTTTTTCTAGTTTTTTGAGTTGAAAACTTAGATTATTGATGTGAGACATTTCCTTTTTTTCTAATATATGCATTTAGTGCTATAAATTTCCCTCTTAGCACTGCTTTAGTTTTGTCTCACACATTTTTATATGTTGTGTTTTCCTTTCCATTCAGTTCAATTTTGATTTCCCCTGAGACTTTCTCTTTTTTTTTTTGAGACAGAGTTTCACTCTGTTGCCCAGGCTAGAGTGCCATGGCATCAGCCTAGCTCACAGTAACCTCAAACTCCTGGGCTCAAGCGATCCTACTGCCTCAGCCTCCCGATTAGCTGGGACTACAGGCATGCGCCACCATGCCCGGCTAATTTGTTCTATATATTTTTAGTTGTCCAGATAATTTCTTTCTATTTTTTTTTTAGTAGAGATGGGGTCTTGCTCTTGCTCAGGCTGGTCTTGAACTCCTGAGCTCAAACGACTCGCCCGCCTCAGCTTCCCAGAATGCTAGGATTACAGATGTGAGCCACCATGCCCGGCCTCTCTTCAGTTCTTTTAATCACGTCTTATGTTGCCACCTATTAATACTGTTGCATTGGGGATTAAGTTTCAACATGAATTTTAAAGGGGTCACAAACATTCAAACCACAGCAGCCACCTTGTTATAGCTTCTTGAGGGTGAAGTCTAGGTCTCCTCTCAGCCTTGCTGGTTTGAGTGGGAGAGGGGCCATGTTTTTTGTTTGTGGTATTTGGTAGGAATAGAGTGATTATTGTCTAAGATTTTCTATCTTATTAGGTTTGCCCCTTTTCCAACCCTTTGGCTAGGGAGAGCAGGGTTTTGTTGAGGCTTTTTAAAAACATCTGAACCCATTAGCATTTCGGGGTTGTTGGATTCTTTAGCTCCGAGTCTAGGATATATAAGGTAACTTATGATCATCTTTTTCCTGGTGTTCTGAGATCCCCTAGCCAGTCTGTCTTCTCCCCACCACCTTTCAGAGTCTTTTTATTTAATATGTTTGTTTTATACATGTCTGAAGTTTTTAGTTGTTAGTGGGAGGAATAGGGAAAAGCACATCCACTCCATCTTCCCAGACTATACACTTTATATTTATGTGTGGATAATGTCTTTGCACTTTACTCTTGGAGCATAGGTCAAGTTCAACCTTATTCTTTACTGTGTTGAGGGACAATGTTTGGAAGTATGAGACGTGAAAGGAGAAAATACTTGAACTTTTTCTGCTGGGAAAAAGCTTTTTGTGATGGTTTTTCATTCTTATCATGATGGGTGTTCAGGAAGTAATTATAGGGAGTGGACAAGTCACGGAACTTAAAGCAGGGGCGCCTAATCTAGCAAATATACAGCAAATCTAAGACTTCCTTTGCACTTCTGTTAGGTGACTACTGCCATCAGGACTGCCCCAGTTAGCAGACTTCTTGACTGGGGAAAGAGGGAGCAGTAGGGTGAGAAACCTTGCTGTCAACTGTTCTTCTCCCTCTTTTAGCCTTTCTCTCTTCCCTTGCTTCAAAATGATCTCAAATGTGGAAAAAGGAAAAAATATTATTTTTTCATGATAGAGATAATAAAAATCTTGTTTGGCTTTACAGTATTTACGCATATGCTTCAATAAGCAATTCAATTGTGCTCATTTGAGGTTTTATATTAACTGTGGTTCCATTTCACACTGCAACGGTTCTCACTTTTTGGTTGCCCTTTATCATTCTGACTTGAAAATCATGTCGAAGGGAAAATTATTTGTGCATTATAATGAGTATAACTTGCATCCTAGGGGCCTTGAAATGCAGTTTACTAAACTAAATACAAAAGACAACAGTCTAAACATAGATTTTACCAGTCAAGCTCTTCCTGTGAAGGCTTAAAAAAAAAAAAAAACAACCTAGGGAATTGTCACACTTCCCATTGTTATTCACACGCTTGTTTGGAATCTCATGGTGGCAGCTGCCAGAGTCCTGACATTTCGGCAGAGAGAGGAAGCAGGGCAAAAGTTGGAAGCCTCTGGATCTGAGGAGCACTCTAAATTCGCTGTAGCCCTTGGGCTCTCTTGAAAATGTGGTAAAGGTTATAGAATTTGGGTGGATGATTCCTCTAGTAAAACAAATTCAATTTGACAACAGTATTCACAAACACTACACAATACAGACTTAACACCAAATCCTATAAATTACTTTAGGCTCTGCTTCTTAAATGGCTTGCCATTCAAGTCAACAAATAGTTATCAAAACATGAGCATTTGTCTGGCAGTCTATGAAGGACAGTTGGGGAAACAAAGATGAACAAGCCCCAGCCCCTGTCTTTAAGGAGTGAATCATGTAGAGGAAAAACAAAAATTTATACAAATAACCCCGGTACAATATGCTAGATGAGGCTTCATAAAGGAGTTGCCATTTGAACTGAATCTTGAAGGATTGTTTAGTGGCTGCAAGCAACAGAGATGGTCTCTGGCTAATTGAAGAAAAAAAATTGAGGGGGAATCTATTGGGGACTGTGGAGGTAGCTCTTGAACTAAAGTAAAAACCAACCTCTAAGGAAACAGGTGTTATGGATTGATATGTCAGGGACTGGTGGCAATGTTTTCTTCAGAGAATGGTCTATAAGGATGGGTGAACTCCAACACTATTGTGCTGGGTCATTTGTCTCAAGATGTAAATTGAAGGCGAGGGGGCCTGAGAAGTCTGACTTGGGTTACATACTCACCTCTTGGCCAATGCAATGCCAGGAGGGTCATTCCTTAAAGGAAGAGCACAATCTCTAATCAAAGGCCAATGGCTCTGATGTTGGGCAGCACAGACCACAGTCAGGTGGAAGAAATAGCTGAGCAGAGATACACAGGCAGAGAAATAAGAAGGCTGTTTGAGCACAGCAAGGAATCTGGTCTGGTTGTGCATAAGGTGAAGAAGGGCTGAGTTGGGAGAGATGAGGAAGAGGCAGGCTGGAAGTGGGCAATGGAAGGCTTTGGTGCCATGTTTGGAATTGATGATAGAGTCAATGGCTGGGGCTGGGAGGAGCAGATCTGGTAAGATCTATGCTTTAAGAACAGTTCTCTGGAAACAGACTTGGGTTGTAAAAGGGAATATGGGGCAAACAGGTCAAAGAGGAGGTTGCTTAGGTGACAAGGGGGAGAGAAGGCTTGTAATGATATTATATTTTACTTACTGTTAAACAACGATGAACACTTGCACCCATTTTATTTTTATGCAATAGAGAAGACAGGCATGCAATATTCTCCCTTTTAACAGATACAGTACCAGAGGCTCAAGATGCTAAGACATGCCCTAGATCCCGTGACGGATAAGGAGGAGCCCGGGCTCACCCTCAGTCGTCTTCCTGGGGGCTCTTTCTAGCATGTGAGACGCTGCCGCCAGATCCAGCTGGCTTTGCTTTGCAGCACCACAGGCTGTGACCCATTTCTTCCCCACCAGCATGATATTCTTTTGAGGTTGTGCCCTTGAGTAAATAGCTCCAGTACATCTTAATCTTGGCTTGTGCCTGACGTGCTTATGTGGCCTGAATAGAGTTTTTCTTTCTCCCCCATGAGAGAGGATTTTCCAAAGGAGTTTAAAAAATAATCTGTGGTGGATATTGAACATGTGCTCAGCAGCTAAGTGAGAGGACGGTAGTGTGGGAGGAAACAGAGCAGAGGGTATTAGGAACGTTAAGCTGTGGAGTCAGGTTGCCTGGTTAAAACCTCTGCTCTGCCTCTTACTAGCTTTGTGACCTTGGTCAAGATACTTGACTCTAAATCTGTTCTTTTATCTGTAAAACGGAGTTAACAGTGGATCTACCCTCATAGAATTGTTGTGAGGATTCAATGTGATAATGCATACAGAGATCTTAGAAGAGTACCTGGCACACAGTAAGTACTTCATAATGCTGCTATTCAGGTTATTGTTGTTAATACCTTCCCTAAAACATGGCGGTAGAAGTGTTCCAAATAGTTCTGCGACGTCTGGGCTTCGGCGCCATCTAGTGGCCAGGACATTTCGGAAGGTGCTATAAATCTAGGTGTTGCACCCACAGGTGACGCGAGGTCCTCTTATTCTGTAACTCAATGAATTACTGAGAACTGATTTCAGCGGTGAGGGCTGAACATGCAAGCCAGGGCCACGAATATCGTGTGACCTCATTACTGGCCCCAGTTGTGTAAAAAGAGTAACTTTGTCCCTACAGATAGAAAAGAAAGTCAGACTATGGGGCCTCTGGTGCCTTCTCCTCCTTGGACTGGCCATGCAGGGAACTGTTTCCAATAGGTGTAGCCACCCCTTGGAGCAGGATAGACCACAGGCTGACTTGCCAGCGAGTGGTTAAGAATGTGATTATGGTGGTCATGTGGTTTGTGAGTCATCAGCTCAATGACTTTAGCGAGCTATTTCACCTCTTTGTGGAGAGGAAAGGTCCCTACCTCATGTATATGTATAAGAATGCGTATATATACTTAGCATAGGGCCTGATGCATACTAGGTGCTCAGTAAACATTAGCCCTGCTTATTTTTCACTCTGGCAATAGATTCTTGTGTTAAAGAAGGGCCTTTCATTCATTCATTCATTCGTGCATTCATTCAGTCATTCGGCTGATGTCTATTGAGAACAGAGTGTGTGCCAGGAGCTGAACTAGATGGAACCTTGCATAAAACAGACACAGCTCCTCACGGCTGTGGTGATGGACATTAAACAAGCGCTTCCCAGGGGAGCTGTGTGTCATTGAGCAAGTTGTAGACTGAACAAAGGACCTTCCGTGGAGCATCATTAACATCATAAACATCGTGGATTTGCACATTTACATGATGATTTTAAAGCTGATG
This sequence comes from Eulemur rufifrons, assembly GCF_041146395.1. Taxonomy (NCBI): domain Eukaryota; kingdom Metazoa; phylum Chordata; class Mammalia; order Primates; family Lemuridae; genus Eulemur; species Eulemur rufifrons. Next base: position 31,472,856 of record NC_091006.1, read on the forward strand.
GGAGTTAAGTTTTATGTCCTTAAAAAATATCAGCACATTACAACGATTTTCAGAAGATGAAGGTAAAGTGCCTTTAAGAAGGGCTGCCCTTCTCTAATTTGCCTAAAAGCATGGTGTGAGCTGGTGGTAAACCTGGAGATCGCATTCACGTGTACTTGGATTCATTCGATGTCACAGCTCTGGTGGCTCAGGTGACCACTTTCACTTTTTGAGGACTAACGGGCTTAGTATTTATTTCTTACCTATACATCTAACTAATCTAATTAATTTCCTCCTCCAACTTTCTCCACATCAGCCTATGTTCCTGAATACTTTCTTACTTCCTCTCACAGGAATTCTGCAAGCTCCTAAAGTTCCACTTCCTCCAGAAAATCACCCTGCAATATGCATCGAAGATAGGATAATTCTCCTAGACCTAGACTAAGTCTTCAAGTAGTGATTTTTATGAAGGGCTTGGTGAGGGGTTTGGGGGAGAGGAGAAAGTAGCTGTGTATGCTTGGGAAAAAATGTACTCAATACAACAATATATTAAGTAATAAAATACAATACAAAGCAATGTAATACTATATACATGAAATATTCTGCATTATACTGAATAATAGCAGATATGTATTTATTTCATAGTATAAACAACAAAAAAGTAAAGCTCAACAAATCCTTCCTGGCTGGTGAACCCACACAGAAGAGAGACTCCTTAGGGACTCATTGCTACACAGAGAATCATACTGAAATCTAGTTTAGACAGTAGGGTAAGATTTTTCCATGTATCAAAATGGAACACAGGTTTTAAAAAAAGAGGTTAAAAACCCCTAAAGGCTGGACAATGTCTGTTTAACTGTTTCAAATGTCTCCTAGATGAACATTGCTTGGGAATTCCCAAATAATAGTGGCGATGATGATGGTGATGGCACTGATTTTGTGCCAGGCTCTGTGCTAGGGACATGTCACATGGTATCTCATTTACTCCTCAGCACATGAAGGAGTTGGCAAAAAAAAGCGTGGTTGCTACTGTTGCCACTTCAGCAAAGCTCAGTCACTTTCCGGGGGTCAACTGACTTTTCATTCTGGACCCTGCATTACTGCTTCCGTGCTGGTTTTTAAGCTTCCTGAATAGCAAATACCTTCCTTGATCCTACTTGGCAGCCTGCTTCATAAATTAGTTTTCCTTCATGTAGGTGTGTTCTACAGACCCTAGAGGATAATAAAAGGTTAATTTTATAACAGTTAATATTAGTGTGGATCTTCAGGGTCAGGGTCTTTTACCAAAATCCCGCTTCTTTTATATTTCCTTTCCAGCCTCCATTGTTAAGTGATTCTGCAAAAGTGATCTTTGCACACTGCTGGTAGGGAAAGAGCAGAATATTTCCTACATAGTTGCTTTTGGACTTAAAAAAATTTGGCCTCAAAATGTATTTTTGCCTCTTCAAAGTAGGATCTTCTTTTCCATTTTGTTTTATGGGTTTGGTTTATTGCTGCTGTTCAAGGTTTGCCTAAAAGTTACTACTATTGAATACATTTCCGGTGGATCCTAGACTTCAGATGGCATAACTTCCAGAATTTCTTTTTAGGCAGTGAAGTTAGGGAAGAAATATGTACACCATTAGACTAAAACCGTTTAAGTGTCAGCACTTAGCTTGCGTTTTCCAAAGCATAACGATTGTCTAGAATCCCACTCCCATTTCTGCTCTGCTGGGTGCCATGATATTTCTATGATCTATGTCGAATCTGTAACTCTTGTTTCTTGATTCTGTGACATATCATCTCTTTATTCTATGAAGGCTGGAGTTTCAAAGGACTGTTCTAAAATCTATTTTTTTGTTAGGTGTGGGGGCGTGTGTGTTAATGTTCCTACTTCTTCTGATGGCTTGCACAGGAAGCGTAAGGCGTAATCAGTCTGTAAAACTCCCACCAGAGAGCAGATCGTAATTTCAACTACAGACTAAGCAGATAACAGATGGCTATTTACTAGTCAGAAAGATAAGGGAATGAGTTTGATTCCTCATTAAAAGCTTCATGGTTTAAGTCTTTAAAAAAAAGAGAGCCCTGGGTCTTTGCTTATTAAGTTACATAAACAGGGTGAAGTGCCATGGGGGAGAATGGAAACTCTTGGTGTGACCTATAATTAGAAAATTTCCACAGAGAGAATAAAAACAGAGACTGCATGCCACTTCCTGACCCCACTCACCCATGGAGGCTAAGCCACTGGGGGGAGACAGATAAGAAAACACCAAGGAAAGGAAACTTGAGCCAGGCCGCTTGTTTGCTCTGACGGTGACTTAGGCTGGGATTGGTGGATTGAACATGTCTTTATAGTTTAAATTATCTTGAAGGCACCTTAAGAAGGAGTAGCATTACTTCCACAAACTGCAATTAACCAAATAGCATGATGGTGTTTCATGCTGTCCCACTAAAAGGACCTGCCATACTGTGGTTGCTAATGAAATGGCCAGAGATAGTCAACTAATTATAGTAGAAAATAGGTCTGGGTTGGTATACTGGCACTTGTCCACTACTTCTGGCATTTTGGGCAAGTTGCTTCACTCCCGGCCTCTTTGGCCTATCTGTGGGGTAAGGGTGACGATGCCTGTTTACCTCCTAAGGTTGTTGTAAAGATCCAATGTGAGGATGCACATGAAAGCACCTAGAAAGTTGCAAATATCCTTATAAATGCTGGCTGTTATGTTATATATCGTAAACATATCCTTGTATAGTGTGTTACGCTCCTCCCTGCTTATATTATAATTACATCAGGAATCTGAAGTAATCTATGGTCTTTTTTGCTCATAGATAATCCCTAGTCATTGGTAGCTAGAATTTTGCACAAGTCACCACCACCTCTGCTCTGGCTCACAGATGTTCTATGCACTGAACAAGGTGCAATCCTGAGATTCCTGCCGCCCCCCACCCCAGGTTTCCCAGTGCCAAACCTGATGCCAGGGCAGAGCAGGCTGCAGTGTGATTCCTGGTGTAAGATAGGGAGTCAGAATCGTGCTCTACCACTTACTTGTTATGTGACTTCAGGAAAATAAGTTCACTTTTCTGAGTTTCCATTTCTTGGTATGTATATACCTTCCTCCTATACATCTCCATGTATCCTCAAATGGGATATGATTATTGACCCTGGTGGTTCATTGGTAGGTTCCAGGAGTCAATACATTGGTGGACTGTTTGAGGACAGGAATTTCCTCTCAAGCACATAACATAGTGGCTTGCATATAGTAGGTGCTCAATTAATATTGATGTAATAAAAATATGTTAAAAAGTCCTAGCATAGTGACTGGCACATAATAGATATTAGTTTGAATTTTGGTTCCATTTACCCAATACTCCCCCCCCCACCCCAAACAAAGATGTCATTAATCAACCGGATGACGTTAAACAAATCCTTTTACCTCTCTGGGTCTTGTTCTTTCTCAATAAAAGAAATTAGAGTAGTTGGTCTCTCATGTTTCCTCCATCTGGTAAAGACTGACTGCTTTGAAAAATCAAATCTACCCTCAAAGGAGGCCATTTTACCTCTATTGAGCATGCTGTAGCCTGATAGGTTGGCTTCAAAGCAGTTACTGTAAAAAAAAAAAGCCTTAAAATTTTAACTGACTTCAACATTTGCATGGAAAATGCTCTATTGCACCCTGGATGGTCCTGGTTTCTCCATACCCCGTCCAGTTGGTATACTCTCCACTCTCAGATGTGTGCCGGCTTAGAAGAGAAATTATATGATCACCCAACTGTGAATGACAAGGGAAGCCAGCTGCCTGGCAAGTGAATAGTCACCTAAGCCCTGTAGCGGAAAGCGAGGCACGGCCTCCCTCGCTCTGCGATGGCCCAGCAGCTGCTCTGGAACATGGTGTTGGGTCACAGGGCCCCAGAGAAGGTCCAGCATGTTTGGAGGAAGCTAGAACCATGTCACCTGAGGAATACCGTTAGGGACGCAATATGTTTACCTTGGAGAAAGCTCGGTAGGGACAAGATAGCTGACTTTAACACACTGACTGCCACACTGGAAAAAAAAATTTTTCCTTGGAGCCACAGTGTTTTATTATGAAAACAGAATAAAAACTTCAAAAACAAAACTATCTTTTCTAATTTAATGAAAAGTTTTTATTTTTTATTATTTTCTGTGCATGAGTTATACGCAACTTGAAAAATAGTTTACACGGCTCCCAAGGTGAAGAGACATGAGTGACATACGTTTCACGACTCCCCGGGCTCAAAAGTAGCATGAGTTAAATGCAACTCACGGGGCAGTTAATGTGTTAAGTGTTTTGAAAACTATTAAGACGCTTCCAAGTGGCACCAAAAGGCCAAACCAGGGCCAGTGGAAGGCCCACTGATAGGGAATGTGTTAGATTAATCACGGCCTGTCCATGCAGCAATATCAATCCAGGATATGGAACTATGTCCACCATACAATATTAACTAAAAAAAAAAACAAAAAACAAAACTATTGTCAAAAGTGTATAAAGAGTTTGATCCCATTTATATAAAAATGTGTACATATGTAATTTTGTATATAAGTAGAAAATACCTGAGTAAATAAAATGGAAAAACTGCTGTTAAGAGGGATCACCCCTGGAGGGTAGAATTTAGTGGGGTGTAGTGGGGGAACCTTAACTTTCTACTTCACAGACTTTCATAATACTTTACAAACTGCTGTGTTTGAGTAGTTGTGAAAAAGTATTTTTTAAAAGAATAAACAGGAAAAAGTTATAATGAGAGAAAGTAATATGTAATGTAAAGAAGAGAATTAGGACCATCAGAACTCAAAAGAAAAACGGGAAAAGTTGCCTTTGGACGTGGTGGTGGGAGATCTCTCCTCTGGAGAAACCCGCACAGAAGTTGGAGGACAGCCTGTCACTGCTGTCGGGACAAGCAAATGTTTGATGGGGCTTGGTAAGTGGTCTGTAAGGCTCCTGCCATCCCTGTGATTCTACTACATTTTGAGATTCTATGAAATAAAACTAATGGTACTATTTATACCCATTTTAAACTGTAATCCTGGGCCTCGAAGTAAAAGTTAGGCTATACTACTACCGTTATCTTCTGTTTTAAGACTTCCTCTGTTTAATGTTGTTATGAGCTAGTAGTAGTTTAGTAATATTATTGTGGGTTATTTCCTGAGTGACTAAGGGCTGAGTATCCCTTACTCAAAAGTCTTGGGACCAGATGTGTTTTGGAATTCAGATTTTTTTGATTTTGGAGCATTTGTTTCACCCATACTGGTTGAACATCCCAAATCCAAAATGCTTCAGTGAGCACTTTCTTTGAGCGTCATGTCAAAGCTCAAAAAGTTGCAGATTTTGGAGCATTTTGGATTTCAGATTTTTGAATTTGGAATGTTCAACCTGTGCTGTGTTGCAGACATCATGCTTTACATATGCAGTTTCATTTAATTTTCACAAAAGGACATTATAGGCATTATTACTATTTCCACTTTATGGATGAGGAAACTGAGGCAAAGAGAGATAAAGCAACTTGCCCAGGGTCCCACAGCTAGTAGTGTGGTAGAGATTTTGGATGCAAACTCCTTAACATCCATTTTATCCCACCCTAATTATATAAAAAATGTGACCTTGGGGATTTCCTCCTCTCTAAAGATGGCTTGTGACTAGTGTAAGCCAACAATTGTAATGAGACTTTTAAAAATGAACATTTTTTCCCTTCCTCATTGTAACTGGTGTGATTATTTGAAACTGGTTCATGTGCTTTTTCTGGTTACTCTTTTGGAGGAAATGACCTGTACGTTGGTAGGACCAGGGCATCCCTCTGCCTGTGTGGGTGGGGTGGGAAAACAGGAGGGGAGGATGTGGAGATTAGAAATCTTATGTATAGAATGCAAAGACAAAGGTGCAAGTAATAATCTCTCCCTATGTTGGAAATAAAATTGCATTCTGCTGGAAGACAATGGTCTTGCAAGCCAGCCATTGTTTTGAGGAGAGATTTTTAAAATTCCTTAATTTCCCCCTAAAATATACAAAGGAAAAAACCTTGCTTTCTCAACTAGGGGTGAGAAAGCCTGGTGACCAGGCTTGTCACTTTGCCATATAACACTGGGTAGTAAAGAAATTTCCCACCCCGCTCCAGCCCTGAGAAGCTACGAGGAGAAGAAAAGTGGTCAGGAGAGAAAACAGAGGGGGAGAGGTGAGAAGCAGGCTCCTGGGCCTGTCCCCCTTTGCACTGAAAGTTCTGAAGCAGGATGTGCATTAAAACCAGCAGAGAAGTTTCTGGGAGTCTGAAGGCTGGGGCCTTGCCCCCACTTCTTGAGTGCAGCCTGGGAAAATTGTAGTCTCTTTAGAGAGGCCCTCAATGTATCAGACCCTGGAAAAACGTGGTGGTCTGCAGACATAGGATCAGAGACGGTTGTGGGAGACTTCTGGGGAAATAGAGTTCCAGTGTTCTGAGATGCTGAGGCTGGAGTGACCAGAGCCTGGACAATCTCATGGACCTGGATCGCAGTGTGGGTCATAGAAGGTGGGTGGAGAAGGGAGAGCCACAGTGCTTTCTCCACACGTGCAGACGTTACCCAGACCTAGCCAGGCCAGGGAGGGGCTGGATGGCTGAGAAATCTGAGATCAGGCATCATCTGGAGCAGCCCCGTCCAACAGAATGTTCCTTGATGATGTCAACATTCTAAACATGCAATATGGTAGCCCCGAATCACGTGTGGCTATTGAACACCTGCAGTGTGGCCAGTGGCAGTGAGGAATTGGATTTTCCTTTTGAATTGTAACCATTTTTATTGTAAAAAATAATATAAAAATACTAAAATAGAATTTAAATAGAAAAATAGTATTTAAAGTAATAGAAAATATATATTTAAAATAATATAACAACATTAAAAAGGAATTTAAATTTAAAATTATCCCTCATAATGGTTACACTTTAACATATAGTTATCTGAGTATTCTCTTTGAGTCTTTATTCTCTTGTATATCTATTTTTACGTTTTTTAACTCATAGAACACACACAAGATGAAAATAAACTTCTAATTATTTCACCTCTAAAGATATCTAGGAAGAAAGCTAAACTATTTCTGAATAAAGGGGAGTGAAAATAAACTTTTGGTTAGCATTTTTTTGAGAATTATTTTAAGGAGTCAAAAAGGAAGTCAAATAGGACAGGTGTGTGGGGAATTGAACTTTAAGCATTAATTGACATTTAAAATTACATAGGCTCTGGTGGCTACAGGAAGGGAAAGTTCATATTCTAAAGGGATTATAATGTACTGGATTGAACTGTGTTAAAGTGGACAGGATGCAAAGTTAACATTTGCCCTCCAACGCGTAGGGATTGTGAAGAAGAATGAGTTAGTTAGAGTTCAAATTAGGAAACTCCCTCTTCTCCATATTTCCAGCGATTGTGAGAGGAATTTGTGACCCCTCGTACGTTATTGCTAAGGAATATGTGCTTATTGTTGAAAATTCTGGAAAATACAGATGAGCTAAAAGGAAAATTAACAAACATCTCTGGTCCCAGCACTTCCCCTTTCGTTTCGATAAATATCCGTGCCGTCACATGGGAGTGTAGGTGTATCTGTGTGCACTCAGGGTTATTTCTGAAGTGAAATGTGCGTGTTCTATTGTTTTAGGATTTGCTAGTCCCTCTGAATTATACCGTGAATACCTGCCAAATGAAAGCATCGGGCTGTCCTTGGTGTTTCCGGGTCAGGAACAATGCTTTGATAAATGTCCTGATGCTAATTGTTTGACCCAACCACAACTCTTGTCTTGACTACTGCCCCCTCCAACCCTGGCCCCCCAACTTCTGTGAAATCTACTCCGGGTGCATTCAATGTCCCCTTCCCTTCAACCCACCCATCTACCCTGCTCTTTCTCCCCCCGCCCCGGAACCCCACCTTGCCACCTGGGGAAGGACTTAGAGGAAGATGGTTTACCTCTGTTGGTCCAGTTGAGTGTTTCCAGAGTGAAGCCACTGGGAGAAGGCAGGTCCTCTCTCCCGGTCGGGAGTGGGGTTCTCCACTCGTCTCCACCTAAGATTTAGAGGCAGAGAGGCCACCCGGTTGTTTCCTGTTTGTGGAAATCTCATCTTTCCTCACCTGTCCTTCCTGTCCCTCCTTCCTGTCTCTGCCTTCACGTGGCCCCCGCAGTTTCCTGCTCCGCGTCCACCATGGAGGCTTCTCGGAGCTCACGGTAGCGATGTCTGAGAGGATCCGACCAGCTGGGGTCATTTTGTATTCCATTTACTCAGCTAGAAACGAGTTACAAAACCCCACTTCCAACCAGACGAATGCCCACAGTTTGGGAGTGTTTCCCCAGCCTGACTCCGTTCTCTCGGTGGCAAGCCATTGCTCCGAGGTCACTTGTCCCGGTGACAGATTCCTTGAATTACTGAACAATGACCAGAGTACAAGGAATAGGAAAGAGTCATTCATTGCTGATAACTGTCTTCACATTGTCTGAATCATCTGTCCCTATTTGTATGGCAGGGTGAATAAGCAGTTACTGTAAAGAATTGCTGAAAAAACGATTTTATTCATGTTGCTTTGAAAAGGCAACACATGCACAAGGCTTGAAATTCAAACAGCTCAAAAAGACGAAGAGTGAAAAGTAGTTCTCCCTCTTGCCCATGCCCCCAGAGAGGTTCTTCTCTCCAGAGGCCACTGTTGTTACTAGTTTCTTGTGGTGGTGACGATGCCTGTGATGTCCAGCGAGGCAGCTGCCAGCCACACGCTCCTGTCGCCGTGTAGCCGCCTGAACACTTGCAATGTGGTGAGTGTGAACTGAGATGTGCTCCAAGTGTAAAACGCACACCATGTTTCAAAGACTTATGAAAGGATGTAAAACAAATTTTTATATTGGTTGCATTTTGATGTGATAATATTTTGGGTACCATTAAATGCATTTAATTTTTTAATTTTTTTTTTTTTAGAGATGGGCTCTCCCTCTGTCACCCAGGCTGGAATGCAGTGGTGTGATCATAGCTCACTGTAATCTTGAACTCCAGGGCTCAAGCAATCCTCCTTCCTCAGCCACCTGAGTAGCTGGCACTAAAGGCACGTGCCACCACAGCCAGCTAATTTTTAAATTTTTTGTATAGACGGGGTCTCGCTATGTTGTTCAGACTGGTCTTGAACTCCTGGACTCAAGGGATCCTCTCACTTTGGCCTCCCAAACACTGGTTTTACAGGCATGAGCCGCACCGCAGCTGGCTTGTTTCTTTCTTGTTAATTTTTTTTTGTGTGGCTATTAGAAAATTAAAAATGACACACGTGGCTCACATTTGTTGCTTGTGTTATATTTCTCTTGGACAGTGCTGGTCTATACATGAACAAGTGTACACATTTACATGTTCGTGTGTGTGCACAGGCATGTGTGCTAGCGTGATATGAACACTTCCTGCACCTTTCTTTTTCCACTTAGCAATGTGTCTTGGAAATCATCTCACGTCACTATGTAAAGAGATTTTTAAAAATAATTGCTTACGGTATTCTGGTGTATAGTACTTCATTTATACAACCAGTCCTTTCTGGTGAACCTTGAGGTGGTTTCCAATATTTTTTCCTTCAGTTTTGACACATGATGCTATAACAAATAGCCTTGTTTATTTCACACTTACGCAGCTGGAAAAACTGGGAGAGCGAATATTTATTTACATGTTTGTTTTTGACAAATGCTGTCAGGTTTATCTCCTTAGAGAATGTGACAGTTTACATGCCAGTTAGCAATGCATGAGCCTGCTCATTTCCCTTACATCCTAACGCCATGTATTATCAAGCATTCTTATCTTTCCCCACCTGACAATTGGAAACCTGTATGGTTGATTTATATTACCTGGCCATATATCCTTGTTTAAGACATATCTGAGAATAATAATTATTAACTTTATAGAGCAAAGCATGGTTTCCAAAGTATTTCCATGTTTTCTCATTTAAATTCTTATAACAATCCAGTGATAATAAGCATTTTACCTAGAATCAAATACAAACTGAGGTAAAGAGGAGAAATGAGTCTTTGAGTTTGGTAAATACATACATAAATTCATTTAATTCTCAACACAATATGGAAGCAGATTTTATAGGTTTTCTTAATTTGCATTTTATAGATGAGGACGCTGAGTAGTTAAGTGACTCACAGCTAGTAAATTGGGCGGTTAATTGTGTGATTTTTGCCATTAGACATGCATGAGTTAACTGTGGCTCGGCTGTTTTACTAGTTGTGTGAACTCGGACAAGTTCATTGATATATAATATGTAAAATGTGGAGAATAAAAGTACTTACCACATGGGAAGGTGTCAAAATTAATTGAGATAATGCAGATTAATATGTAGCACATGGCCTGGAACAAAGGAAGCCCTTAAATATGTATGTGTGTATGTACGTATGTGTGCATGCGTGTATGCATGTGTTCACATGTTTGTGTGTGCACACACATGTGTATATAAATGCATGTGTGTGCCAAGATTCAAACCCAGGTTCTTGGTTTCCTGAGCTCCCACCCTGTCATTTCCCCCTCCTAGTGACTCAGTCCGTTCTGGACAGCAAGACGCAGTTTGACCCAGATCTTACCTTTGTGTGAGTTGGGGGAAGGACTGGTGCAGTGAGGAGACATTTCCAGATCTTCACGTGCCCGTCCCTTCCTCTCCAGCTTGGGAAGATGGTCACCCTCTCTGCATCTGCTACATCAAATGAGTCATTGGTATAATATCGATAATGTGGATACTCTTACAAGTTTCTTTGAGGTTTTGGAGCAAAGTAAGTTTAAGTTGCATGGATGTGTGGGGGAAAACAAGGCAACGTACATACTGAGGACTCAAGTGGAAACTACCCGTGACTCAGGGGCACTACTGATTAGGTCAGGCAAGTCATGGTGTATTTAGATGGCCCCAAATCAAGTAAATGGTGAAAATATAATAAACTGCAATTGTGAAATGCAGCAGGGCTGCTCTGTGATTTTAGAATAGTTTTTATTCTCTTCCTTTTGGAAAAAAAAAAAGACAGGAAGTAAGTGATCAGGAAATGCAGGAACAATAGCCTTTTCCTGGAAGAGTGGCTCTGAAGAGATGACTAAACATTCAGACATGCGGGGCTGAAATGGCAGGGCCAGAGCGAGGGCCACAGCGGTGGCTTATGAGAGGTGGACAGAGCCGAAGGTTTAGCTCAAGTGTATTATTTATTACTCCCTATCTGGTGGAAAAAAAGAGAGATTATGTCAAGGTTACATCGAACCTGGAGACCATCATGTGATTAATTGGCAAAAACTACCACCTGCCCGAAAGCCTTTAAAAAGCTCTATCCGGCGGGAACAGTCAGTAGGGGCTGCCTTCATTTGCCTTGATAAAGGAAACATCCTACAGGCTTTTGAAAGCTTAAACACGGCGACACCACCACCAGACAGGACGGTGTGTTGGCCTGTTGGTTCCCCGTCTTTTATCCACTGAATTCTGTGTTTGTGTTTTGAAAACCTCTGTATGCCAAACAGCATTGATTAAGTGGAATTGTTTTCTTTCTTTAAGAATAATTAATCACAATTTGCAGAAAAATAAAACTACTCCTCTGAATGTCTTATCAGCCTGAACTGATCAGTGTTACCACACTGGATTGACGTAATTATGGCCACGAATGGAGACACGCGTTGCTTTAGCTATTCCAAGCAGCCGTATTACTGGGGAGCGCATGATTTCTCCCAGGCTTCATGGGATGTTGAAAAGCCCTTCCAGTGTCTCCCCAGACTCTTCCGGGGACCAGGAGCTTCAACATCTGTTTTGTAGTGGGGCCCTAGGAAAGGAGGAAGTCCCTTTCCAATAGAGCATCAGAGCCAGGTAAAATTAATACATTAACTTATTTGAAAAATATTTAAAAATGAGAAAGAAAAAATTATTCCTAATCCTGACACTTAGACAAATACAAGAAGAGTGTCCCCGTTGGTCCTTCTTATGCCGTGCTCCAGAGGTAACTGATATTAAAAAAAGTGGTATGTATTTCTCCCATTTCTTTTTGTAACTGTGCAATTATATTTATTCCCGCTTTTTCAAACAAAATGGGATGGGATTTGCTATTTTTTTCACCTAGGTTTTCCATGTAAACTTAGAGTTCTTCCTTTCTAAAAATGGCTACCATGGGGCTGGGTGCGGTGGCTCATGCCTATAATCCCAGAACTTTGAGAGGCCGATGTAGGAAGGTCACTTGAGCCCAGGAGTTCGAGACCAGCCTGGGCATCATGGAGAGAAACCTGTCTCTACAAAAAATAAGAAAACTTAGCCAGGCATGATAGCACATGCTGTAGTCCTAGCTATTCGAGAGCTGAGACAGGAGGATCTCCTGAGCCCAGGAGTTCCAGGCTGCAGTGAGCTATGATCTTGCCACTGAGCTCCAGCCTGCCCCAGCCGGAGCAAGACTCCGTTTAAAAAAAAAAAAAAAAAAAAAATTGGTTACAATGAGATATATTAATACACAAATGTAAAATAGTATGACCACTTTGGAAAACATTGGCAGTTGGCTATAAAGTTAAACATACACTTAACATATGACCCACCAATCCCACCTCTGGCTCTTTATCCCAGAGAAATGAGAACATGTCCACATAAAGTCTTATGTGTGAATATTCATAGCAGTCTTACCCATAGTGGCCCCCAAAATGAAAATAATTCAAATGTCCATCAACTGGTGAATGGAAAAACAAATTTGGTCTATCCATACTGTGGCATATTGCTCAGCAATAAAAAGGAGCGAAACATAAATACACACAGTGACACTGATGACTCAAAAGCTGTGTGCTAAGTGATGGAAGTCAAACACAAAAGTTTACGTACTATGAGCCCATCTGTACGATGTTCTAGAAAAGTCAAAACTACAAGAAGATCAGTGGTTCTCTGAGAACAGAGTAGGAAATATCCCACAAAAGGGCATGAGGAAACTTTTTAGGGTGATAGAAAAATTCTTGATTATGTTGGTGATTACACCACCGCATACAATTACCAAAATTCATCAAATTGTGAATGTGTAAATGATGCCTCAATGAAACTGAAAATGAAAAAAATGAAAAATGTTTACAAAACAGTTGACTTTTAGCAAAATTTATTTTGTACTATTAATACTTATTTTTCTGAGCACTTTACAAGTAATAACTCACAAGGACCCATGAAGTAACCATTTTTGTCATTCCCATTTTACAGAGGTAAGAGACTGAGGCCTTGAGAGTTCAAGTAATTTGCCCAGAATCATACAACATTAATGTAGCCAGGATCCCAACTTGGTTAATTTAGCCACATCGCCCACACAGCCTGGTGTCCTCACCCACATCCCCAGCAACCATGCCGTGGATGGACCACAGTTTGGTTAGCCACTCCAGTTTTTTTCTTCTTTGCTATTTCAATGCATAATGAATATTCTTATTTTCATTTACTTGCTCTTGTCTTTCTGAGCAGTTATTTCCTAGAAGTGGGATTGCTGGGTCAAAGAATAGGTGTATGTAAAGTTTCAACTAAATTTCCTTTTGGAGCATCTGCGAGGTGCCAAACCTACTTTCCTGTTCACCATCGTATTTAGCTTTTGTGGGCATCCCATGAGCATGTGTATTATGGTCGTCCTCCTAACCTGCAGAGGTTAAGGGACTTGTCTTGAATCCCACAGCTAATCAGTACATGAAATCTCAGCTCTGGCCTTCTGACTCCAGGTCCTGTGTGAGTTCTACCATATACTAGCTATAATCACAATGGTTTTTTTGGGAGGGGGGATTTATTCTTGGGAGCCAGAATTTACGCCTAGACCACCAAGTCAGTGACTGCCATGGTGTCTCTGTTCCCTTTAAGTCAAGGGAGAGATTTATGTTCCTAGAAAAAACAAACAAACAAATATTCTTTGGATCTCAATGTTAATAGAATGTGTTGATCCTGAAAAATGATTTTTGTAGCTTTAATTATTCCTCATGTTTTAACATGCTTTTTATTAAAGAATACAATCTTTATGTTCTTATCAGGTGTTTGCTTAAAGGATATTCTAAAAAGAGAATCATGGCTTTACTTAAAATATAAACACAGTTTGATCACGCAACAATTGATTAGACCAGTGTGTAGATTGTCTAGGTTTCTTCTTTCTTCCCTCCATTTTTATGCCATGCCATTGCTCTGCTGCTTACTAGTGTATTAACCTTGGGCAAACTAGTTTATCATTTTAAGCCAAATTTCCTCATCTGGAAAATGGGGATAACAAAAGAGTCCTATTCTGTAGAATTACTGTCAGGATTGAATCAAATCTGTCATGCACAGTGTTTGAAGTGTCACACGGGACACTTCACGGCACACGGGAAGCCTGAACAAACGTTGCTGGGGAGCAGTGGCTGCAGCACATGCTACTGTCAAGACTGCGCAGGTAGCAAGCAAGCTGGGCACAAGGTGTGGTCCTTAGGAAGATTTCCGAAAGAGAGTATGGAGTGAGCTTCTAGTGAATAAACAAGGTGATTTAGCAGCTGGAGTGATGGGTGAGCAGAGTCCAAGATCACTAGGCAGGATGCCACTGGCCGGCCCTTCAAAGTCGACCTGCACCGTGAAACCCCCTCCACACTCACCTCCGGCTTCTCTGACCCCTCCTTGTCTTCCTCAGCTGGCTCTTCTACCTCCTCCTGCCTTCAAAGTTCTATCTTCAAGCTTTCCCCCTTCTCATCTACAGTCTCTCTCTGATGATTTATGCTTAGGTAGTTACAGAAACTTGAAGAATGAGTAAGGATGTAAGAGAAAGAAGAAATTTTATGTTTTAATAGGAGAGATTGTTGGGGGTCTTGGCTAACCTGGAGATGGGGGTAGGGCAGGAAGGAATTCAGTGTAAAATATCAACTTAGGATTTGATTTTCACCATTGGCTTTTTGAGGTCTCAGTTAATTGAATCTTTTTGCCAAGATGATAAAATGCTCTCCCTTTCTGCATTTGGGATAAGTTGATCTGAATTAATCAGACTCCATGAAGCGTGTTGAGGAGTGTACGACCTGCATCCCTACCGAGGTATGCGTGGGAGCAGGTTCGCCAGATGTGAGAGTCAAATTAGTGGTGTTGCTCACCGCAGCTGGGGTGAAGGTTTATCTGGGAGAGAGTCTGAATCTGTTGGTTAAAACAAGAATTTAGGTTTGATCCATAGTTCCATATTCTGTGTCTTCCAATACTTAAGAGTTGGCTTTATACCAATAATGTAGTAGTCTCAGAATGAATATGTGGGAGTTTGGGTGAATAACATTTTGATGCTTAATATTACCTAGAGATAACTATTGGGCCACTAAAGCTAGCCAGGAAATCTCATGAAAGGGGTTCTTTGTTGATACATTGGCTCCTATTTGATTGTATTTGATGCAGGGATCCAATGAAAATAATAATTTTTACTTTTCTGGTTTATTTGTGGGTTGGATCCAGAAGCCAAAGAACTCAGTACTGAAAAAGGACCAGGAGAAAAATGGATTAATGAAGGCTTCCACCCCAAGGTCTGAGTGAGGAATGTTAGTGACCATCTGTGACTTGTCCTGTCCAGGGTCCTTCTTCCACCACAGGATCTGTCTCTTTCTTTTGGAGAATCACATCTGTCCTACGCTGATCACATGGTTTGCATGGAGATGGCACCACCCCTTGGCTTTAGTGAGGACTTCGGTCCAACCAATGAGAACACTACATCCTCTGGCCACAGTAATGTGGGCCCTTGACCAATGCCAGATCAAACAGAGACAATCCTGGTCTTGCTCAAATTCTTGAGGGAGAGATCATTTCTTTCTGTTGGGATTGCTAAGCTAGCAAAATGTATGTCTAGAGCTGCTAGAGGTCATCTCGTCACCATGGAAGGAGAGCCTTCCAGAAAACAAAGACAACATAAAGGAAAGAAGAGCCAGGAGATGGATACTAGTTCCTGACAATACCATATGAGTAGCTTAATCCATCTGTACCTGAAGCTGGCTTGGAGGTTTGTTATAGGAACAAATAAACTTTTTTTTTTTTTTAATTCAAGTCAGTTTGAGCTACTTTTTTTTTTATCTCCAATAATTTCAAATCTAAGTATTCTATGCCCAGAAAAGAAGAATCTATCAATATACAAATTTATAGCCTAGAGAAATAAAATGTTACAATATTCTGTTAATTTTCACCGTGTTGAAGAAAGAAAAATAGCTCAGTGATAAGACTGTTTCCCTATTGGCTGGTCTCCAAAATATGTCAGGATGAGAAATCATATTATTCTTTCTCTTCCCTCCCAAATGTGTTTCTGACAACCACATGGTGTTGAGATAGCCAGCGTTCCTGTGCAAATCCCCATCTGTCCGACGTTATCGTATTCAGTTGTATCTCTGTTTTGCAAAGACTAGGTGCCCCTTCTTCTTTTGTCTTCACGTAACGCATCTCGTTTCTTATCTGGAGCTCTGTGGATGCTGAATTTCTCTTTTCAGAAACTAACACATGAATCACACTGACTTTGCAGACTGTCCTTTCCCTCCAGGGATCCTCCAGGTCCCAAGGGAAAGAGAGAACTTGGAAGGTTTAGGTAGATGTATAGTGGTAACCTACAGAGAGAGAAACGAGACTACTGAGATCACGAATAGCAAAGGGAGGTTGACTTTAGCCCTATGTGAGAGGGCAGAGCTAGTGCCACCCATCAGTCACCAGGAGCCATATCTTAGACCTTGATGTGGGACTGCAAGAGTTGGCCTAATGCCAGGAGGGCATTGAAATTGGAATTCCCCAACTCCAGATGTCTAGCCTTACACTGTAGGAAAACCATGCTTCAGTGACGTAAATTTATTTCATATTTTGCACCAGTTTGCAATGAATAGAGGAGACTCAGCACTGGTGTAAGCATTCCTAGATTAGGGATCAAAAACTCAAGTGCGTGCAGGGGCCAGGCAGCTGGCACAGTTGGGTAAAGTTGCCTGGGCGGGTCCTCAGCCCCTGCGTGCTTGCAGGGAGCTGTCACTGGTCAGCCTCAGCCCAGGTACACATGCTGGGGCCCTGTGCTGCCAGATCTGCAATGCTTCACGGGAAGCGGAAGCCTAGAAGCCATAAGTCTGCAACCTCTAACTTGATGTAGCATCAGAGACTGTGCCGGGTGGCTGGATTTGGGGTTGTGTTTAGACCTAATTTCGTTCACTTTGAACAGAACCCAAAGTGTCATGGTTTAGAGCACAGACTCTGGTGTTGGGCCGACCTGGATTTGAGTGCTGGCTTTGCCACTTACTAATGTCACGACTTTGGCCAAGAAACTTCAGGTTTCTGAGTTATAGTTTCCACATCTGTAAAATGGGGCTGCAGTTTCCACATCTGCCTCCTAGGTGGGCTACGGAGGAGTAGAGTTTTAGGTAAAATGACATAGTGTTCTCAAAGTTCTTACACAGTGGCTGTGTGCAAGTATAAAGCTTTAAAAAAAATGCTGGTAATTCTGTGAATAGAGCTGATGGAGATTCATGTAAGGTATTGTTTTCATATTCTGCAGGAACATAAAGTCAGAGAGACAATGCGGGGTAGTGGTTACGAGCACAAGTCCTGCTCCCTTTCTAGCCATGAGCCTTTGGCCTGTGTTTTCTCATCCGTAAAGTGAGGATCTAAGGGTACCCATCCCAAAGGATCTGAAGAGGATTAAATAAGATAACACATATAACCGAGTTAGCATTCCTATAGCATTTAGAACAGAGCCTGGCACACAATAAGGACTATGGGGATGAAAGGTTATAATACTGTTATTGCAATAAAGTTTTAACAGCTCTTATCACTCTATCACTTGAGTAAGACTGTATCCATACCCTGGAACTTACGGTTTCTATTATCCCAACTTTAATTATGCCTGATGTAATTATATTTTACCTTAGAAAGTTGGAAAAGTTTACCTACTATGATAACTGCCACTTCAAATGCACAGTGAAAGGGATAAAAAATGGAGGGCTAAAAAAAAAAAAATAAAAAATAGGTTTTATGAAACTGTCCTAGAAGAGAGTTGGGTGTATTAGAGAGAGAGGTAGGAAAAAAAAAAAAAAAAAAAAAAACCCAAAACAACAATTTATTGAAAGCCTGTTTTGTGCAACACGCGTTGCTAGACCCAGAAACAAAGTTAAAACAATAAATGCGAAGGCAAACCCGTCTACTTAAAGCCAAAGTTCATATCCACACATGCTGCCTTATGGTTGGCGTGCGGGAGCTTCCTGAGACCTTTCCCTACTCTCAGAAGTTACCAGGTAGCGCTGGGTGCAGGAGGGATACGGATCGGATCGGTGTTGAGTTCAAGGGTGACGCAGACGCGAGTGGAGGCCCCAGGGCGGCGGCACAGGTGGGATGCAGGTGCTGGAGCACAGCCCGGATGCGCCGGGTGGTGCTGGGGACGCTGGGGACGCGGGAAGGCGGTGTGGGGCCCGCGCACTGGCTGGGTTCTTCCTAAACCAACGGAGTGAGTCTCCGGAAGAATTCAATCTCACTTTCGTGGGTGTTTGAAAGAAAGCGAGACTGACATTTTCTGCCGCGGTTGGAAGTCCGTGTAGACGCGTAGCTCCCTGAGGAGCGCGGTCAAAGAGCGCTGATAGAGGCAAAGCGAACGGGTGGAGAGGTGGGGAGCGGGGGCTCATCCTGGGCCGGGCTGCAGGCGCCCGCGGCGCTCGGACCACCAGGGATTCCTGGTTGCAGGCTTGCTGGGCGTGCAGGTGCCACCCGGGTCCCTCCTCCGCACGGCCTAGTCGGGCCCCTACAAGGTCACAGCAGCACGGATAATCCATGGAAGGAGACCCGCCATGTGCGCAGGCAGGGATGCCCACGACGCCCGCGCACCCCCAGGCGCCCCACCTCGGAACCCAGGGCCACCCTAGAGGGCCTGTTCCAGGAAGGAAGGGAGCTAAATGCAAGTCAGGCTTTTACTAACCAAAAAGTGATGGGAAGTTTGGAATCAGACCGAGATGTGATTAAGAGACGCACTTTCCAGCTGGAAAGGTGGAGGGAGGTTGTCAACAGAGCAGCTGGCAGCAGTCATTTTAAAAAGTACAAACATTTCATGTATATGCACCTCTGATGCGTTGAGTTTCTCCGTTCAACGGTTACCCACGTGCGAGGCGTGAAATCTAAGGGCTGCTTTCGCGACTCACTTAGCCAGGGTGGGTTCAACTGTGGGGTTACTTCAGCTGAGTAGCATCAGTTAACCGCTGAGACCCAGTTTCTTCCTCTTTAAAGTGAGGAAGACATTACCCCTTAGCTACTTCCCAGGGTTCTCTGTAGGGGCAAGTGAGATAATTTCCATGAGTGAAAGATTTTTATGAATGATCAAGTATGGTATAAACATTAGCTATTATTAAATGAATTTCAAATTTCATTCCTTTACCTGCTGTCTGATTCATCTCATGGTTTAGGGTATAACTGCTCAAAATGGAGAGTTGACTAATTACTTAGCTCAATCTGATGAATATTTATTGAATGACTCCTATTGTAAGGAGTTGTCTGCATGATTGCATCAGTGTGGACAGCTGGTCTGCATAACATGAACCTCCTACGTCATTGTATCAATAGCTTTGGGAAGTTTGGGGATATATTATTGACATATCTCCAGTTGTTCACTTCATTATCTCTGTGACTGCCTCTCAACCTTCCATTTTTTATTCTAAAAAACACATCTGTGTTATGAGGAATTGGCTTTGTTTCCATGTTATTTACTACACCTGATTCATTATTATTTAGAACTGTAATTAAACAATATTAAGTGGTTGAATAGGGTGTTTCATAGTTCAAGCTAAGACTTTATTCAGCAGGGAAAATCTGATTTTAGTATTTACTAATAGTTAAGTTCAATATATTAAATATGTACATAAACTTGAGAACATTAAAGAGAGAAAAATACCTCCCCACACAACTACATCATGGAAGTTGGAGGAGGAAAAAGTCCAAAGATGTATTTCCAAAAAAACAGAGTACACTTTAACTAGAATAATTTATAGATTTAAAGAACTGACCTATAGCTTGCGTCCTACATAATCCATTACAATAAAATCCAAGGAACTATTTTCTCCCTTACTGAAAGTCTAATTGCACGCATGGTCTCTGCATAGTTGTAAAAGTGTAATCATATACTGCCTGATATTACTCAAATTTATTGCCTGTGTATTATTCTAACTAGAAAGACAGTTGTAGAGGGGTGATGTTGTGAGGCTCATTCTTATATATACCCCTACACCCAGTACCTTTCATGGAACTGAGCCCAAAGCAGTTCATGAGATATACTTTGGACTCGATTCATTGTCCTGATGCTTTTGTTGTAATGTAATTTGTTGCATTTGGACCAGATACTGCTATCCCTAAGTTAGCTAAATATTCCACTGTCGAGTTGTACTTTTTGTAAATTTAAACTTCTTATAAATTACCCTGGACTGCCGGGCTTCCGTAACAATTTCCAGGGGGTTATCACTTGCCTTCTTTAATCTGTACAAAATTCAAAGCACAAAGTCTGTTACAGATAGTTCAGTATGGCGCTCACTATGAATGACTTTGAAGAAAAAAAGCTGGACAAATGCCTTGCCATTATGCCCGGCCAACCTATCTACTGTCATTTGCTTCGGGTTTTTGTTGGAGGGTTCTAGGAAGCCGTTTCCTCCAAGGGAGCCATCTTTGATGATATTTAGCCTCCAGTTTCAGTGTATGGAAGGGGAATAAAGTCAGAATGATGCTTCTTTCATCACTGATCACTTTGGTAACATCAAAGGATTAAGCAAAGTGTTTTTTCCTGGGCCTCTCACCTTCTTTTGTCCCTTCCTCTTCACTCTCCATAAAGCTTATCTTGGAAGCCAGGCACCATCTGCCATGTCACGGTAAGGTGTGTGTAATGCATGCTCTGATAGTTTTGTGTTTATAACACAAATATACGGGGTTGTCATTGAAGCAGGAATTGTTTGCTATTAGGAGGCACATCCTGAACGGGGATTACCGAGGCTGGCCTGTGGTCAGATGGTCTTCCTGACATAACTTTTCTCTATCCCCTTAATATCTGTACTTTTGTTTATGAGATCGCCACTTTTTGGGGGGAGGAGGTTGCTGTTGTTCATTTTCTTTTCTAATCTCAACCCATCTGTGCATAAATTTGTGTTTCATTCTGAGAAAAATCTCTTCTAATTTCAGGGGGGTAGAGATGAAAACAAAATGAAATGGAAAGCTGTTCAGATAACCCAGGAAGATTTTAAGACCCCTTTGTTATAACAATCCTTTTATGTTTGAAATATTTATTGGGCCTCTTCCTGGTCCCGATCGGAAGGGAAACCTGAATTGGTGCCCTCTAAGCTGCTCGGGTGGACAGAAGAGCTCATGTTTACGAGTCAAGATGGTGCTTGATCTCGGAACGACAGGAAATGATTTTGCAAATCCAGATAAACTATTTTATCCTAGAAAGCATATGTGCCAACGACAGTTTGAAGTAAACACACAAGAATCCCTGTGTAGTACCCCGTGGGTGGAGTGTAGGGAGGAGCTAATGCTTCTGCAGATTGAAAACAATCTGGTCAAATAGTTGCCTCTGTGTGATTTGCTTTGCCTGCGTGTTCTCTCACAGGTGTAAGCTTTTACATTCCCATATGGAGCAGTGCTTAGTGAAATGGTGGGATTTGTTCAAATGGATGAATGAATGTGGAGTTTGCGTCCCCATGCCAAAAGCTGTGATTGGCTTCAAGTGAATCATGATAGATTTAATCTCCTCTTTTGATACCAGTTTTGTGCTAGTTTGGTACTAGTTCCCTTCTAGACAGGTTGGAGCTGGTGACTTAGTTGTCTTCCTCCATCCAAAATTATTTTAAAATTATTTAAAGTTTATATAGATGACTGTTGTGGGATAAGATTATTTTAACATTTATGTAGATGAATACTGTGAGAAATTGCCAAGAAAGTTTTGAAAAAGGATCAGAGAGAGGGACTTGTCCCACCAGATTTTAAAATTTGTTGTAAAGCTAATGATAAAACATTATGGTATCCATATATAGATCAATGGAACACAATACAATCTGGAACAGACCCAGGTCTATATGCTAACTTTATGCTAAAAGGGGCATTATTGATCAAAAAAATTATATAATAAATGGTGTCAGGACTTTTCAACTGGATCAGCTAACAGCTAGCCTTTAGTGAGCACTTACTATATGGATGGTACTAGTCTAAGAGCTTTTCATGTATTAACTCAATCCTCATAACAACTGTTTGAGATAGATACTATTATTATCCCTATTTGCAGATGAAAACACTGAAACACAGGGAGGTTTAGTAACTGGTCCAAAGTCACACAGCTAATAAGTGGTAGAACTAGGAATTTGAACACAGGCAATGAAATTAGATCTTTAGCTGGTTTACACTATATGCAAACTTAAATTCCAGAGAGATTAAAAATCTGCATGTATAAAATGACATCTTTTAACATCATTAAACTATTAGAAGATAATCCAGAGGAACATTTATATAATCCTGAAATTAGACAGACTTTCTTAAGCAAGACAAATATCCCAGAATAAATGAATGAAAAACATTGATCTGACAGCATAAAAATTCAAAACCTCTATTGACAAGATACCGTAAAAAAAAAAAAAAAAGTCAAAAGTCCAATGATTAACCAAGAGGAAATATATTTGCAACCTACTTGATAGAAGAAGGGTTTGTATATGTAATCTACAAAGAACCTTTATAAAATGAAGTAAAAAAAAGCAGTTCAATGGAAAAATGGGCAATAGATATGAACTGGGAGTTCACAGAAGATAAAATGCAAATGGTCAAGAAACATGTCACAGTGGCAATGTGTACAGTGCTAATACCCTTTTAGAGAAACTTGCAATTTTTCTATTCAGTTTCACTTTGGTCAGGAAACTAAGGTTTCCCTCTAAGTATCCACCCCCCAGCCCAGCACTCCCAACTTTCTGACCCCAGCCCACCTACCACTCCCATCACCTTTAGACAGGTAGAAGTTCTTATCTTTTACTCAGAGGGTCTGACAAATGCCCAGAGCTGTTAGTGGAGGGCTGTAATTGGCTGGGGAGGGAGATGTTAAAAGTTTATACCTGAGAGACCTTGAAAAGTGGTGGACTAGAGGGGGCCAGCTAGCTCACAACTCACCACTTCAGGGAAGGAGGTGAAGAGTGCAGGCAGCTGCCTTGGTGTGGATCGCTCACTCTGAAGCAGCATTGCTAATTCACAGAGAACCAATGTGGAACGCTCGGTGCAGAGGAGGTGGCAGTGGAGTGGGGGAAGGCAATGGGAGATAAACATGTGAAGATTGGGAATGTGAGGAGAACAATAGAGAATAGAGTGTGGGAGTGCCGTGCTCAAAAACTATAGCCTATAGTATCCAAAACAGCATGGTACTGGCACAAGAACAGAGACATAGACCAATGGAACAAGACTGAGAACCCAGATATAAAACCATCCTCATATAGCCACCTGATCTTTGAAAAAGGAGACAAAACCTTACCCGGGGGAAAAGAATCCCTATTCAATAAATGGTGCTGGGAAAATTGGATAGGCACATGTAGAAGACTGAAACAAGATCCATGCCTTTCACCTCTCACAAAAATCAACTCACAGTAGTTAACAGACTTAAACCTAAGGCATGAAACTATAAGAATTTTGGAAGAAAATGTTGGAAAAACTCTTATAGACATTGGCCTAGGCAAAGAATTTATGAGAAGACTCCAAAAGCAATCACAACAACCACAAAAATAAATACATGCTGCCTGATCAAATTAAAAGTTTCTGCACAGCCAAGGAAACTATCAGTAGAGTGAACAGACAACCTACAGAATGGGAGAAAATATTTGCTTGCTATACATCTGATAAAGGACTGATAACTAGAATCTGAATAGAACTCAGGAAAATTAACAAGAAAAAATCAAACAACTGTATTAAAAAGTGGGCAAAGGACATGAACAGAAACTTTTCAAAAGAAGACAGACTAATGGTCAAGAAAACATGTGAAAAAATGCTCAACATCTCTAATCATCAGGGAAATGCAAATCAAAACCACAATGAGATATCACTGAACTTCAGTGAGAATGGCTTTTATTAAAAAGTCCCAAAACAACAAATGTTGGTGTGGAGAGAGATATTCAGAGAGATAGGAACATTCATACACTGCTGGTGGGACTGTAAATTAGCACAAACTCTACGGAAAGCAATATGGAGATACCTCTAAGAACTGTAAGTAGAACTACTATTTGATCTAGCAATCCCACTACTAGGTATTTACCCAAAGGGAAAAAAGACATTCTATAACAAAGACATCTACACTCGAATGTTCATAGTAGCACAAGTCACAATTGCAAAGATGTGGAAACAACCTAAGTGCCCATCAATACATGAGTGAATTAATAAAAATGTGGTATATGTATACCATTGAGTACTACCCAGTCATAAAAAACAAAGGTAAACTGACACCTCTTGTATTATACTGGATGGAGCTGGAGCCCATTCTTCTAAGTGAAGTATCACAAGAATGGAAAAACAAGCACCGCATGTACTCACCATTAAATTGGCACTAATTGATCAATACTTATGTACACATATGTAAGTAACATTCATCAGGTGTCAGACAGGTGGGAAGGAGGAGGAGGGGATGGGTTAATTCACACCTAATGGATGCAGTGCATACTTTCTGGGGGATGGGAAAAGTAAAAAAAAGTAAAGGTTTACAAAAAGCCTAGCCAATCTAAAAAATAATCAGGGAATTATAAATAAAAATAAAATATTATGTTTTGCCCATAAGATTTACAGATTTTAAACTATTAACAATATCCAATAGAATAAGAGTGTGGAAAAACAAACTCCAATTGTTGATGGGAATATAAATTGATAATGTCCTTTTATGGCAATATACATAAGATATTTTATGCACATACATGACTCAGAAGGATTGGAATCTATCTTATAGAAATAGTCACATGAGAAAAAAGACATGTTAAAGAATGGCCATTGAAAAATTTGAAACCACTTAAATGTCAATCAGTAAAGATATGAATTAGTATATTTTGACATATGGATAATATCTATACCTGATATGGAAAGCTCTACAAGGCTTATTGCTAAGCAAAAAAAAAAAAAAAAAATCATTTCAAAACAATTTTTTTTATATAACCCACTTTTGGAAGCAATAACACAAAAGGTGTGTGGAAGCTAGGGGGGTGTGTGTGTATGCATGTACCTGTGTGTAATAGAAAAACATGCACAATACCACCAGCAGTGATTGCCTCTGGGTATGTGTGGCAGGTAGGAGGGATTGTTGATTGGAATGATGGTGAAGGGGTAAGACACATACTATGTCCTAAATAACAACGATAATGATTTTTAAAATTTAGGGAGCACTTACTTATATTATGTGTCCAGCACTATGCTAAAAGCTTTACATGAATAATCTTAATCTTGACAACCACCTTATGAGGTAAATATTATCATTATCTAATTTTGCCATTAAGTTAACTGAATCACACATAGGTGATGTAATTTGCTTGAGATGATACAGTCAGAAAGTTATGGTGCTGTAATCTGAACCAAGGTAGTCTGATTCTAGAGACCATGCTCAGAACCTTGATTCTGCCTATCCATGTATCTATATATCCGTCCATCCATCCATCCATCCATCCCATCTACCTACCTACCCACCCACCTACCTATCATTTATGTATTATCTATCATCTATTTATCACTTGATTATATCTATCTATCATTTCTGCCACACTAAGGTTCTCAGGCTGCCATGGAGAAAATTAACCAATTTTTCACTTACATCATTAAGGTATAACATAATTTCTGAAAACACAGTAAGTTTTTCAGAGAGTAGCACAAATGACAGGTGATGTACTTGCTTCTGATTATTTACCAGTGTGAGGGAGATTTGCCTCATTCCGGGACCCTTGTGGGAGGCGTCAGCCTGCTGGGAGACCTCCGGATGAAGTAGAAAACGCAGCCAAGTATACTCCATGCCTCCAGCTTGCTGCGATGCCCAGAACCAACACCTTCATAACAGGAAGACCTTAGCAATCCTCTCCATTATTTTGCTAATGAAGAAACAGGGTCCAAGGTAAGTTAGTGGCAAAATTCGTATGAAATCAGGTTTTCTGACACTCATTTCAGAGTTTTCTCCACTACATCATGATTTGAGACTGTGTCATTTATGACACACATTTGTTTCCTGTAGGATGTAACCAGACAGATAGATACACAGGGTGACCATTCCTGTCTCTGGAGCTCCCCAGATTTATATATCTTTATCTAAAAGGAAAGAAAAGGTGAAGCAGCCAGTGTTGAGCAGATGTTTTATCATCAGCCTTAAAGTTTGGTCATCACACCCTCCGGAACAGGAATTGGGAAGGAAAATTATGGAGGTCCAATTTATTTCCTGAGAGCTACGTTTACCTATGTAGATTGGCTAGTTGGTTTTTACAGGGACTCCCTCCAATGCTTCCATTTCAAAGGTTTCCATTCCTGTTAAATAAGAAAACCCGTGCGGCTGTGCAGTTAGGTGATGATGTGGTCGGGCAATGGCTGGACGTGAAACGAATTATCTGCAGAAGACATGGGCAGCCCGATGAACCGCAGCGATGGGTCCAGGACATAGAGATGGGCAGGATGTCACTGTCAGCCCAGCTCATGTGCAGGTGACTGCCCCTGCACAGAAAAAAAGGTCAAGGGTCAGGAAACATGTGGACCCTGAGGAGGGCAGAGAAAGTACTGAGTCTAAACCACTTTTCCTGATTTTATCCAAGCCAAGCGGAAGGCAAAGGGCTGCGTCAACTAACTTTTCCCTGAACTGGTGCATCAGCAGAATGGTCTGGGCCTCTCCCACTTCTCTCCAGATCCCAAACACAGAGTTCATGGCCACTCAGAGCTCTTCAGGCAAAGGAGAAGAAAGGCCACTTTAATGTCTAGAACTCCTCCATCTTGCTCAAGGCTGGCAGCTGTCCCAGAATATCATCCGCGAGTGGAGCTTCGTGGCGATGTGTTTCCTGCTTCTTAAATCTTTAGGCTCTCACAGTTTATGATCAGCTCCATGAGCCCTGTGTTGTTTCAGTTTTGAAATTCAAGCTTCTGGGCTTTGAACTATTTATTAGCACCAAAATCTCAAAACATTTATCCATCTGTTGCTTGAAGAAAATTTGATTTTCAGTGAGGCAATGACCAATACCCTTAAATTAAAAAAAAAAATCTGTGCACAATGGCCATTCTTCTCATAATGGTTGATTTTTCTGGACCTTTTGTTACTAGTGTGCCTCACTTTGAGTCTCTAGATCATTTATTGGCAAAACAGATCTGAAAATCAAAAAGGTAAATGTTACATATATACATACATGTATTAAACCATTTTTTAAATCTATAGATGTAATATATATTTAAAAATCTCTATCAGTACAGAGAAAATAAAATAAAAGTCAATTGCCAATCCCACAGATATGAGCATTGTTAATAGTTTCTGATACTGGTTTGTGTATGGGTACATGCATGAAGTACACATTTGTTTGTTTGTTTTAACTAAATGGGATCCTACAAGATATTACTGCATGGCAGTTTGCTTTTTTGCATGAGCAATATATTTAACTCCTCTCTATTTGTAGGTATTAAGATTGTTTCCATTTTTTTAACCATTTATTCTTCTGATTTTGCAATGAATATCTTCGTTACAGGCAACTTTGTAGATTTATGCATGATATCTTCAAACCATTACATTTTGGTGCTTGTTACCCAACTCTAGAAAAAGTTTTGAAAACTGGAGACAGAACCTGAAGGCAAAAAAATAAAGCGTATGACATATCCCTAGATTTATCCTCCTTAGTCTCTACCCTTAACTGCTCTAGATAACTGAATGCTGACAATAGGAAAAGAAGAGAAGCAGAAAAGAAATCGATTTGGAAAACATGGGCAAGGATTTTCTTGGGTGTCATGGGATTCAAGTCTCAGGAGAGTTGTGACTCGGTAATTTTCATCCTGGTAAACTATTGGAAAGAAAATGATTTCATTTGGGATGAAATGAAATCAGTTACTTTTTTCTTTCTCAAGTCTCGTCATCACTGGGGTTTCTTGTCACCCCATCCCTTCGTTATGGCTCCTTCTAAGGGTTGCTAGTGATGTTTATTGCTTGCCCTGTAAATCTGATATACTATATACCTAGCTTTCCACACTTATTTTCTAATGTACCCGTTCTGACTTCCTAATCTCATAAACCTCTTCAGGGCAAGTTTTATACTTCTCTATATACTCTGTAGAAATATGCAGTGCTTTGGAAGTGATGGCGAATGATTAGTCTCTTCATGAATTTATTTCTTTAGCTTCCAAGGTCAAGAGCCCCACCTTATTTTCTCATTAACATCAACAGTTGAATAAGGGAAATATTTTTTCCATAGCCCCTTCCTATGGTAGACCAACACTTGGCATTCCAACTGAGTTTCCCAATCTGTGTTTCCAGGGTCTGGGTGGACCAAAACGTGACATTGTGGTACACAATGATCATGAACCTTTGTTTTGTTTCCCTTCACGGGTCAGGTGGCCCTCGCTGGCACGTAAGTAGAAACAGATGTTGAGAAGGGCAAGGAGGTGCCTGGTGCCAGTGTCTGGGTTCTGGGAAAAGGAAACACTTCACAGAAAATGGGTGCCACCTGTAGCGGGTTGCAGTCTGCCAAGTGAAACCAGTTTGGCTAAAGATAGCTAAAAACAACCCCCCTGGGGTATAAGGTAATATTTGTTTATACATGAAACTGAATGAGGGTGTGTGCGTGGCTGCGAATGAGTGTGTACCTTGTGCACGCTCCACTCCAAGGAAGCCTTTTGACCTGTGCATGAATCCAGTTGCTGAAAGAACAATTTTTATTTAATATTTGACCTGTCGAGAAGAGCTGCTACATAAGTTTTTACCAGGCACAGAAGGAAGAATTCTAAATTTCCTTCTATTTTCAACTATGGAGACTCCCAATATTCAGTGAGGATCTGAGTGTTTCTGCCAATAGCCACGTGAGTGAGTCACATGAGAAATGTCCCCTTCAGTCCCAGTGATGTCTTCGCGTGACAGCATCCTTCGCTGACATCTTGACTGCAAACTCACGACAGACGCAGAACCAGAGCAACCCGATGAAACTGCTTCCACCGACCTGCAAAAACTCCGAGATAATAAATTCTTA
Organism: Eulemur rufifrons; assembly: GCF_041146395.1. NCBI lineage: Eukaryota > Metazoa > Chordata > Mammalia > Primates > Lemuridae > Eulemur > Eulemur rufifrons. The sequence goes on from NC_091006.1 coordinate 31,501,927, forward strand.
CTGGTTTGAAGCCATTTGTTTTGAAGTCGTTTGTTATGCAGTGATAGAAAACTAGCACAGGTTTTGGTACCTGGGAGTGAGATTTTGCCATCACAAATACTTAAACATGGGGGAGCACTTCTGTTCACGGTCTTTCTCTTCCTCACTTGAGCAAAGGCGATGTTAATAATGACATCTCCAAATTAGAGAGAGTAAGGTCTTTAATGGCTCCTTAAAAATTCAAAATTCATTTTCATATGTCTATTATTATTTAAATTATGCTTTTCAATTATAAATTATTAATTACAATATTCAACAGTATAAAAGAATGTAGAGTAATACATGAAATCTCTTCTGTCATCCCATCCCCACCCTGGTCCTCAGGAGGAATTGAGTTTCTTTCATGTGTGTCCTTCACGACTTTTCTTCTATGTATGTATGTATGTTTAAAAAGTATTATGTGGTTCTTGAAGAAACTTTAAGTCATCCATATTTTTCTCACTGAGGAATAATCACTGTTAAATTCTGAAAGGTTTATTTTTAGCATGTATTCTGTACACAAGCATAGACAGAAATTGAAACACAAGCTTATCAAGAATTTTAAGGATGCTTATAGTCTGGGATCCTTGTTTTAGATCCTGAAGAATTTTTTCAACTGGATATGAGCTAGCTCTACATATTAGTCCAATTTATGGGAATTTGGCTTTTGACTTTAGGAGCTAGGAAGGGTGAAAGACAATATCACACACCACATACTACGTTGTGTTCAGCAATGTTTTTAGATCAGAGAAACTGATTTAGATGATTCGTCTTTCTTGAAACTCAATTTAGATGTCTTCCTCCCACCCAACCTCCCCCAGCAGTTCTTTTTTCATTCATAGTGGCAGCTAACAAAAAGCTTAACTCCAAAAAAAAAAAAAAAAGGGAGAATTGCCTCAATAAACATAAAAAGCTATCTTCTGTTTGAAGCTAAGACATGAAAAGCTGTAATTTTTCCTATCAAAATGAATTACTGTTACCAGACTGTTGACTTCAGACTCTCTTCCTTCCTTGACATTTTTTCAGTGATAGATAGCCACATTTCATGCTGTCAAATATTGAATAATAATTTGAAATGCTCATGGATGCTTTCAGACCTTGTTATAGGTGCTCTTACTTGTGGAAGACTCACCCTGAATCATGGCAAACACTTTAAAAGGCACTCATATCTCACGTGAAATACATTTTTTGGGGTAAAAGATATTTAAAAATATACTTGATAAGTGTGAGCTTGTTAAGAATAAATTACTTTTTTCTTATGTGTTATACTTTTTAAATTTCTTGCATGTTTTTGCTGCTCTTTAGAAAGCTCATCATTAACTCTCGTAATCAATGGATGAAATAGTCCTGGAGCTATAATGATTTCATTTCTAAGTTTTGGAAGGATCTTTTCTGTTCTCATGAACAAGAGTTTAATAGGAAGGCTCTCTATTCCAGCTGAACAATTAAACAATTAAAAACAATTAAAAAACAAACAAATAAAATTCTATTGATCAAGTTTTCCTCCTAGAGATTCTGACTTAATTGATGTAGGAAGGTACCAGGTACCAGGATTTTTTCAAAGCTCCCCAGACCCAGGAGATTCTAATGTGTAGCCAAAGTTGGGAACCACTGATTTAACATTAATAAATAAATTCTCCAATAAATCTCAAATAAATAATCAAATACATTTAAAAATAAAAATAAAATAATCAATATCTATAAAAATAAACCCTCTAATAAAAATAGGAAAAGCATATCTAGTGCATGAGTAATGCTTTTAAAAAGTCTAAAATTTGGTGTTTTCATAGATATGTCATAATTACCTTGCTGTTGAAAAGTAAGCTAATACTTTGTAAGTGAAGAGAGATTGCTCAGCCATCTGCCGCCTGTACTGAAGGAGCAGGCCTCTGGCACTGGCGCGGATGGCTGGGTACACAATGTGGGGTGAATGTCCAGGAAGGATTAGCGATTGGAGACTAGAGCTAGGGTAGGAAATCAGAGCTGGGAGCACAGTTTTGCAAGTTTTCCCCATAAAGAAGACAGTTGAAGGCACAAGGGGAAAGGAGATCCCTGGGAAAGTTGTGGGAAAGCACAAGGGATGGTGACCAAGAGTGGATTTGGAGAATCCCTTTGTTCAGTTGAACAAAGGAGTGTGAGCCAGGGAAGGGCGCGGGCTGGACGGGTGGGAGTGTGGGGTGTTATAAGCGTCGCACGAAGACAGAAGTTCAAGAAGAGGGTGCACAGTGGAGTGGGTGTCGTGGAGATGGTGGGCAGAGCCTGAGACTGAGAAGAAGCTTTCGTATTTGAGGGGACAAGATGAGGGATGGCCTCTTCTATTTCAAGAACTTTTCTGAAGAAAAAGTAAAATACCAGACAACTAAGTAGCTTTAGGGAGACGTAAGGTCAAGTTTTCTTAGGATAAGGAAATTTAAGTGCTTTTGTACACAACCAAAAGCCATTTTAATGTCTAATATTTTAGGTGTGACATTTGTTACTAGATCCATTTTCTCCACGTCTGGAACTTCTATTTATATTATATGGTCAGATAAGTCAAGTAACACCCTTACGGCCTTTCGTCTGCCTATAGCCAGCCTGACCAATTTGGGCGTGGTTATCAATCAGAACTAAAGTTGTATTTTTCACTTTATTTTAAAATTTCTCTCTGTGTGAGGAGTTCCTTGGTGATTTTTTTTTTTTTTTTTTTTTTTGTCATATGCACCAAAGCAGTGATATATTAGAAGTGAATGTTCAGAAACACTGCTCAAAGAGAAGTTCTATTAGTGCCTCCAGGGACTATTCACCAATGTTTTGGAAACTCTGGAGAATAAATTTATATACAAAGAACATAAAACTTTTCTCTATCATTGACTTGCTCTTACTGCTGGTGAAGCAACATGACTGGGAAACATTATCTTTAGTCTATAAAAATGTGAACAGTCCTGCAAACTAATACAGCTAACCTGACAGTGCAGACATCTTTCTTGCAAGGGACTGGATGCATTCAAAATCGAAGACAGAACTTTCAATCTCCATTGCATAGTAAATTAAGAGCTAACGCTTTCACTCTGCTAGTGTCTATGTTGACATTGTATAGTTCGATAGTTCTATTTATTTCAACAAGTTGCTCTCTGTAAAGACAATTGTGACGGTTACCCAAGAAGCATGAGGTTCCAGGGGTGGGGTAGGGCAGAAAGCAAAGGAGAAACAAAAAGCAGCAGAAATGGAAGTGACAAAAATAACCTGAACGTTATTAATGTATTGAGAGATAAGTATGCACAGGGACTGTGTTAGGCCCTGGGAATCCAAGGTAAATGTGATCTAATCCCTACTTCCGAGGGAGGAACATTTGCTTAAATGTGTGACTATTTTATTATGTATTGTGTAAGTGGTGTGCTTTATATAGGAAAAGGAAAGTAATTTTCTAGTTCTGTAAATAACAAAATAGTCTACATTAAATTGTCTAGGATAAAGTATAAATATATAAATATAATTCTGGATATATTTATTAAATGCATGACTATTACTTAAATGTGAATTTAAGAATGATCATATAAAGTACCCTTGGCATAGCTAGCATATATAATTTTAAACCCATAGTATCATTACAATAGCTCTATATAATGAGACATATCACAATAAGTCTATAGTATACAAAGTAGATTTTATTAAATAACCATCATCATCGTGTCCTTAACCATTTTTATTATACCTTAACAATCCTCCTTCCAAACTTAAATACTTGCTTAGCTTAGAGTCAGCCTTTGCCTCTTTCTTCTCAGTGGGGGTGTGGGTCTCAATTGGAGAATACAGCTGAATGAAAAAATATGTCACTTGAGAAGGATATTTGAGCTGGATATTAAAGGATGTGCAAGAGGACAAAGGACAAAAACATTTATGGTAGAAAAGAAATACCCAAAAAGTGCAAGTAATTATTTGTATAGATAGATGCAATCTCTTTTCTTTGGAGGGAAAGATCAGTGGTTGGGGGTTGGGGAGAAGGTAGAGATCCAGGCTGGGATTTTCTGGGTGGTGGTGGGGGCTGGGGAGCTAATTACCTGCCTTTTGTGATTCCTTGGTCATCCGTCTTGGAGTGCCTTTCCTAAGTCACTCTTAGCCTTCCATTCACATAGGAAAACGGAAGGGATCATCATGGAGAGGCAGAGGAAGCCAGTGACATCAATTCACTCAGCCTCATGCCTTGAGCAAGATTAGTTCTCAAAAAGAAACAGTTTGTGTGTGCTTGGAGGGGTCTGTCTTGGATGCTTAATACCTCTCTGTTTTTAAATCCTGATTCAATCACTTATAGTTGCAGAACATTGGAAAAGTTACTTAAACCTCCTAAACCTCATTCTCCCACCCTCTGTTATTTGGGAATAATTATAGTATATTCTCTATGGAGTTATTGTGAGCATCAAATAAGATAATCCGAGGAAAATACATGGCATACAATAAGTGCTCCAAAAATCTTCCTTGTCTTTTTATTATTATTATTTAAAAAACCAAAGAATGTCTTGACTTTTATCATATTGCTAATTAATGGTGAAAATACTGCATTAATTATTTGCAAACATATAACTTTTTTTGGCAAAACTTTCAGGAAAGCATTAAGAATAAATAATTTTTTCTCTTTACTTCTCTTCTCTCTAAGGAATGCTAGTAGTGCTTTCTGTCCTCATGGGGTGTGTGAGGATGAAATGAGAAATAAAGTAAAACATTTGGAACTGTGTCTGCCCAAATGATGTGCTCAGAAAGTGTTGGCTCTTATTATTTTTAGCATCCTTTTCTGGTGCTGTGTGGACTTTCAGTGGATTATTTAAATTCCTCGCAACCTTTACACATTCTTAAATTGTTATATTTATACTTATGTGAGATATTTCAAGAAACTGTTGGGAAAGTTTGGGGCAGGAATACAGGTATACATATTTATAGTACTTGAGATTTTTTCCTTTGCAGGTAGCAAGTAATGAAGTTCTCTTTAATCTGTCGCACCAAAATGATGGGGGGTGTATTTTATAGTTATTAGCATTCAGGACTTTAAGAATAAACTTGAAGACTGTTGGAAGCATCTAAGGAAGGCCTGGCTTTGTGGTAACATAGCCTGCTTTTCCTTGAACACGAAAATATATCTTAAGTTTAATTTAAAAATATACGTCACACAAGGGGTAAAATAAACTTGTGTGTGTAAAGAAGGCAGATAATGAGAAATATAGGGTATGCTCCTAATCTCCCAGCACACATAATTATGAGCGTGGCTGGGCTGTGAAACTGAGCCAACATCTAGTGAGGTAGTCACAGGCTCTGGCATGTTAGAAATTAAACAAATATGGGAAACTAAATAGAGGAAATGCGAGAAAGTGTCATACAAATATGTAATCAGTAAACGGCAATATTTAAAAACATGACAGCTCCTAGAAAAGAGAGTTGATCTTGATTGATACTTTTATTTATAAAAGTCGTGCTTGAGGTAGGCTTGATTTGAAAAAATATTCTAGAAATATATGAAGCAACAGGCACAAGTTCTCATCCAGCAGCACCTGTGCCTCAGCCATTTCCCAGAGGTAGGCATTTTTTTGTAGTGTGTATCCTTCCAGATATTTTCTTTTCTTGTTTTTGATTGTTTTTTCTATTTATTTTTTATTTGTACATATTCATGGACACAAGTGCTATTTTTCTACATTGAGATATTGCGCTGTGGTGAAATCAAAGCCTTCAGTGCATCCGTCACTGGAGCAACACACATCGGTACAACGTCTGATGGCACCACCTCCCGTCATCCACTCCACCCCCACCCGCTCCTCACCCCCCAAGTCTCCATCATGCATCATTCCATACCCTCCTTCCGTGTGTACATATTATTTAGCTCCCACTTATAAATGACAACATGTGGTATGCGTCTTTCTGTGCCTGAATTGTTTCACTTAAGATAATGGCCTCCAGTTGCATCCATGTTGCTGCAAAAGACATGGTTTCATTCTTTTGTGTGGCTGAGTTGTATTCCGTGGTGTGTGTGTGTGTGTGTGTGTGTGTATCTATCTCACATTTCCTTTATCCAATCCTCCATGGATGGATACTGAGGTGGATTCTATATCTTTGCTATGGAGAATAGCACTGTAGTAAACATACATGTGCAGGTATCTTTTTTATGTATTGATTTCTTTTCCTTTGGGTAGACACCCAAAAAATGGGACTGCTGGATTGTATAGTAGGTCTATTTTTAGTTCTTTGAGGAATATGCATAGTGTTTCCCATAGAAGTTGCTCTAATTTACATTCCCACCAACAGTGTATAAGAGTTCTCTCTTTTCTCTGCATTCTCGACAATATCTGTTGCTTTTTGTCTCTTTTAATAATAGTTATTCTGATTGCTGTAGGATGATATCTTCTAGATATTTTCTGTAAAATATTTTACTATTCATTTATATCTTTACATATCTCTTCTAAATCTGTATACCTATTTCTATAGCTACATCTATATGTCAAAGAAAGACAGGAAATACTTTTGATCAGTTGATATTCATAATGTTGAAAACAATTTTCAGATAATGAAGGTGTGTGTAGAAGACACCAGCCAGCTAATTACAGGCCTTGGTAACAAGTACTTCTAGGAAAGAAATTAAACATCTGTTGAAAGAATCTTTCTTACCACCATCATCATGGCTATAAAGTATTTTACAGTTTATAGAGCACTTTCATGAGATGGTCTCATTTGAGTTTCATAATAAACCTTGAGGTAGGCTAGGTAAGAATTATTATTCTCATTTACAAATGAGGAAACTGATGTCTGAAGTGATTAACACCTCTGCTCAAGGTCACTCCAAATCCTTATTTTCACCATGTCAAGACACTGACAGTCAAAAAGTCAGTGGTGTTATACCACCAGACTGGGCATCACTTTGACTATAATTATTTAAAACAGAAAGATTCTTATCATGGAAACTTTTAAACATGTAAAAGCAGAGAGAATAGTCAAATGAACCCTTATGTGCCCATCATTCAACTCCCACAATTATTAACCTTTTACCAATCTTCATATTTATTTGTGAAGATATGAAGTCCAAAATACTGGTGATAACGCAAACAAATCTGGGGACCGCAGAGTGTAATTTATGCAGTGTGCTTTAGATACGAGCAAAGTATATTCCGTGTGCACAAGCCCAAAGAAGGAGCTGAAGACACAGAGTGATCTGGGATTGAATTAAATTTCTCCTGGGTGAAGCTGTTGCGATGACTGCTCATTTATGACCATATTGCCATTATTTCCACCATTTTAACCTCAGTTCCTGGTACAGTGCATAGCATGTAATAGGTGCTCGGAAACTATTGAATGAATGAACCTAACGTGTGGTTTAGATCTTGGCAGCGCGAAGGAGCCTGTGCACTGCAGTGTAACTAACCTTTGCAGAATGTGTATTCGGTGCTTACTATGTCTACGATCTTGTGCTTACTAGCTGCTGGGTCCTATTTTAAGTGCCTTATATGTAGTAAGTCTGTTAATTCTTATAAAAATGCTATGAAGAAAGTACTATTGTAATCTTTTGTGTGCTTCATAGGTAAATAACCAGTAAGTTGGTCAAGCTCACATAGATGATAAGTGGTAGATCTGGAAGTCAAATCCAGGCAATGGCCCCAGAGTCTGTGCCCTCAGCCAACACTCTGCTGTTCTCCAGGGACTGTGTCTGAATAGCATCTATGGGACACTGGATGCACTTTGCTAGATGGTGGCCATACCTGTCCTGACAGATTAACTCACAAAAATCACCTCTTTGCAATGCCAGATAATGGAAGGGCATTGCACAGGGAACAGACTTTTTTTTTTTTTTTTTGTAACAGACTTTGCCACTTTGCATGAACGCAAGGCACTTCTAAGCGCTGTGTGGGAGGGAGTGTGGTAGACTGATTTCATTGAGACTCTGCCAAATTCTGGTCTTTCGGCCATCAAAGGCGCATCATTTCCTCTAGGACTTCTAAAGGGGGCTATTACCATGGGTCTGCAGGTTCTGGTTTGCATTCCGAGGAGACACTATCTTCCTAAATGGGACGTGGAAGAGGAAGTGTCATGAATTGTAAATAAGGCTCAGAGAGAAGAATTGTCTGGTGATGGAGGTGGAGAAAAATAGCTTTCTCCAAACCAGGGTCCATCTCCCTCCCCTTTCTCCAACTCTGCCAGAGCCCATTCTGTTTTATTTGCTAACTTTTCTAGCAGGAAGATAGAGGTTTCTTTAAAGATCCTCTCCCCTCCCCCAAATAAATACCTCCTAGGTAAATATTAGTACATCTATACTGTGCAACCCCATGCCGCCATTAAAAAGATGGGGCTTTAAGGGTCAATGTAGAATGATCTTCAAGGTATATTTTAGAATGATAAAAGCCAAAGCTCAAAACAACATTTATATACCAAGCTACTGTGTGTGGAAAGAGGAGGGTGATATACCTATATACCTCTATGTGTACAGAATTTGCTTGGAAAAAAGGATGTCTTGTCTTTACAAAAAAAAAAAAAAAAAAAAATGCTTGTCTTTACCAAACAAAGGTCTTTTTACTCTAAACCTTTTTGTATTTTTCCAAAAAAATTTTAACCATACACATTCATCATATTTCAGACAGTGCTAAAATATTTCAATTGTCAACCTGGAAAAGGAGAGTGAATACAGTAAATATTTAAAAACAGATGAAGAAAAGCAACACTTTACATTAATTGTATACAACTAATCTAGTTTGAATTAGATGTGAGAATAATTTTGTCTCTTCATCTTGCTGAAGAATAGTCCTTTAAGTTGTCATCAAAAAGCACCTGGAAGGTCAGACAGAGGGATTTGGAAGATCCCTATTTAATGAGGTTTGGGAACATTTTATGTTACTTCCCGGGTGTGGGGAGAGATGGAGCGAAAAGAAGAGGGAACAAACGTGGTCAGGAAGGAATCTGAGTTCCCCGCCAATCAGAAGTCCACACGCGCAGAGACGGTTGTGCGGTTTGGTCACAGAGCGTCCTAGGTGCTTTCTCTTCATTGCTCTCCCAGCGAAACCTCCTTCCCCTGGTCTGAGGGTATCTTGGCTGGAAGTTCTGCTCTGAAAAGGGGCCTGGCCCAAACCATGCTAGGGATTCCTTGTAGGGAGAGTCTCATTCGAGGGACAAGTGACCTTCATGCCGCAGGTACGCCGGAGCCTTGGGTACCTCCAGTTCCCAGGGGCCCTGCTGTAGGTTTTTGGCCAGAGCCAAGCAGGGGGCCCAAACCCTTCCGGGGTTAGGCAGGTAACTTCAAAATATTTAAAGCCGCCAGGTGGAAGAGGAAATAGCAGGCATGATGGCGAACCAGGCAAGTGTATTTTCTGATTAAAGGCAATCAGATTCAGATTTTTAAACTACAATTCTGTTGCCCAAACAGAACACTCTAAAACAAACACTTTAATACAACAAACAAAACTACTAGCTGGAGTCACTGCCAGTGTGCGAGCCTGCATACGGCTTGGCTCAGTGTCCACTTCTCCCTCGTTGCTCCAACCTGCTGCTGCTCCTTGGCCAGTTCAGACGCGCGCGACGGCTAAGAGTGTTCCTGCGCTTTGACGCGCCTAGTGAGGGCGCGGCGTCCCTCGCCGCGCCCCTGGGGATGCTCCCAAATCTCCGACGCCGGCAGCCAAGTGAAACTTGGAGTGGCTTAGGAGCCCGTTACCAGCTGCATTTTGTTTCCACCAGAAACCGAGTTGTCGCTGCAGGATGTTCTCCCCACGGCGACTCGGGCGCGGCGCAGTCACGGGCTTCTGGGGAAATGGGGGGGATGCAGTCGGCGTGGGGAGCACGAGATCCAGGCCGGGTACCCGGGTGAGGGGAGGGGCGGGCGGCCCAGGAGAGCCCCGCCCCCGCCCCGCCCCGTGTGGCCCCGCCCCAGCGCTCTAGAGTTGCGGCGCCGGCTCCCACCCGGCACAGTCCCGGGACCCCGGGCAAGCAGGCGGTGTGTGGCCGCTACGTCTCCTCCGCCCGCGCGGGGCATCACTTGCGCTCTGCAGAAAGCGCAGAGCCTGTCCCGCAGCCGGGATAGCTTCTCCTGCAGGCACACGCAAAAGCCCCCGCAGCCGCGGCCGGAGCTGAGGCTCCTTCGCCCTGCGCGCTCCGGGGTCCTGCGCTGCGCCGCCGGACCCACCTCCCTGCCTCCTTCGCTGGGCAGGCGTGGGGAGAAAGAAGCGGCTCCCGAGTTCTGGGCACTGCGCCCGGCTCGAAGTGCAGGATGGAGAGCAAGGCGCTGCTGGCCATCGCTCTGTGGCTCTGCGTGGAGACCTGGGCCGCCTCTGTGGGTAAGGAGCCCACTCCCCAGGAGGAAGGCGGAGAGGTCGGGTGCGGGCGGAGAGGATCTGGAGGCGCGATCTAACTCGTAATCACAGAGCTGGAGAACTGGAAGGGACTTGACACTTTGTGTGCTTTCATTTACCAGTGGGGAAACTGAGGCTCAGAGACTGGCCCGAGATTATCCAGCCAGCCGATGTTCTCCGCTGCCCTAGCCCAGTTCCGTGACGCTGGTCTCCGCCAGGGAACTCGGCTGGAGCGTGTCCCGCGGAGCCGACACACCCTCAGGCTCTCGGGAGGCGGGGGTGGGAAAGCGCCCCGGGCTGGCAGGCGGGAGGTGCCCCCGCAGGCGAGAACAGGCGGTGAAACGTAGTCTGGCTGCGCGAACATCCTAGCCCTGGCTCGGGGAACGAAGCCTTGCAGGGAGACCAAGCCGGGTGGCCGGGATCCCACCGTGCCCTCCGCTCCGCCGCTGCAGGAGTTGAGCCGGGACCCCGGCCTGCTGGTCCCTTTGGGCTCCAATACACGTGCACGCTCAATGCGGGAAGTGAGGTCCGGAGGGGAGGGAAACTTTTTTTCCTTCCTTGGTCCAGGACAGCACTCTCCTTTTAGACAGAAGAGGGGAAAATTGTGGCTTGTCCCGGAGCTGTGACAACTTCCCCAAGTGTCTCCAAGTAACAGTCAACTTTCTTATGGAAAACTTTTAACATCTTTCAAAGACTTTTGTTCCTTGGAGTAAGAGGATAATTGGAAGTTCAAGTTCTGAAAATCTACCCTGCAGGGCTTGGTACCTAGTTTTACCACCACTGGCCACACACTCTGCCACCTAAAATTTCTGGATCCTTCAGTTTGGAACACACACGCTCCTGATGGAATAGCTATTTCTCTTCTCTTCCTCTTCCTCTTCCTCTTCTCTTCTCTTCTCCTCCGCCTTCTTTTCCAGATGATACCACTTTTCTGCAGCCATCCTTTGCCGATTCCCAGATTTCCACCCTTTGGAGGGTGAGAAAGGGGAGCGGGTCAGAGAAAGAAAAAAAAAAAAGTCAAATAATTCAGGGGGAAAAATTCCTTGTATCCAAAGAAAAGAATCACATGTCTTAAAAGACAGGCACATTCACACGCAGTACCAAGATCATCTGTCTACGGTGATTGAATTTTCTTAATAATGACTTGTTTCATCAAGGCCAGCTCCACCATGGACACTCATTTGTCCCTGACAAGGACTCTCTCTTCCCCTTTCTGGGAGGAGAATGAAGGTCTGGAACATGTGGTTGTTCTGTATTCCACAAAGAAGTGAGTTGCTTTTAAGCCCGGGGTGTTTCTTAGTGCAGCAGTAGTAACCATAATCGGGTTGCCCTGAATATAATGGTGAGCTTGCCCTTGTGGAGTGTGTTACTTGCTTAATTGGATTGGGCTGTAATTGGTGCCATCAGCTTCTAGAGACAGAGGCACTGTTGTTTTTCCTTCCCATCTTCGAGCTGGAAGGGTAACAGTGCCCAAATTAATTAATATTGGTTATGGGATTTGAACATAGAAAGGCTTTTCATTGAATAGTAGCATATGTACCTCTTACAGTTATTTCTTTAGAAATTTTTGAAGAGTAGAGCTCAAGCTTGCCAATGAAAATGAATGAAGCGTAATGGATCAAAAAAAAAAGTGTTGGTCTACAGATATGAATTTGCAGTTATCATTGATAGCCTTGTTGAACAGATTTTTGTTGTAGATGTGTGTCTAGAATTGTATGGTGGTGTCTTGGCTTCCCATGAATGAAGAACATACCATTTTTTTTTTTAAAAAATGTTATTACATAGGAAAGTCTGTCTAGAGTGTGAGATCTATGGGCAGTAAGTTTCAGGGATCTTCAAGAGTCTCTTATTTTGGTGGTGGGGGCAGCATAGCTTATTGAGAGCCGAGTGGTTTTACTACCATTTTTCTTTCTCTCGCGTGAATGTGCCCATATAATGGATTCTTTCTCAGGTGGATTGTTGTGTGAGTTGTTTGTCACGTTTCCCAGTCAAGTTTGAAATGTGTTCATCCAAATGAATTGTTTTCATTTTCCTTGTCTTAAACAAAGTGGGGCTCCATTATGGGAAGGCTTTTCTTTTGCTTTTAAAAAATTTGGGTTTTTGTTTGCCTACTTTGAGGGCAGTTACTTCCTTCATATTACAAAGTACTGTGCTATCTAAGTGACTGTGACTACCCAGACCAGTTGCTATGCAAGAGTGGCCCAGAGACCATGCATGATAGGGTCACTTGAAGTGCTTGTTAAAAAGCAGATTTGTAGGCCTAGGGATAGTCTGACACAGCCTGAAGTTTTAAGAACCCCTGCACAAACACAGTAAGTCAGTACCCAGAGTACCAATGTCAATTCGTTTCTGAGATTTATTAATGTAAATAGTTTCTAGGTTTTTTTTTTAATTAAAAAAACTGTGTTACCGATCAACAAATCTAGTTATGTCAGCTGCCTATTTTGCACATCTGGGTAGGTGTGTGAGAGCATGTGCAAACAATTGCTCCTTTTGCCTGCAGTTGTTCACACTGGGGTCCACAGATTTAATGGACTGGATATTTGCTTCTACTTTCTCTATTCACATTGTCTCATACTTGCTCATATTTGTTCATACTCCCTTATTTGTCCAACAAGGTCAATGCTAGTTTTGGCCTAGAGAGTCATTTGTTCTTAGTTGATGTGAGTTAGAAAGCTTGGGTGCTTGCCCAGCATCAATTGCTTTTTAAGCTGGTGTTTTGAACATCTTGATGTGTGTTAAGACCATAGCATAGTGGACAGATTTTCTTTCTCTGATGCTTTTTCAACACCTGGTAGCTCTTCACATTTAGCTGACAGAGAACTCAGTTATCTTGCTGTGGAGTGACCCATGGCGAGGAATCTATCCCAGGGTATTTTTCTGGCTCGTAAGCCTTTAGGTAAAAGCAGGTTTCTTGTATTCCAAGCTTGGTGTCAGGATGAGCTCAGAGCTTTGATTAGTAAGTTGAGATTCCCCAGTTGTAATTCATCAGATCACAGGTATTTTTAGTACCGCTTTCTGAAGACGAGATATTCCTACGAATGTAGGTATGAAATTGGAAAATGTTTTCTCTTCCTCGATTCCTCTGCCCCAGTTTTAATGTACAGTCTTTCTGAACCATTATTTCAACCTTGACAGTTCAGTTAGGTACCAGAGGAAGGAAGTACACTAGAAAATTGATAAAGGAAAATGAGACAAGGTCATAGACACTCTTACCCCCTCCAGGCTGCAGAGATGAACCATACAGAACTCTTGCTAAGTAGTATTCATTAATCAGCAATTTAGCCAAATGTGTACATCCTATGTTTTATAAGAAATGTCAGTGGGTCCTTTCCCAAGGGAGTGAGATCATCAGATGAAGGTTCATTTGATTTCAATGTCCCATATCCTTTTGTAAGACCTTGAAGTTGGCAATGCAGGAAAACAGGAACTCCACCCTAGGTCCCTGAATTGCAGAACTGTTGTGTTGGTTTATGACCATCTGCCCATTCTTCCTGTTATGACACAGCTTGTGAACTTTTACTGAGAATGGTGAAAAGTAAATTCCCAGTTTTATACAATGAATTGCTGAAGAGGCCTTTTAAAGTATAGAGTGTGCATTGTTTATGGAAGGTGTTTCCTACTGGGTCTAACTCAGTGGCAACTACATTCATTTATTTAATTTGTTTTTAGGTTTGCCTAGTGTTTCTCTTGCTCCGCCCAAGCTCAGCATACAAAAAGACATACTTACAGTTATGGCTAATACAACTCTTCAAATTAATTGCAGGTAAGGATTCATTCTAGCTTGAGATTTCCTGTGTTAAATAACTCATTGTTTATCGAGGGAAAAATAATTTCCATTACAGCAGAGTTACAATAGAGTTGTAGTAATTGTTTATAAGTAGTGAGGTTTCTAAGAACTAATGTAATAAAGAAAAAATAAGAAAGGTCTTCTCTCAAAAATTCTGTATTATTTTGCTGGTACTTTTTCCTACCACTCTGCCAACACACATACAAGCACACATTCAACACACCAATAACCGGTATAGCACCTAGCATATAGTAGACACTCAATAAATAGTGAATGAATAATAATATTGAATGAAGTTGAGACCATGTTTTGGGCCATATTTATTATATTCAGTATGACTCTTGGACATCTTTTTAGCCCTTTCCAAGAACTTTATTTTATGATAAAATTATGACTGTGATAGTATACTAATTTAATATTTAGCCAGTAATATTACTGAGTGCATGTGTTGCATAGGTAATGCACCTCATACTCTGACTCAGTGTTCTGGAATGTTTCTCTTCCCACTTGCTACCAAGAAGTCATGCTATTGATTTTTCATAACTGGGGAGCAGACCTCTTTGGCAAGAGGAAGAGGGCTTTAAATTTTGCCTTCTAGCCCCTACCCAAAAAGGAAAGATAGAAGACCTTGGGGTTTAATGTAGCAATCATGCATGAGAGACCTGAAGGCTTCTTGGCACTAGTGTGTTTTTGGCAGAGACCATGGTGAGTGGAGCTGATGTTGCCCTCCAATGAGAGTGCCAGGGGGTCCAAAAGAACCTCGGGCAGCTCACTACCATTGCTTCACACTTGATAAGCACCAAGTTTTCAGCAGAATGACGCAGGTCTATATTAGACTGCAGATTGTAGGGGCTACCCCAGCCCCCTTATCAAGGGTAGATCACCAATAGCCAACCCTTGGGGAAAAACATAGTAGCAGGTGCCATTTCTTTAGCTTTACTAGTTCAAGACACATTTCCCAGTAGATTTCCTTTTAACCTGCCCTTGAAAACAAAGGTTATTTAAAATCTCCAAATATTCCACACTCCCTTTTAAAACTCTGCATAAACTTTTCTTGTGTTCTGAAACAGGTATGGAGTATGTTAAAAGCAACTTCACTGATGTAGCTGCACCTTCATGGAGATTTCAAGTTCTCTGAATGAAGGGCCAATAATGTTACGTTCTTCTTGGTGTTGACTGTCTTCCTTGGGGCCTTCTCTTCTTGGGGTAGAGAAATGCTGTAGTGCAAGTAATCTATGTTTTAACGTGGTCCTTAAAGGTCCTGCAAGTCTCTTAGTTCCACTTCCTTCCTTCCTGACCTCCCCTGTTAGTCTCTCCCTTGCTCACTCTGACCTGGCTACCCCTGGCTTCCTTGCTGTTCTTCTCCTAATATTCCAAATGTGCACCCACCCCAGGGCCTTTGCATTTACTGTGTTCTCTGCCTGGAATACTGCTTCTCCCAATGTTCATGTGGCCAGCTTCATCAAGCCCCTCCCTCCAGAACTCTTCACCCCCTTTCTTTGCATCTTCTGTATTTTTCTCCATAGGACTGAGCACCATGTTTTGGACCGTAAATTTGACTTATTTTTTAATTACCTGTCTCCTCCAGTTAGACTGAGGTTCCATAAGGGTATTGATTTCTAATTCCTTTACTGCTCTATCCCCAGTCCTTAACAATGCTTGGCTCATAGTAGATGCTTAATAAATATTTGGTGAATGAACAAATGCATTGATTAATAGAAAACTCAGGGATCTCCATAAGTGACTTCTGAAGCTGAGCCCATGGCTTTTTGTCACATGTCAATCCAACCTGTCATTGTTAGTATAAAGCTTCACATCTGTCTGTTGAGGAGTTTCTATAAAGTTTGAGAACCAAATCTTCTGTGTTCTTAAAGACAGCCTTACAGTGGGGCCCCTCACATTGATACCTCTCTGGAATTACTTTTTCAGAGGACATCGGGACTTGGTCTGGCTTTGGCCCAACAATCAGAGCGGCCCTGGGGACAGGGTGGAGATAACGGAGTGCAGCGACAGCCTCTTCTGTAAGACACTCACAATCCCAAAAGTGATCGGAAATGATACTGGAGCCTACAAGTGCTTTTACCGGGAAACTGACTCGGCTTCGGTCATTTATGTCCACGTTCAAGGTAAGCAGTGGAATAGAATTCATTTCCCACGTCTATTTACTAATTATAAAACACAATAGGCGCCAAGAAGAATTGCGTACAACAAAAGGCTTGCTCTGAGGGCTGTTTGCCAACTGGAATGTACAAAATTCTCTCCTGGGGCTTCCTCTGAGAAATCAGACTCCTTGATTGGCTCCGGAACGTGGGCCCTGATTCCTCTCTTTTGCCCGATTAGTTTGGTTCTGATCTTTGTTTCCAAGGTAAATCCGTGTTCACCATTGGCAGTGAGTGGAGACTTATGGAAAGCTTTCTGATGTTTAAGAAGAAAACCTGAGATCCTGATTTGGGGATGAATTATGCAGAGGTTTCTTGTGGAGAGATAAGTTATCTACAGCAGAGAGGAGATTTCCCCAAGAATGCATAGGGAAGCATTCTTGCCGAGGGCTCTGGAGTTTTTTTGTACGTAGGAACTTTCTTTTTCTTACTTATACTTTATAAAAAACAATTCCCATACTTGTGTGCAAAGACAGTGCTTCAGAGGACCTTTTGAGGACAATATTTCTTTCCTCTGCCTGTTTGGCCTGAAATCATGGATGATATGCCAATCATTCTAGGATTTGCACTTTGGGATTGATACCACAGAGACTGACTTAAGATCCATATAGTCTAAAATACAATGTGACACGTATTCAGTATTTAGAATATGAGTTATGCTTTCTTTTGTGTTTCAAAAATCTTACACTATTCATTTTTCCTGTGAAAACCTAATGAGCTTAGTTTAATGAGATATCTGTAATATAATTTGGGGGAATGTAAATGTTGCATCATATTTTGTTTGAATATACTAAAACATTTTTTTCAGTGAAGATTAACTTTTAAAGACATTTTATTTACCCATTTATATGTCTCTTAAATCCCAGAGAATTTGAGGCAGATAAAGATGGCTTGGACTTTTTTTTCCAGAAGCAACTTTTACAGGACAGGAATTTCATCAGCTCTGGGAGATACGCTTACATATCTCCACTTAGGTTTCACTGCAGATTGGTCGTGCAGTGGACAAGTGGAGACCATGTCTAAATAACCTATGTCACTCCTGGGTTGCACAACGCTTGAGAAGTATTTTCACCCAGAGTAAGCAGAGTCAAAGACAGAATTCTGTGCCCTCCTCCTCCCCTCTGCAGGATTTGAAAGAGACAAGGCTCAGATCTTGGAGAATTTCTGGCTCCTTTTGATCTGGCAGTCTTGGGAGATGAGGCTCTCTCAGAAGATTGCAAGGATTTCCTGCTTTCAGCCTGTCTGGAAATACTGCAAGATGAACCTCTCCCATAATATCTCGTTATTTCCTTCTCCCTAAGTCAGGAAACTCGGAGACATGTGAAAATCCATTCCATGAGTTACAGTAAATATTTTATTTTGAGAGGATGGGTGGTTGTTTGGGTTTCTTTTGTTTATTTCCTTTTTTTTTGGGATACTGAAATAGAATCGATTTACTGAATAACTTCAGTCTTACGTCAAAGGGTTAATTTAGCTTCCAAAGTCTTGCTCTGTAAGCAAGTTATGTAATTTTTCATGACATGTGGATGAAAGGTAGGCCATGTTAAGAATCTCTAGTGCAGTTTATTTGAACACTACCCGTCTTTGAGTACACCAGTAAATTCTGCTTTTCTATGTAAGCGTAGTATTGTAGGAGTTGGGCTGCCCGAGAGTTTGGTCATGAAGTTTAACAATGGGAAAGAAAACACTGAAGTATTCCCTATGGGCAGGCCTTTAATGTCCCCTCTGGTCTCCACTTTACTTCCCTAGTCTTTTGACCCCGATCCCCCCAGCAATGGATGGAGCCAGGAAGTGGGCCCTGGCCTCCTAAGATAATGGCTGTGGCATGTGGTGGGCTAGATTGGCTGATTTTCTGTGCTTTCCAGCTGGGAAGGAAATCAAACTTCTGCTGTGGCAGGGAGTTAGCTGCTGTTCTGCCCTTTGGTTTAATTAACTCTTTCTTCACTTTGAGTGACGACCATCATGAAGTGCTCTGAAAATGCTTGATCAGATGTGTTGGGCGTAGCAACGTGAAATGTTCTCTCTCTGAGATTTCAAGCAGGAGTCCATCTCTATCTCTGGGGAGTGGAGTAGGTTCCCAGCAGCGTCTTAACACTCTATGAATCATGGTTTAGTTTTCTTCTCTGTCTTTGGCATGGTGGCTTTTCAAATTTTTCTCATCAAAGACAGTAATGACTGCTGCATTTTAAAATTAAATGAAATAACTATTAAATATTATTTTATAAAGAATCACATCTCTAGTCTTCACAATCTTAATATGCCCACATAAAATGCTCTCTTAAATATAACCGAGTTCAAACATTGTTAGTCATTTCCTGTTAACTTAAAGATCCTTTAAGATACATTAATTTGTTTTCATGGCATTTACATTATTTACCTAAAGAGAAAGAACATGAACTTTTTTAACATCAGTAAAACTTGTCAATAAAGTGTATAGATTTAACTTTAAATTTTAAAGTAAATTTTGGAAAAAATATAATGATTAGTCTGTTAAAATGTGGAATCTATAGAATATATTGCTACTTTTTGATGAACCTTGTAAGAGGAGGCTATTTCAATTGGAAGTTTTTTTTTTCAATTTTTTTCATACCCACAAATGCACACACACACACACACACACCCCTCCTGTAGCATATCCTTGGAGCCAGATGTCTACCAGCAGACTAACCTGTGGATACCTTTACTTGTGTGAGGTGTCATTTCCAGTCATTTACTTCTCTGGTTAGAGTTTAGGAACCTGAAAGATGACCAACTTTTCTCGTAAATACCATTAACTCACTAATGGAACAAAATTTTCTTTCAGATTACAGATCTCCATTTATTGCGTCTGTTAGTGACCAACATGGGGTTGTGTACATCACTGAGAACAAAAACAAAACTGTGGTGATTCCATGTCTTGGGTCCATTTCAAACCTCAACGTGTCACTTTGTGCGGTAAGTTACATCTTCTTCAGCCATCTCTCAAGTTTCTATAATTTTAAACTAATATTAAGGTGGGTAGCTTGTTTAAAACATGATATCCACAATGAGTTTTAAAAGATCCTTTAGGAAGAGTCAGATGACAATGAATGTATTCTTTGGAATAAGGTAAATTCATTAGTGATCATTGTGCATGGCTTTCATTTTTGGTACTGGATATATATTTTTTTTATTAACCAGAGGTATCCAGAAAAGAGGTTTGTTCCTGATGGTAACAGAATTTCCTGGGACAGCAAGAAAGGCTTTACTATTCCCAGCTACATGATCAGCTACGCTGGCATGGTCTTCTGCGAAGCCAAAATTAATGATGAAAGTTACCAGTCTATTACCTACGTAGTTGCGGTTGTGGGTAAGAGGACAGCTCCTTTCCCTATTATTAATATCAGACAACTAAGAGTGACCCCCTATATAAAGGTCCTGGAGAGCACTGCTCGGTATCAATTTTTTTAATTATGCTTATTTTATGGAAAGTTCAGCAATTTGTTAAAGCTGGCCCCATTGGCCTAGGGCTACAAACCACTGAAATTTGACTATTTTTCTATCCAATGGGCTTCAACATCTTTGAAACCCCTGAAGGAAGTGCTTTGTAAATTTCTGCAGCCCATTTTCCTAGGAGCTACCAATATTGGTGAAGCCCTCAGGGCAAAAGGATGTGGCACATTTTTAAATTGCTTCACTTTTAAAATAATTTGTGACAAGTTATATAGGTTTGTTTTCCCTCTCATTTTCTATTTTTTGCAATTGACTTGCTCCAGGGTATAGGATTTATGATGTACTCCTGAGCCCCCCTCATGAGGTTGAGCTATCTGTCGGAGAGAAGCTTGTCTTAAATTGCACAGCAAGAACTGAACTCAACGTGAGGGTTGAATTCAACTGGGAACACCATTCTTTGAAGGTAACACTAACAATTCAGAGCCAGACTTCCAAATACTATGACAGTAAGCCCCAAAGGAGTTTGCTTGAGAGACAGGGGACTCTCTGGCCAGATAAAATATAAGGGGCTGAAAACACACACACACACACACACACACACACACCCATATTTTAAGAGCTTTGCAGAACATACATCACTCACAGAAAGATGAAATGCCAGGAACTCTGCCTACTCTGCTACAATCAGGCTGTGAATATTCGTTTTCTCCAGGTGATTGCATCTTTCCATGCTATGTTATTTTTCTGTTCTCCAAAGTGCTCGCTCTATTTTCCCTTTAAGGGAATTCTCTTTAAGAGGTGGCAAGAGATACATTTTTCCTTAAACAGTGGTCATGTTTGTCTGTGTCTCTGCAGTTTGTGTGCGTCTCATTCTCACCTTGTGAGGTTTTTAAAATCCTCATTCAGCTGGTTCCAATTATTTCTCCTGAAACCAAATATATTTTGTTGTCTGCATGATGTTGAAAGTTCTGGAGTCCCTATAATGTTCACCAAGGGCGAAGTGTTAATTTGGGGGGTAGCTAGAAGATATCGGGTAATGTCATGCTGGGCTTTGGAAGCTCAGTAAACTCTTCTTTTCAGGATCAACATAAGAAACTTGTAAATCGGGAACTAAAAACCCCGTCTGGGAGTGAGATGAAGAAGTTTTTGAGCATCTTGACGATCGACGGTGTCACGCGCAGTAACCAAGGGTGGTACAACTGTGCGGCCTCCAGCGGGCTGATGACCAAGAGCAACAGCACGTTTGTCAGAGTCCATGGTAAGCCGGGGTCTCCTCGCAAATTATTCTGTGCCTTGACATGTGAGATGATTTAAATATGTTTAGATCACTTAGTGATTCTTACTTTGTTCATTCATAAGATATTTTTGAGTTCTTGCTGGGGAGGCCACTTGACCTAGAGGTCAAGAGCATAGCTGTGTGGTCAGAGACTTGGGTTCAAATCGCAGCTTTAAAGATGAGATAAGCTAACAAGTGCTCACTAAACATTGCTTGTTATTGTTGTTGCTGCTATTATGATTATTACTATAGGTAGAGTGCTATTATCTAAGGTATATTTTAAAATTTCATTGTATCGCAAGGCTGAGAGGCCTACTTGAATAAGCAAGAGCTTTGTAAATTGGGGAAACATTTTGCAATGTCCTGCTGACCCTTGAACAACACAGGGGTTAAGGGCACTGAACCCCCACAAAGTAAGAAATCCACATATAACTTTGACTCCCCGGAAACTTAACTACTAATAGCTTACTATTGACCAGAAGCGTTACCCATAACAGTTGATTGACACGCATTTTGTATCTTCTATGTATTATATATTGTATTCTTACAATAAAGTAAGCCAGAGGAAAGAAAATATGATTAAGAAAATCATAAGGAAGAGAATGTATATTTGCTATTCATTAAGTAGAAGTGAATCAACGTAGAGGTCGTCATCCTTGTCATCTTCACATGGAGTAGCTGGGGAGGGGTTGTAAGAGGAGGGGGTGGTCTTGCTGTCCCAGGGGTGGCAGCAGCCGAAGAAAATCTGCTTATCGGTGGACCCGCTTGGTTCACACCTGTCTTGTTCAAGGGTCAACTGTAATTGAATTGGGAATTCAATAACTTTCTGTTGGGGCTTTGAGTAAATCACCTTAATTTTTAATTTACTCTCTTTCGCTCACATAAATGTCTGTTTAGATGATGATTTATGAGGCATCCTACTTACAAGCCTTGTTGAGAATTTTGGAGTTTATAATATGGGAATACATCAAAGGGTTTTGAGCAGAGAGAGACGTGCCCTGGCGTATGTTTTTATAGGATTACTCTGTTGTACAAAATACTTTAGGGACGTAAGGGCAGAAGTAGGGGGGACAGTTAGGAGGCTCATTGCAATAATCCAGGTGAGAGATGGTGGGTGGCTTGGCCAAGGGCAGTAGAGGTGGAGGTAGTAAGGAGGGATCTGATTCTGGACGTGTTTTGAAGGAAGAGTCAACAGGATCTGCTGATGGATTCATTGGCTGCAGGGTGTTAGGGAGAGGAGTGGGAGATGACTGCTGAGCTGTAGCACGAGCAGCTGAGTAAATGGGACTATTGTTGACTGAGATAGGAAAGTTCGAGAGGGGAGTGAGATTGGGGGAAACAGTGTTGGGTGTGCTCATTTGGAGATGCCCATTAAGCATTTAAGTGGAGATGTTTAATGCATAAGCCTGGAACCCAGCAAAGTTGGGGCAGGAGATATAAATCTAGGTGTGTCAGTGATACTTTAAATCTGAGAGTAGAGGAAGGTGTAGATAAAGAGAAGAGGTCTGAGGACTGGTGGCATCGACACATGGAGCGTGTGTAGAAGGTGTTGCAGGAGCAAGGGACAAGGCGTACCCCAGGGTCCCCGAGGGACTAGAGAAAGCTGTGCAGAGGAGCAGATGCTTGAACTGAGACTTGAGCAATCGGTAGCCTTGTGGGAGCACGCTGAGGGGCAGAGAAAAACAAATGCGAAGACTGGAGGTGTGGGAGGAGCTGGAATGTGACCCATAGGAAGGTAGTGTGGACGATCTCGGAACTGTAGCTCCTCAGACCCCCAAGGTCTTTGACTTTTCGCTTGAAATGAAAAACGAAACCAAATGACTGCAGTAAGTTGACATTTATGAGAATAATTATTTTTATTTTGTTGCAGAAAAACCTTTTGTTGCTTTTGGCAGTGGCATGGAATCTTTGGTGGAAGCCACGGTGGGGGAGCGTGTCCGAGTCCCCGTGAAGTACCTTGGTTACCCACCCCCTGAAATAAAATGGTAATGGCTACTGGAAATAAACGCGAAGCATTGTTTCACACGGAAGCGAATCCTTGGATGGTTCTAATTCCTGAGGATTTTTTTTCCATAGGTATAAAAATGGAAGACCCCTTGAGTCCAATCACACAATTAAAGTGGGCCACGTGCTGACGATTATGGAAGTGAGTGAAAAAGACACAGGAAATTACACCGTCATCCTTACCAATCCCATTTCAAAGGAGAAGCAGAGCCACGTGGTATCTCTGGTTGTCAACGGTGAGTTCATTCGGTTTTCTTCTCTGCCCAAGATTTACGAGGAAGGGTATGGTTCTGTCTCCCTAAACAGCCGCCTCCCTTGTCTCCTGCGGCTTCACCCGCATCCTAACTGGGCCTATGTACATAACGGGTGGTGGGGCTGAGATGAGCCGTGAGACAGTGTGCTCTAGCCACGTGTGCGTAAGAGGCCACGCAAATGCGCTGTATGGTGGTCAAATGCGAGATTAACGTGCGTGGCGCCGTTGACGGCCAATTGCTGTGAAATGAGCATGCCTACAGGGACAGTTGTCAAGCCTAAGTTACATCACTCTTGCTCCTCTCTCATGGGGCGCACACCTGGTACACAGATGTGTAAAACTCTTCTCCTTGGATTTTGTGTGGAGCTTCTAGCTTGATGCTGTAGTTGATGTGTCAGTGACGCACAGGCACATTTCAGCTCTGAAGCCTTTTGAAGTTGACACCATTGGCTTGGTTAGAATCTTTTTTTTTTTTTTTAACAGGAGTCTAGCATCTGACTCTGAATCTGTAAAGGGAAGATAATAAGTTTTTGATTTAAGCACGCTTTAGACGTCGTTTTCTCAAGCTGAAAGATACAAATGTTTGGGGTAGGGGGAGAAGGATGGTGGTCAAGTGAGTGTGGCAGGTGCTAAGGTGAATAAACCAGGTTTCTTTATTGCAGAACTTGTCAGGACCTTTAACATGCTAATGTATATTGCCGTTCTTCAGGGGGAGAGACAGAGTAGTCAAGATTTCACAGATTTATTTGACCCGAGTACTTTTTCCCAGTAAATCCATTCATGTCTTGCTCTAGTTTGAGAAACACTTCTCTGTTGTCGTTCTTGGTTCTCCCTACCAGCATGGTGTATTAAAACTTCAGGGTATTCTCCTATGACATCAAGGTGCTTCCCCATGTATCCTGATACTCCTCTGTATGTCTGCTGAGCTTGGCTTCACTTCTTTTTTCAGGGAGTATTTTAAAGATAACAGGTTCCAGAAAGGTTGCTTAGTTGCAGCCTGGGAGTGGGGGATGGGGGAGGGGAGAGAAAGCAGAGATCACGTGAGTAGGATGGGAGAAAGAAATGGACATGAAATAAAGACAGAAAAATGGACAGTGAATAACCTCATTTCATCAACTGGTGAAGTCAGTAAACATTTGATTCACTCTAGCACTTTCCTTGCTATATGAAATAAACATAAAAAGCAGGTCAAGGTTTGAAAGTATAATCTGAGGCTTTGGGTTGACAGTGATAAGGAAATAGTTTTGACCTAAAGACTTTGGATCCAGAAAGAAAGAAAGAAAAAGGAGAAGGGGGGAGGAAGGGAGGAAGGTGGTGACAGGGATGCACCCTGCAGAGATTGGCACCTTCCTTTATAGTCTAGCGGTAAGTGCTTCAGTTCAGAAGTCGGAGTGTCTCATTTGTTCTGGGTTTTGGCACTTACTAACTGGGTGACCTTGGGCAAGTCATTTAACTTTTCTATGTTTCCTTTTTCTTATTTGTGTCATGGGGACAATGATGGTGGTTGCGAGGATTAAGTGACTTAATTGGTGCAGAGCACTTGGCATGTAATAAGCGCGTTGATCCTATTCCAGCTACTTTCTCTCTGTAGTCTCGCCCTGGTCTTGCAAGATGGGCAGGACAGAGAACTATCTCTGTAATGCAGATGAGAAGAACTGAGGCCCAGCGTTGTAAGACTTGCCTGAAGTCACTCGGCTTATCAGTTCATTATTATTATTAGCTTGCTATTAATTTTATGAGTATCACTAGAATTCAGATCTGTTTCCAAGGCTAGATGTTCTTTGCAAAAGAAGATGGGGGCAAAATCATGTGCTCGACAAAGTATCAGCTTTAGTTGCTGAAACCCTCTACTTCCCATTCTTCAAAGCTGATGGGTAATTCAAACTCGGTTTTTCCTATGTTCAGTCCCACCCCAGATCGGTGAGAAGTCTCTGATCTCTCCCGTGGATTCCTACCAGTACGGCACCACCCAGACGCTGACGTGCACGGTCTATGCCATTCCTCCCGCGCACCACATCCACTGGTATTGGCAGCTGGAGGAAGAGTGCCCCAGCAAGCCCAGGTGAGCAGGTCCACGCGCTCTTCTTGCCCTGCTGTTTTGCATTTCGTGTGGCCAAGCTGTGCTATGCCTCCATTCCAAACCTGCAAGGCTGTCCCTAAGAAAGCTTTCCCTCAATCTCCTTCCTTCTTTCTCTGTGTCTTAAATTTTAGGGGATGTCTTCACTTAGGGTATCGCCCTTTGGGATTAGCTAGCTTTCTCTTTTTAGGGTGGCCCTTACGTACACTTCTCCAAAGGCAGGCTGATTGGCTTTGTTGGCTCAGTGCCCATCTTTGGTTTTTCTCCCTGTACCCATCGACTGGCGAAGACCACACGGCTGCTTCTTGCCTGTGAGAAGGTGCCTCTCTCGGAGGAAGTGCTGATGGGTGTGAAGCGGTGATAGACCCGGCCCCAGCCCTCCGCGTCTCGGTCCCAGCTTATCATGTTCCAGCACAAGTCCAGACATCCTCAGGGAAAAGCACAACAGCAGCAGCCAACCCAACACCACCCTAAGCAGTCCACTTCCTGTTGTTGTTTTCGAAATGGCCACTATAGCTTCTTTCTCAGTTGCAGACCATTTCCTTCGCAGAGAACGTGGTCTCGGAGAAATGACTTTAAGAAGCCCGATGGCTTCTAAGTTTCCTTGCTTCCTTTGAACTAATTTAACTTGAATTGTCTTGTCGATCCAGTTTATGAATGAATGTTTGTTCCCAGAATAGCTGCTTCCCTCCTGTATCCTGAATGAATCTACCTAGAACCTTTTCCTTCATGGCCGGGGCCTATTTTTATTTGGCGCCAAGGCTGGTAACGTGGTAGGCTGCACTGAAAGTTATTTCTAAGAACAGAATAACCGAAGTCTGGCTCTTTTCCTTACTATCGATTTGAATTAAAGAAAAATTGGATCGTAACGTAATCTGTGTGTCTTTCTTATAGCCAGGCCGTCTCAGTGACGAACCCGTATACTTGTAAAGAATGGAGAAGCGTGGAGCACTTCCAGGGGGGAAATAAAATTGAAGTCAACAAAAATCAATTTGCCCTGATTGAAGGGAGAAACAAAGTGAGTTTGAAGTTTTTTAATCTGAAAATCTCTCTGTCTCTTTCGTGGAAGGATGGAAGGGTGGTACAATCATGTGTGAGGCATATTTGGAGGTTAAGAATCAGAGTCTGGATAATAAAGTTCTAGCATTTTAAGTCAATTTGAAAACAACATTGACTTTTCTTCGCAGTCCCATTAACTTATTGATAGCCTATCAGAGAAAAATGAAACATCCATGCCATTCAATCATACGTCTGTGTACAGTGATTCTGATTTTATAAACAGGAGGAGAAAATGTATATCATTATATTAAAACACATCATTAATTTCATAGTCTCCAAAGCTCCTTTTGTATGTTCTTTGAGCTACACAGCAGCATAATTATAGATTGACTATCCCTAATCTGAAAATCCCAAATCCAAAATGTTCCAAAATCTAAAACTTTTTGAGTGCTGACACGACACTTACGGTCAAAGGAAATGCTCGTTTGAACATTATGAATTTTGGATTAGCGATGCTTAACTGGTAAGGATATAATGCAAATATTCCAAAAAATGAAAAACAAAAAACAAATCCAAAACATTTTGGTCCCAGGCATTTTGAATAAGGGCTGCTCAACCTGTAATTGTATCAGTTTGAGGGTGGTCAGTGGAGCAGTTGTGGAGACGGCTGGATTTGAGTCTGAATGCATGTGCACAAACACAGCCCGCATTGTTTACGGCCTGGGATTTGTTTTTTTTTTTCCCACAGACTGTAAGTACCCTTATCATCCAAGCAGCAAATGTGTCAGCTTTGTACAAATGCGAAGCGGTCAACAAAGTCGGGAGAGGAGAGCGGGTCATCCCCTTCCATGTGACCAGTAAGTGTACCTCTCTGGAGGGGTGGGTTGGGTCACTCAAACAGTGCGTAGTAAGCTGTGGGATTCTCTGTTGTCCTTGCCACTCAAGTGAGGGGCATGGCGTTTAGGAAGAGAACTTGGATTGACAATTGGTGCTTTCACTCATGAATTAAATGTTCATAAATTAAACATTCATAATTCCTCTGCTATCTCCTGGGCTTGTGTGACGTCGGTACCTCCGGCTGGAGAGAGTATGGTTGCACAGATGCCTTAAGCCACAAGTTCTGTGTCATGTTTATGTCTTGGTCATCAGAGTCTGGCACAGTGCACGCTAACTGAGCTGCAGTAGATCCTGGTGAGCTTGCTGCTGGATGCGGTTGGCATTTCTGGAGGCAAACGGAGTGGCACAGGAGCCGTGCCCGGCCAGTGCTGCTGATCTCGCCTATGCATTTTAATTTTATGGATAAGCTTAGCCAGCTCTACTGAATAAAATATTTTATCTGGGCTAGTTGGTTAGAATAAATGTAGCTTTAAAGGTATTGATGTTATCTGTTAATGAGGAACTAAGTTTTTAAAAATTCTATATTATGATTAGATGCTCTGCTTTGGATTTTTTTTTTTTCTTATCCTCAACACTGTGCTTAGAGCTCATTGTGGAGATGTGATAAATATCTGGGGAATTCATTTACATTTTGGTCAAATAGTACATTTTTGGGGACCTGGATCATCTAGTTTGGTTGTCTCCTTATCATCGTCTGAGAGCGCTAGAGCTCCACTTCTTTTGGTACTTTCTAGCAGTCTGAAAGCAGCAAGAAAACGATACTGTGCTGCACCAAGTTAAATCACCATCCTCTAACTGTGGGCTTTGCATTTCAGGGGGTCCTGAAATTACTTTGCAACCTGGCACCCAGCCGTCCGAGCAGGAGAGAGTGTCCTTGTGGTGCAGTGCAGACAGAGCGACGTTTGAGAACCTTACGTGGTACAAGGTTGGCCCGCAGGCTCTGCCGATCCACGTGGGAGAGCTGCCCACGCCTCTTTGCAAGAACCTGGGTCCTCTTTGGAAATTGAATGCCACCATGTTCTCTAACAGCACAAATGACATTTTGATCATGGAGCTCCAGAATGCATCCTTGCAGGACCAAGGAGACTACGTCTGCTTTGCTCAAGACAGGAAGACCAAGAGAAGACACTGTGTGGTCAGGCAGCTCACAGTCCTAGGTAGGAAGGCAGTTGGAATGCCCTAAACGGAGTGCTTTCGGGTGCTGTGCCAAAATTACTGTCCTCTAGGGGCTTATGAAGTAGACTGGAATACACTTATCTTATTCACTCAAAGTCCTTGAGGCAGAAAAAAGCTAGTAAAGGTGAAATGATATATGAAAAAAAGAAAATAACCTGGTTCCTTTTAACCCTGATGATGGAGTAACTCAAGTATATGCAAGGTATATGCAAGGTATTAGCTTGCAACTGGGAAATTTCTGCCTTATTCTTGGACATTTATTTATTTAAATAGATATATATTTGTGGAATGCCTACTATGAACTAGGAGAGTTCCAGAAGTCCACAGTGGTGAACCAGGTGGGCAGGATGAGAGCACAGGCAACCACTGGGCAGTCTGAG
The DNA here is from genome assembly GCF_041146395.1 of Eulemur rufifrons. Lineage (NCBI taxonomy): Eukaryota > Metazoa > Chordata > Mammalia > Primates > Lemuridae > Eulemur > Eulemur rufifrons. The sequence continues at coordinate 31,530,650 of NC_091006.1, forward strand.
CACAGTGAGGTCTCTGTGTCCACGAGGACAGGGACTGGTCTCTGTTTTGCTCCTTGCTGTAGCTCTAGTCATGGAACATGGAAGCATATACTACCTGCTGTGTGAAGAGTGGGATGATGGGCTGAGTTTAGGACCTAGAGGAGCCATGGGAAGGGTACTACACCCACTGCCTATACCTCTGGCTCATCCCATGTGGTCAACTGTAGCTCAAGGTCAATGGGATGGTAATTTCAGTGAGCCCATAGCTTTGTGAATTCCCCATGGAGCAACTCTCTACAATTTGTCCAACCTTGTGCCTTGTGCTAAAACTGGGCAGCTACAGCTCTGCCTCTGGGGCAGTCAGGCAAATTTGGGAGTTTCTCTTTGTGGCATCTCTCTCCATTTTCTTCTTCTTTTAGTGTCCCTTCCCAGTTCCTACAATGTATGTATGTGTCCTCTGTTTTTTTACTGTTAGGAAGGGGAACTGCCCAGGTGAATTTTTCTATACCAAAGTTTTAGGGGAATAACGTCTTGCTCAGAGGCCTTGGCATATTTTACAAGATATCCTCTGATAGATACCAGCATAAGGTTTGCTAGCTTTAAGACTCAAATATCCGAGGAAGAGATATTTTGAGGTAACATCATCCCCAGGACCCTGCAAATCACACCACCTATATGACCATGTACTTGTATGGCCATTGGTGTCTGGTCTGGTTTCCGAGCAATGAAGAATTCAGAAAGAGATTGTGAGGGGACTCCCAGGCTCGCCATGCTCAGGAAATATGTGCTTACAGCTAGCTGGTTTGCTTCTGTAAGGACTCCGAACTTTCTTCCTAAAATCTATTCTTGGAAGTAGGCGAGAGTCCAGTACATTTGCTTAAACCCCAAAGTAGCACACTGTCGAGGTAATCTCATTTCGCTACAGCATTAAAGTGGATTTCTTCAGCACGATTCCTTTGGATGTTCAGTTGATTTGGACATGATACTTCCATAGCACTTTGACGATTTGGGGAAAGGGTAAATCTGAAGTTTTCCTGTACCTTTAAACAAATACTCACAGGCTTTTCTTTAAATCCGTGACTTTCCTGAGAGTGGTGGTGTTTGGGTTGTTTGTGTTTTAGTGGAAATAGCACTGGACTAGTCTTTGGGATTCAGCAGATTCAGTAAACAGTTCAACTGTTTACTTACCTATAGGGACTTGGACAAGTTGTTTAACCCTTCCTGAACTGCAGTTATTTCACCTGTAAAATAATGCTAATAGTCCTGTTCAGCCTGTCACATGAGATTGATAGTGAAGAACAAAAATTATATAAATTAGTTTTGTAAAAATTGTCAAATAAATACACGGTATTCTTTGTTGAATTACACTGACGTTTGGCACTTTCCAAGAAAAACATGGCAGAGTTCTAGGCTATCATTGGTTAGCACTTTGATGGGAGGCAAGTTTTCTCCTGGGGAAGCCATGTCTGATTAAAGGGAAAATCTATAAAGGTGACCCTGAACCTTTATTTTGTGATGTGATTACCAGCTAGGATCACTGCTCTGAATGTTCACAGACACGCAGGAATCTCTCTCAACTGCTCTGACTTGTTTCATTTAGCTTTGCCCTGTGGCCAGTGGTGCTGTTATCAACCTCTGTGTATTTTCAGCTTGGCAACTCAACAGGTTGCCATTTACTAAGTTTAAACTGTCTAAAAAATTTACCAATATAAAAATCATTCCACGTTATAACTACATGTTCCATGATTTTCTTTTTATGTGCCTAGAGCGCGTGGCGCCCACGATCACGGGAAACCTAGAGAATCAGACGACAAATATTGGTGAAACCATTGAGGTCTCATGCACAGCCTCTGGGAATCCCCCTCCACAGATTACCTGGTTTAAAGACAATGAGACCCTTGTAGAAGACTCAGGTAAGTAGAACTTGTTTGTCTCTCTTTGGTTGCAGAATTTTCCCAGGGGTGTCACCTAAAATGCATATCATTTCTTGATTTGTTTTAAGGTTAAAAAAGAAAAGCAGCATTAGTGTGTATGGTCTGGCTCGTTTCATAGACTTGGATTCGGAAGGGTTGGAGCCTTGTTGAATTCCCATGGAAGCCTCATGGGAGATCAGCGAGCAGTAGATCCTATGTAACTCTTCAAAGTTAGATAATGGCCTCAGATGAAGGGCAGCATTTATGTTTTAAAGACATTCTTTGGAAAACTTCACAGATCACATCATTATAAATAAGAATAATCGTTTTCCTCCTGTCTTAGGCATTGTGTTGAAAGATGGGAACCGGAACCTCACTATCCGCAGAGTGAGGAAGGAGGACGAAGGCCTCTACACCTGCCAGGCATGCAGTGTCCTGGGATGTGCAAAAGTGGAAGCATTTTTCATAATAGAAGGTCAGTGGGAAAGCATAGACACATTGTGTCTAGGACTAGTTTGTGCCTTACATACACCCATGCACTTTGGGGGGGACGACTACAGGTGATTTTAATGTTCTTTTACACTTTGTAAAGTTTCTGCAACAAGTGTGTATTCTTTTAGCCAGAAAACGTAATTAATGTTGTTTTAATTCTGCTGGCATCACATTTCCTATCCTTACAGTTCTCATTATGGAAAAATTCTTAGCCAGGCAAGATGAATATCCACCTCTCCCCGATTCTTTGTTTGCATGGCTCCATTAACTTATAGAAATGATACCTCTGTATTTATTTGGAAAAATATTAGAATCGCTGCCTTGTCATGAAGGTAAATGCTATCCAATAGTCACAAGGGTTCAGAGTTTTCATTGGACCAAAGATGATTAAGAGTCACTTGTGAACAACAGATCATTGCTTTTCTGAAATGGAAAATTTTTGTTTAAATATGAAAGGAAGGCCGGGCGCGGTGGCTCACGCCTGTAATCCTAGCACTCTGGGAGGCCGAGGTGGGCGGATCGTTTGAGCTCAGGAGTTCGAGACCAGCCTGAGCAAGAGCGAGACCCCACCTCTACTAAAAATAGAAAGAAATTATATGGACAGCTAAAAATATATATAGAAAAAAAAATTAGCCGGGCATGGTGGCGCATGCCTGTAGTCCCAGCTACTCGGGAGGCTGAGACAGGAGGATCGCTTGAGCTCAGGAGTTTGAGGTTGCTGTGAGCTAGGCTGACGCCACGGCACTCACTCTAGCCTGGGCAACAGAGTGAGACTCTGTCTCAAAAAAAAAAAAAATAAATAAATAAAAAAAAAAAAAAAAAAAAAAATAAATAAATATGAAAGGAAACCTGTGTGTGTGTGCAGGAGTGATGTGAAATCTGGCATTTTCTCGGATAGGAAAAGTAATTTGTGACAGACTATTTTATCTTAAGAAGTGTATTCCTACGTGTGTTTTTTATAACCCGCCAGGAGAACAATAACACCGCATTGTGTGGGTGAAGGAATGGTATGCGAGGTGGAGGAAGAAGGAGGGTGATGGGAGGGAGAATTGAGGGATTTCTATGAGCTCATCCTAACCTGTCTCTCGAAGTCTAGATTTTGGTCCCTTTAAGCTGTCAAATCTATGTTGCCAAGTATTGCATCTGGATATGTTGATGTGCTTTCAAATCTGTGGGCTTATGACCATTTCATAAACTGCGCTTGCAAACAAAGGTTTCAAAGGGCACGGCGGTTTTGTCATTTCCAGAGTGATTCGTGTTTTAGGGCAAATCCTTGGGAGGACGTCCAGATTCTCCCTGGTGCTCTGCCTCACCTGTTAGCTGTCTGCAGCCAGTTACAGATGCCTAACTAGGTAACATTGGCACAGACATTGTACTCGCTTCTTACCTGGAGAGAGTACTAAGAAAGGAAGACTCCCAAATGTTATATGAAAGTATTTACACATAAAATTGGACTCTTTGCACTTTGTACTCTCTACGTAGAAGTGAACTTTTAAATCTCTATGTGTAAGTAGAGAATTTCTTCGCTAGGACCACCAAAGAAACAAAATCCACTCCAAGCATACTTGGTGCTCGTCTCTCAATGAACGGTTAACTCGGATTTTGCTAACTAATTTATTACTTATCTTCTGCCCTCTGGAGGCTGCAGGGGGTGTGGGGTGTGGGGCGGGGGGAGCCGTTCTCACAGCTTGTGGGCCAGTTTGATCCGCCCTGCACTCTTCTGATGGGAGACCCCCAAGTGGTCATTGCTTCCTTATCACCTCTTCGCTAATCACTCTTAGTGGAAAACCTCCTTCTGCGTTTGATTTCTCCCGCTCAAAGCCGTCCTCTGGAACCCTGAGCATCTGCGGTTTTCTTTGCTGACCTCTAGTTATCTCTTTTTTCTTTCACAAGTGGCTTGAAACTCCTATTAACAGGCCATGCACATTGTGCTCATCTCAGCTCTCTCGCTTTTCCTCACTCAGGCTCTTGCCACACAGGGACAGGGTAGCGTATGTAATTTTTAGCTCATGTTGGACAGACCTTGTTTAACCCTTGACTGGACCACCGACTAGCTCTGTGTCCTCCATCAAGTAGCTTAACCTCTCTGATCTTCTGTTTCTTCATCTAAAAACTAAGGGTTGAAAAGATTAAGTGGGAAGATATATTTAAAGAGATGAATGCATAGTAGGTATGTGGTCATCTGTAGCTCTCTGGTTAAAGGATTTCATTCATTTCTCTGCTTGATTTCTTATACGACACTTTTACAAACTGTACAGTTCAAAACGTTGACCATCCGTGTAAAACCAGACTTTTATTTTCCTGAAATAGAAATACTTTTCTTCTCTGTAGAACATGATCTGTTTTCTTCCCATCAAAGGTTGTTCTTTCTCTAAACACTTTCTATATTTGTCTTTTAAGACATTAATACTTATATCCTTAATTACTTGAAGATTTTATTGTTGGAAGTTTTTGTGACATATCTGGCAACTTTTAAATTTTCCATTAAGAATTCTGTAGACCCCATCCAAGTTAGGGGTGTGTGACTATTATCTGCTAGAATTTTTCCAAATTTTCTGAGACTTTCAAGAGATCTTAATCTAATGCTGCACTTTGTCATCTTATATCAAAAGATATAAATTTCCAGCTGTTGATGCACATTTGCTTGTGTCTTTCCAGGTGCCCAGGAAAAGACGAACTTGGAAGTCATTATTCTAGTAGGCACCGCGGTGATCGCCATGTTCTTCTGGCTCCTTCTTGTCATCGTCCTACGGACCGTTAAGCGGGTAACAAAATAATTTCTCTTCTGTCTCAAGCACATTGGTTTTCATGATTAATGAAAGCTGACTGGGGTTCTTTGAGTTGTTTCTTCCCATTGTTACTGGCTCAATGGGGGCATTTTTATTTCAATACAATAACATTCTTGCCCACTTTCTTTTGGCTGGACCTCAGGGCTTTAATTGCTAGAAGCCACTAGAGGGGAAAAGGACTTGGACTGTCTAGTGTAATTAAGATTTAAAAACTTAATTCTGAGCTCTTTTGGGGGATAAAGGGACACTAGGAGCAGGATTATAATAGGACCACTCTCAAACTCTGTGAGTTTTATTGGAAAATGAGACATCAGGAATGAGGCTCCTCCAAACCACAATAACAAGCACACAAACAGCAGGCCAACAACAGGGTGTATGTGACTGGAAAGATTGATACTTTCCAGGCCAATGGAGGGGAACTGAAGACGGGCTACTTGTCCATCGTCATGGACCCGGACGAGCTGCCCCTGGACGAGCGCTGCGAACGCCTGCCTTACGATGCCAGCAAGTGGGAATTTCCCCGAGACCGGCTGAAACTGGGTGCGTTTTGCACTTGACACTATTAATAATTTGATGTTGGGTTTACGAGGCCATTTCTTCTTTCATTAGGATGATGACAAACCTAGTCTATTCAGATGTTGGATTCTGGTTTAGAAATTTTAATTTCATCTCTTAAATTTGGGTAATCATTCATATAGCCACTTAGAAGTAGGGTCCCTGAATAATCCTCCAAAGCAGGACATTTAGAGTGTGAAAGGGAAATTATTAAATATCAAGCCAGGAAAAGGGAGCAAAGTGGACTACCCATGTTAAACTGGGAGGTCCGATCACCCCATCTAGCTGGAATCTCTGCATGTCACTTTTGGGGTATAATAATCCAAGTCTATTTTGCTGTTGCCATTCTTGTTGACTCTAGGCAAGCCTCTTGGCCGTGGTGCCTTTGGCCAAGTGATTGAAGCAGATGCCTTTGGAATTGACAAGACAGCAACTTGCAAGACAGTGGCCGTCAAAATGTTGAAAGGTAAAAGCAAAATTGTATGGTGATGTAGCTCTCTCTCTGTTTTATCCAGTCTTTAAACATGATTCAAGGCTTGTATCAGTGGCTCTGCCCTTGGGTGGGCCCACTAGCCACACATGTGACCAGCTTACATAATGCCCTGGTGCAAAGCAGATAAAGGATCCTCCTTGTAGCCTCATGCCAGGGTGCACGATATGGCAAGCGAAGGTGGAGAGGAGTTTCACCTCCCTTGCCTGGGTGCCCTCGTGCAAGGTTCAGCTAACACAGTTGTGCTTAGTGGCCCTGATTATAGGAAAAAAAGTACTGTGGTTATATTAAAATTACTTCTTAGTGGATTATGGTGTAAGATAATTATAGACCATCTAGAAACATGGAAAGGAAAATAGAATGCGAAAACAACATGTTCCCTAGAATTGGAATATATAACAGATTTTCATATATAAAAGATAATTTTCCAAAAAGGAATGATTGTGCTAGGAAAAAAGGATTATGGGTGATTTTCTACAAAATGAAAAGCTTTATAAAAAAATTATTAGTCCTAACAGTGATGGAATTCTGGTCTGGCTGTTTTAATTTTGGGAAGTGAGACATATAAAGCTTTTTGCTCCAATTGTGATGTGCTTTCATTGATGAAGACAATGCTACTGAACCGTTGCCAAGAGGTCTCGTGCATTTTGAAGCCATCTCTCCTTTTGCCTTTTCTCTGTGTGGCCAAGGGAGTGTGTAATTTGGAGGCGGCTCGTCAGGGCCTGAGGTGTGGACCATGCCTGCGAATTGGAGGGGACTGTAGCGGAGTATGCAGGATCAGACACATGGTCTCAGTGCTATCGGCCTCCTGTGCCAATTGGCCTTGCCAGCTGCCTGAACAGATTGGCACAGACCGGCTGGAACACTCAGTGTAGCCTCTGAAACACGAGGATATTTAATACATGGTGTTGCTTCCTTATGAGGAAGCACTGAAACGATCAGACCCTAACAAGCATAGTAAACCTGAAAAATGAAAATCTAGTTTTATAAAAGAAGAGAATCTGGGCATGATCCCACTGCAGATGTAGCCTCTACTTTGTAGAAGACTTCACAATGGATTCCTTTCAATATCGAACATTCTGGCTTTGCTTAAAGTATGAATTTTATTTGAAATTAGAAAATAGGATGTATACTTGACTTGTGAGGAAATGCACTAGGCTGTAAGCGAGGCCACGGTTGTATTACCGTGAAGGGTAAGTTGCACAGTGGCGTGCGGTGGAGAGAGGGGCATCAGTCATCCTAAGGTAATGTCCACGCCGGTGATTTCCCTCTTCGCCCTGTATTTGTAGAAGGAGCAACACACAGTGAACACCGAGCCCTCATGTCTGAACTCAAGATCCTCATTCACATCGGCCACCATCTCAATGTGGTCAACCTCCTAGGTGCCTGTACCAAGCCAGGGGGTGAGTCACTGTGGATGGTTTGGGTGGCCTAATTGTGACACATGCTTGTCCGCTAGTATTTGAGGGAAACCACCTAACTCCCAAGGCCTTGATTTGCTTAACTGAGAATACTTTGCAGATTCCTAGATATAGATAGATTTCATGGAGGTTTAATGGGCATCATAAACTGTTCTAAAACTTCCTCTGAGTTAAAAAATGTCACACCACTATGATATAGTCTGCCACTGTGTAATAGATGTTCAGATGAGAAAAATAAACTTCTCAAAAAAATCTGAAAGCAGAGGACTTAAGAATAGTGTGCCCCAAAATGCAGTCCTCTTAAGTGATTGCACCGAGAAGCAAGTAGATGGGTTTTCTTCTGAAATGTTGGCTAATCTTGTTGTAAAATTGCCTTCTGGAAAAGAAAAAGCTACAACAGAAGGGGATTGGGGCCAGGCGATTTCCATGATCCTTTCCCAGTGAAGGGTTGGATCCTGCATCTAACATGTTTTTGAGTTCATCAATAAATTTAGCACTCAGTGCGAAACATGAGTGAAAACACATTTTCCTTTCTCGCCGTGCTGTGCCGTCTGCAGGGCCTCTCATGGTGATCGTGGAATTCTGCAAGTTTGGAAACCTATCAACTTACTTAAGGAGCAAGAGAAATGAATTTGTCCCCTACAAGGTATGTCATTTCCTAACTCAACTCTGGCTGTGTTGTGAAATGAAGGAAAACTCAGAGGGGTCCAGGTTAGGTTTTTAGTTGAAGTTCGGGGAGGAACTTGTGGAAATCTCAGAGTACCTCTTGGCTGTCGTCACTTTCTCTTGTACCTTCTGCGGGACAGATGCTGGTTGTGTTTTATGTTTGTGACTTTCATCCACTGACCCATTATAGAGTGCCGGAGTTGGGGAGAAGGCGAGTACGATCTAGGAAAGGGAAGGGCAGAGGGAAGGACGGCTCTGGATCATTCTGTCTCTCCCCCAGCCGTATTTGGCCCCGTGGAGTGCAAACCCTCTGTGAAAAGCACCCGAATGTTGGAAGTGGGTCTGAGGGCAACTCGAAATGGGGCATTTATCTCCTGAAGCCAAAGAAGGAACTAGGTGTCGTGGGAAAAACCCTATTATGTACAAAACATGCGCCAAATTTCAGCCCAGAGACTCCGTGCCCCTGCAATGGATGTCCTTCCTGTCTGCTTTTTAATAGTTTCAATTATTTCCACAGTTTACTTGTTTTGGAAGCCCGTTTTGCATCCAAGGAGTTTGTTTGTTCCTTTGCTTCTTTGCAGTCCAAAGGGGCACGGTTCCGTCAGGGGAAGGACTATGTCGGGGAGATCCCGGGGGATCCGAAGCGCCGCTTGGACAGCATCACCAGCAGTCAGAGCTCCGCCAGCTCGGGATTTGTGGAGGAGAAATCCCTCAGCGACGTAGAGGAAGAGGAAGGTACCTGCCATTGCTTCTTCCATGCTTAGCGCCATTGCTCTTGTAGGAGTAGACAGGGTGACACGAGGAATTGGTCATAGGAAAAGGCTGATACTACCTCGTATGTGAAGGACACCTGAATTTCTAGCCCGCCTCCATCCAGTCTCCCCAGAAGTGGAGCGTGGGAGCCCTGAACGAGCAGTGGGCTGGGTTGGGGGGCAGGGCAGTGCCAGCCTGAGAAATCTGGGCAGCATGGGTGGGCTAGGCGGTGGGCAGCAACCACACCAATGCTCTTAAAGTACCGGTTCGGCATTGCTAGTGGGAGAGGCACAGTGCCATGGCCCTGAGTGGTGCAGCCCACGTTGCATGCTTCCCTGGCACACAAGGAGTCTCTCGGTTCATCATACCCACCTTCCCCAGGGCAGTGTAGGAGCCATCTGCTGTTTCTGCCCAACCCCAAGTGGCTTATCAAGTCCTCCTTCCAGCCACACTTCCTCAGCGGAGTCTTGGTACATCTACTCATCTTTATTCAGTTATGTTCCCAGTGAAATGTTAGTGCTCTTCGGCGCTGCGGCCCCAGACTAACGTCTAGGACTTCAGCCAGCTCCAGGACACACTGTGTATCTGCTTCCCTCGGAAGGAGCAGGGACAGCCCCGTGGGTGTAGAGAGAGATGGGGCTTCCTGGCGTCTGGCTGGTCTTGAGGCATGAGTCTAGAAGAATCTGATCAGGACAGAATGCAAGAAACCCACTCTGTTTTCCTTGACTTGGGGCTACTGAGAGAACTTACAATTGGCTTCTTTCCCTAGAAGCTGAGTAGGCGGGGTGAGGCTGGGACTTGGTCTAGAAGTGCCTGAGGGGTTGTCTAGGCCACATGTAGTTGGACCCACACTGAGTGGCGCTGTCTGTAATCTGCTCCTTCTCTCAAAAAATAGTGGCCAGTGAGCTAAACCTAAGGGATTGAGGTAGTATGTTGGAGCGGAAAGGGCATTGGCCTGGAATCTTGCCTCCATTTCTTCTTTTGGGAAACGCGGAGGTTTCACTAATTGTTCACTCAGAGGCCTTTAACCTGAGCATAACAAGTTGTTGAGAGAAAGGCTCGCAGCCTTTTTAATACTTATGAGGTTATTATTACAACTAAGTTTTTGTTTACGCTGGTATTTGTCTCCAGGAAAGAAGCCATAAGTCTTATCTTATCTGACCAAAGTTAAGAGATCATTTTGAAACACCCATTAATGTCTTGGTGTTTATTTGTACCAGTTGCACTGAAGTAAATACCACTACTTTACGTAAATTCATCTTTCTCTCCATGTTCCTGTTATCTCTCATTCACATCCTTGAAGGAAAAAACATTCTCGGAGGCAAGATTTAATGTATTTACAGCACTTTTTAAGTTTGAAAGTGAGAGAAGAAAATACGTTTCTGGATATTTTTAGTTATCCGTTGTAGATTATAGTTTGACCTTTGGTCTCTGTCCTAGGACAAAGCCTGGGGAGAAAAGATCCAATGACCCTGAATATTGTTGTTTTATTTTTAGAGTTCTTGATATGAAACGATTGTTTATCCCTCTGAGTACATGACAAAAAAACAATAGTTTAAAACAGCGAATTTGAAAAAGTTCTCTTTCTTTCCCTGTTATCTAGGCCAATTTTACCTCTATTCTACCTCCTGGATTTACTGGTTCAATTTGGCTAAAATGGAAAAACCAGTATTTTCCCTAAGGGGTATGATGAAGGCTAATGATACTGAGATTCTGCAAATTACAGAAGTTAGAGGCATTTATTCTCTGCTTCTATTTCTTGAAATTTAACCCCCAAGTCTTGAAGAGCTCATTACTCTAGCAAATTTGGAAAGAAATCACATTAATGGGTAGAAATACTGATCTCCATCCTCCTGCCTCTTTGGACAGCTCCTGAAGATCTGTATAAGGACTTCCTGACCTTGGAGCATCTCATCTGTTACAGCTTCCAGGTGGCTAAAGGCATGGAGTTCTTGGCTTCACGAAAGGTAAGCCAGGTTTTGGGGAAAGACCCTGTCTCTTGAGATCACAGGTGTGGACATAAGGTATCTAGTGGCAGCCATTGGTGTTTGTTTGGGATTATAATTCATTCATCACCTTTAGGACTCTTAACAGAGCCCTACCAGGGAGGCTCTATTTCTGCTAATTAAGGATGGTTAAAGAGCTCATGGAACTAATCTGTATAATACATACTTATCTAGCATCTGTGAAGTGCTGGGTGGTTTTCTGAGCACTCAGGATACTGTAGTGAACCAGCAGGCACAGCTCTCCACCCGCAGGGAGTTTACATTCTAGAGGGTGCAGCAAACAATAAACAATATAAACAAGTAAAATCCACTGGAGGTTAGATGGGAGTAAATGCTATGGGAAGAATAAAGCAGGACACAGTTACAGAGGACACAGGAGGGATGCGAGTGTGTGTGCCTATGCTTGTGTGTGTGTGTACACAGCCATTTAAAACAAGTGGACGAGGAAGGCTTTACTGAGAATGTGACTTTGGAGCAGTGACCTGGAGAGGAGAGGGACTGAGCCTCACAGGTATCTCAGCACGAGAGTCTCTATTGTTAATTCATTTTGCATTCATGACCATCCATCAGAAGTATTTGTTAGTAGTATAATTAGAAACCAGGAAGGACAGGCTTCAGATGAAAGCGATTAAAAGAGCTAAAATTAGAAAAGTAGGCCAAACAAAGGCTGAGGTGGGGACGTGACAAGTGACAAATATCCCAAAGGTTGTGAACACCACGGAGGGAGCGAGCGGGGTTGGTCGCAGTCACCCCTCTGGAAAGGGTAAAAATGCATAATTTTACATTAAAGAAGAAAAATCCAAATGAAGGTTCAGGAAAACTGTCAGTTAACAATGTATTTTGCCACAGCCTACTGGGGAAGGAAAGACTTAAGTATTTTTTTTTTGTTGTTGTCGTTTGTTTTTTCTAAATTAGATGAAATCTCTAACCCATTTTTTTTCCCCCCTGAAGTTTAAAGCTTCTCACAGCCTTCAGAGTGTCAGGATCTCAGATGTATCTGCTTGGTAGATCTTGTGTTCCCTTAGGGGAAGGGGGAGAACTGGGATTTTACAGGGTTTTTCCAAAGAGAAAAGCCCTTTGCCCTTCTTGGAGATTATGATTTATTATTATTATTATTTTAAGGCCAGAGCTCACCATTTAGTCAGGGTTCCTTTGGCAACTAGGAAGGGAATGAGCGTGGAGGTGGGAGTGGGGTGGGGGGAGAGGGAATCCTTTAATTTCCCTGGCATCTGCCAGGTGATGTCTTGAATACCACTTGGTTCTTGGGCTCAAAAAGCGGTTGAGGGGACATTAGAAAGTACTGTCTATTTTTTGGACAATGTGCTTCTGAATATGCCTTGTTCAGAAGAGAGTGCCGTACAGCTGTGAGTGGCCGGGAGGTCAGTAACGCCAGCCCACACGATCACTCCTACACTGACTTGAGAATTCTCGTCTAAGTCTTGGCTTCATTTGTCATGTTCCCTGAGATTCTTATTCTCTCACAAATTCATCATGTAGAACTAAAGCAGCCAAGTAGTAGGAAGTTAGATACGGAGAAAGGAGACACGGAAAGCTGAAAAGAATAGAAGGAAAGCCAAGGTGAATCCATTTTACTTTTAGTGCACTGGAGAATTGGATCTGCCTCATGATAGGCTGAAATTGCCTTAATAGACCTTTAGGATAATCCAACACTTTGAGATCAGAATGAGCCCCACTGGGAATGGTGCATCAGAGCCGGTCCGGCTTCAGTTCCATATGGAATGGGGAGAATGATAAAGAGCACCAAACCAGTGAGAGCTCTTGTTTCTGATTTCCGTGCATTCATTCAAAATAAATCCCACTCTGGGGCCTCCTTAGAATAACACACTTTTAACCATATATGGTGCCAGGCAAAAGGGATGTGTGGATGTGACCAGAAACACGTTTTTAATTGTGTCCTAGAGAAGTCTATTTATGACTCCATTATCGTATTATAATTAAATTATTTAACACCAAAGGCTGGGGCTGGTTATGGAATAAGCAGATGTGTGTCTCCACGAAGCTCGCAGACTTTTTTCCTGAAGTGTTGATAACAGATACTAACCCAGTCCGTGTTAATCGTTGGTTTTCTGATGTGGGATTTTTTTTTTTTTTTTTTTTTTGAAGCATGAGGTCACGACAGATGTAAAAGAGATCAGCTGTGCCGAGACCTAACGCAATTCTCTTTGCAGTGTATCCACAGGGACCTGGCGGCTCGAAACATCCTCTTGTCGGAGAAGAACGTGGTTAAAATCTGTGACTTTGGCTTGGCCCGGGATATTTATAAAGACCCGGATTATGTCAGAAAAGGAGATGTAAGTTTCAAAGATGAACCCAGTGGTCTATCAAGTTATAGAATTCAAACTCCCCATAGCAAACTTCAGGACCTGTGTTCTGGAATAAAAGAAGTTTTTTTCTTCAGATTCTTGCTAATCTACGTTCTGATTCCTTGTCTTCTACCCTCTCAGGCTCGCCTCCCTTTGAAATGGATGGCCCCGGAAACGATTTTTGACAGAGTCTACACAATTCAGAGTGACGTGTGGTCTTTTGGTGTTTTGCTCTGGGAAATATTTTCCTTGGGTAAGTCACTTCTTTTTGTCCTTCCATCTAGACTCCAAATAGGTTGATAAAAGTTGGTGTCTTTTCCCCTCCTGTACTTCACCTCTGTCAGGTGAAACTTCTTGGACGCCTTGGATTGTAAAATCTAAAAGGAGACAAACAACATATATAGGAGATGAAGATGTGCAAGAATCAGACTCAGGGCTTTCCATAAAAGAAAATCGAATTAAATCATGTCCTCTCCCTGTTCTATTCTAGGTGCTTCTCCATATCCCGGGGTAAAGATCGACGAGGAATTTTGTAGGCGATTGAAAGAAGGAACTAGGATGAGGGCCCCTGACTATACCACACCGGAAATGTAAGACTTTAGAAAGTGTCTATCTGTTCTCTTCCTCTGCTCACAAGTTCTCGCTGCCTGGAAGATTTCCCAGCACATATACCTCCTCCGTGGCCCGGTTCGTGTCCTGCTTCTGCCTTTCTTGGTCATCTCAAGTGCAATCATCGCTTCTAAAAATGGCAGCACTTTATGACCCGCGCCAGCCAGTTAGTTGTTACTAGGTGCTGATTTGTGATGTTTTCTTTTCCGTACACACTTGAGCCTCCGAGTGTAGGGCTCTGTCTCTCGTGTAGTATTGTCTGCCTGTTGTGCCTCTTGACTCACGGTGGGCTCTCTCTAAATGCTTCCCCGTTCAAGTGCTTATTTTCAGCCTCAGATCCAGGAGGAAGGAGGCAGTTCGTGACATCAGTGTTTTGTGTCCGCAGGTACCAGACTATGCTTGACTGCTGGCATGGGGAGCCCGACCAGAGACCCACGTTTTCAGAGCTGGTGGAACATCTGGGGAATCTGTTACAAGCTAATGCTCAGCAGGTTTGTGACCTCCATCTGAGACACGTCTACAGAAACACCCAGGTGTCAAGGAGTTTCCCTACCGCCCAACCGCACGGCCACCATGCCGTCCTCTCGGCCACCGAATGGGGAGCCGTGTTCTTCTGCATCTGAGCAGTGATGCTTTTCTAAGAGCTGTAATGACATGACCCTTTCAGGCAGATGAGAACCTAATTTATAACCTGGGAGCAGATCACTCTTATTTCTACCTGCTTGTCTTTTTGCTATGTCTTCACGTGCTCTTCTAAAATTTAAAAAAAGAATCTGGTTTGTCCACAGAATATCAACAATGGAAGGAATTTTTAATAAATTCTATAGGCAAAAATACATCCAAACTATGCAAAATAGGTGGTTTCTTCCTTGGTAAAATCTCAGACCACCCCCCCCCCAATAACTTCCATTGTAGGATTTGAGAGTTGTAGCCTTCACCATTAGAAAGTTACTTATCTACAGCCAACACCTCTCACCCCAATAGATGCCACTGTCCTCCTCCGTTTCTTTTGAACAGCTGGGGGACGATGATGGGTCAAATCTGATTTTATCAATAAACATTCCAAACATTTAAAGGTATCAAATTGCCCTTTCTTTCTTTCCCTTGCTGAAGTCATGTTAAATTGTGCAACCTTTCCTCAGAAGACCCATTTTCCTACCTATTTATTGCTTTTCTTTAGACTGCCATCAGTTTTTCCATTGCCTTGAAATGCGGAGGCTAAACTTGGATGCCATGCCCTGTGAAGGGCCTGGCTCGTGTAGACAGGGCTTTGTGAAGAAATGATTTCTTAGCTCTGTGTGTCGTGTTGTTACATCTGACCTCAGCCTGCTTTGTCTGCAGTGTAAGCACAGTTCCCTGTGGTCTCCTTACCCACCTCGTTTTCAGTCCTCTCCTTTAACAGACCTTAGTATACACATCCCTTTCAAGTGCCCTTTTGTTTTTGACAAGCCATGTTTAATGTTGTCTTAATGTTCTCTGTTGAGATATGAAAACACACCCTATAGCCAAGAAGCCCCTGTGGCCTTTGTTTGCATGAAAAGACTCTTGAAGGACTGAAGCCACAACAATAGTATGCTGTGTTTATTGTTTCAGGATGGCAAAGACTACATTGTTCTTCCAATATCAGAGACTTTGAGCATGGAAGAGGATTCTGGACTCTCTCTGCCTACCTCACCTGTTTCCTGTATGGAGGAAGAGGAAGTGTGTGACCCCAAATTCCATTATGACAACACAGCAGGAATCAGGTACTGTATACGGCTGACATCCCCCGGGGCAGGGGGGCTTCAAGGCCATCTCAGGGAGGGGGAGTGGAAGGAAGACCTTGTCTAAGGCTGCGGCATCCCACTTCTGGGTAACCTTAGCCCTGACACTAACATAAAGCGGAGTGCTCCTGGAGGAGGGTTGGTAGGTGAGTGCTCCTGGAGGAGGGTTGGTAGGTGAGTGCTCCTGGAGGAGGCTGGTAGGTGACTTTCCTCCCATCTGTAGCCCACGCTGTTGCCACTGCTCTTCCTTTACGAATCCTGAGCCCTGCAGCTGCAATAGCTGGAATGCCACAGTGTGTTACTCTCCAGAAAGAGAGACCGGTTTTACAGAGACATCTGTATTTAAATCATCCCCATGTACGCTTTTATTAACGTGAATTAAATGGCTTAGAAGAGATTGAGGAAGGAAGAGTTCTGTGCCTATATGAGAACACACTTAGGGCTCTCTGGCGGGGAAACAGCACGCCATAGATCTGAGTCCCGAATTAGACTGGACACTGTGTCTCGGAAGCCCCTCCTGAGTCTGATCTTCAGCATTTTATTTGCATAATGGGACGTCTGGGCTTATTTGAAACACATGCACTGCAGCCCTTTCCTGGGTTGTCAAGGGGTTCTGAAGGCAGCTTTCTTTTTTCTCTCTCCCAGCACCTGTGCATAAGGAAGGAGTTGATACGGGTTTCTGCAATGTGATATTAAAATTGCCTTTTACTAAGCCTGGGACTACTTCATTTTGCTTTGTTTCCTTCCCAACCCCTTTGGGTGTTTTCTTCCTTTGACTGGAACGCCTGGAACCCCTGATGGCCCGGGTCCAGCCTGTCCTCCTGAGTGTGGTGGCTGCGAGGAGGGGGCAGGAGCTCTCCCATGTGCCGGGCGCTTGGCCGGGGTGCCGCATCGCAGGGGATGCTGAGGAGGTGCCGGTGGACTGTGTGCCCCCTGGAGTCACGCAGGGCAGCACGAACACCGTGATGAGAGAGGAAAGCTTAGAACGGTTAGAAGCCAACAAGTGAGCTGACCATTCCCTTCATGTAAAAGCATGTGGCATTTTTAAAAGGACTTTTCCATAGACTCTCAGATTTTGCCCACATGATGATGCTCAGAGTTAGGCAAAGGAGAAACTATTGTCTTTTTTTGATGTACAGTTGAACACGAGGCTCAGCTCTATCCAGGTATTAGAGTCAGTAGAACTCCCAAGTGTGCCTTTTAGCAGCTGTGTGACTGGGGCAGATCCCCTACCCTCTCCCTCAGTTTCCTTATCTGTGACATGAGGCAAGACCACTGGTGCTGTTTGGAAACGGCTGTTTGGAGAGTTACATGATAGAATGTATTTCTAAGTGCCCAGCACTCGAAAGCACTCAATAAAAGACAGCTATTAAGTGAGCTGCTTAAAGTCACGCCCCTGAGATGAATCCATTTCCTCTGACATCTAATTCAGCGCTGTTTTCTCCCGTACCGAGGAGGGCCGTCAGAGAGAAAGAGTCGTGAAATGAGACTCCAGTTCCACTCCTATGTTGACGAATTCCTAGTTCAAGTTCATTCGGCCTCCTGGTGTGATAATTGTTCCCGCAACACTATTATTGGCCTCTCCTTTATCAGAAAGCCGTTTGGTCCTGAACTATATTCCTTGTGTTTTCTGTGACCAACTGGAGTGAGGATCCAAGCCGGCAGCCTCTTGGCTCGCTGGGTGCTTTGCACACGGTGCAGAGCAGGAGACAAGTCACGTTTGTGTGACGGATGTGCCAGCCATGATGCTGGATCTAAAAAAGGACTGCTGACATTTATCCCCAGCAGCGTGGACAAATGTGACGTCGTGCTCCTGACCCAGGCCTGGCTCCTGTTTTCTGTCTGTGATTTTTGAATGGGTTTTCCAGTCCAATTTCTCTTTTATCCAGCTGTTCTTTGAAAAATAAAATGGGAATGGGAATCTTTTGTCCGCATCCCCTCTCAACCCCCTCCACCTTTTTTCCTTTTTATAAAAATAAAACTCCCAGTCACCTTCTAATCATCTGGGTTCAAAGAAAGGCAGATAGAGGCATCTGCACCCGGCACGCTTCACTCTGATGCTCTCCTGTGGTTACGCGTCTCCGGGGAGAGGGAGATGAGGCTGGGGTGCCTCTCAGGGGGACTGCTCTATCCTCGTTCTCATTTCCAGCCAAGCAGAAACACGGAGGCGTCGTTCTCACTTGCTTCCTCCTTGTAATTTTCAATTCCATGGCATTATAAATAGAGCTGGACAGAGACATCACTGTGGGAACTGGCCTCATGATTTGTCATTGCCCCTTTGAACCATTTTAAAAATATTTGTTCAGCATGTATTTAGAGAAGAGGCTGAGAAGCGTGGGGGGAAGGACCACGCACATCTAGACTTAGTTTTGTCTCTAGTTTCCCCTGTGGATCAGCTCTGGCCCCAAGTTTGCATGCTTCCTGCAAGAAAGCACATGGCCACTGGACTCCTCTTTCTTTGAGGGCAGTTTGGGGACCATCTGGGGTTGCTCTGTCATTTCCCCTGGGACTTCCACCTCCCGCTCCAAGCAGCTTATCAAAGATTTCTTTGCAGTTCTCTCTCGGAGAAAGGTTTCGGTACATACCATTTTCTTCATTTTGGTTAATTGCTAGTGATGATTAAATGCCTCTTGTAGATTGATGCTTGGGACAGCCTGCTGGCTATATGTTCCTGAACTTGGCTCTGCTGTTAGACTGCTTGAAGTGGGACTGTCCGTTCTCCACCTCTGGTCAGTTTCATACCCCACACTTACCCGCACTCTCCCCCTACTGCACGGTCAGTGCACACACGACAGCCAGGACAGCACTGTGCACATTGTAGCTGCTTAATAAAGACTTGAACAATCCTGTCTGCTGCTCTCTTCTTCCTTTTCCTTCCTGAGACTCCTTAAAGGCATTCAATGTGGAGTAGGATAAAACAAACAAAAAACAGAAAACAAACAAACCAACCTTGCATGGGCTTTGGAGTCTGAAGACCTGAGTTTGAGTCCTATTTCTACCCTTTATTAGCCATTTTCTCCCCGAGGCTTGGCTTCCTCATCTGCAAGTGGGAAATAATAAAAAGACCTATTTCCTAGTCTTGTGAGGAGTAGATGCAACAATGTCTGTGCAAATGCTTTGTCCGATGGGAAGGGCCACATCATTTTTCAAATTACTGGACTCAGAACTCAAGCAGCTGTCCTTTCTAAGGCAGCTGAATTACTGCCCAAGCTCACCAGCTCAAGTTGATTCTACACCCCAGATACCACTGAAATCTGAAATCAGGCATTCTCTTTCTCTAGTCAGGCTTCCCTCCTTCCTCCCAGAGAAGTGTGGCATCCCTCTGGTCTTATCCTCCTCAACCCAGAGTCACCTTTCTAAAGGCATATCTGACCTTGTCAGTGTCGTGCTTAGATTCCTTCATGGCACCTCATTGCCCTCCACAGAGTAATGCAAGCATTCTAGCTAGACGATTTTGGATTCATTCCTTAAACTTGCTGTGCTCAGTTTCCTCATCTAAAAAGTTGGCATAATAATAATCATCCCTAGAGATGTGTCGTGACGATGCCATGGGATGCTGTTTAGAGAACACCTGGCACAGTGCCTGGCAGGTGGCACATTCTTAATCAGGGCTCCTGAATGAGCGAATGAAAAAATGAGTGACTGCAGTGTCAGTAGTTCTTGACAGCCACTACTTTTAGGGACTAGACCTCGGAGAAAGTGGGCTTTGCTTGATCCCTGTATATTTTGTCCTGTTTCTTGTGGAGCTTCGTTAGTGAGGATGCCACTGGTAAACCTCGTTCCCTCCTCTCCGTAAGGGGAAGAACCAGCCTCCAGGGGGAGGGGAGAGAGATTTAGTTTCCATTCTCCTTCTTTGGCCCCAGGTCTATGCAGCATGTCCCAGAAGGCTACTTGTAGTAGAAAGTAGGCTGGGATAAGAGTTAAGAGTGTATTTTCCATTCCTTCCTGTGAAAAGGACTTCTCTTCTCTCCCCTTGAGCTCTAAGTGACTTTGATAGATCACCCAGACTCACCCAAAGCCCTGTGGCCAGGAAGGAGCATCTCCCAAGAAAGAGGTGATCTGTTGTCTGACAAGTCTTATTCTTTGGACTCCCGAAGGAGTCCCTTTTGGCACCCTTTGGAATTGAAAGGAGAAAAACAAGCTTTGATTGATAGAGCATTATTCTTTCTAAGAACAATAAGCCCAACATTTGCCACATTGTTTTCCCAATATCTTAGTGAGCTAGGGAGGGATAGCTATTGCCAAATACATTTTTAAAATGGGAGCATCAGAGACGCAGAAATATTCATGACTTTCCCATGTTCCTGTAGTCAGTGGAAGACTCAGAAATAAGCAAAATATCTTATGACTTTCAAACCACTGCCCTTTCCTGAGACAGGCGGCTCGGGGGGCCAAAAATAAGGGACAGTGAGACTCAGCCCTTGTTCCCCTGCACACTAAGCCTCTGTCACATGTAGAAGGAGGAGTTGTCTTTAGGTCACTGCTGGGCTCAGAATCCTTTAGGGAGACCTACAGGGCTAAGGGCTAGCCTCTGCCCATCTTTCATTGAATGGTTGTTCTGTGAGCATTATCTAGAAAACTTTCCTAGGAGATGGCCGGAGAGATCTGGAGTGAAACTCTTGCTGATGTGTCCAAAGCCCAGTGGAGGAATCACATGCAATCAGGAAGCCAAGTAGAAGGCAGGGGATCACCCAGTCTGCCGCTGTTGTCTTTAGGGCAGCAGTGGATCTCAGAACTGCGATTCAGAGGAACGGGGGTCATCTGGGCTCCTCAGTTATATTATACTTTTAAATGATGGACATTCACAGGAAATTAAGCCTTCCATGTGTGCTAGCAGAGAAAGATTCTGTTTTTTTTTTTTTTTTTTTTTTTGTTTTTCTTTTTCCAAAGAATGTTTTGAAGGTTGCTCTTAAACTTGTGGTTGAAAGATAATGAACTTAGGTACCACTGGTAGTATCTGCAGCCAAATATACCACCACTAAAATATAAATATTTGTTCTTTTGCAGTCAGTATCTGCAGAACAGTAAGCGAAAGAGCCGGCCTGTGAGTGTAAAAACATTTGAAGATATCCCATTGGAAGAACCAGAAGTAAAAGTAATCCCAGATGTAAGTACATCTTTTAAAAATAGTCTCAGAAATAATACAAAGGATGAAACACTAGCTAGATAAATATTAGCCTAAGCATTAAAGTCTTGAAGCCTCATTATAAGGCTGTCCTTGAAGGTATGTGTCACCGCAGTCATTATGGAGATGGAACTTTGGTTTTTACTACTAAAGGCCCGGGTCCAAGGTTCAAGATAGTCTAGCTTTATGCCCAATTTCACTAAGTCTGAATAGTATCATTGTGAAAAGAGGGATGAAAACAGGCATCCTCAGCTGCTGCTTTATAAATTTTCTCTTCTCCCTGGCCTAAGTCTACGTACAGGAAGCAGTTGCTTCCTTTTGTAGCATGCAGTTTTTGGCTTTGATACCTTTACCTTCCTCTGAGGGCCATTGGAGCATATTGTCTGATAGATGAGTTAAAAATCAGTTTCATTAAATAGTTGGTCAGTGTATACACTCAATCAACTGTGCCATCTCATTGTCTCTTAAAAAGGACAACCAGACGGATAGTGGTATGGTTCTTGCCTCAGAAGAGCTGAAAACTTTGGAAGACAGAACAAAATTAGCTCCATCTTTTAGGTAAGACTCAGCTCCATAAAATAGACAAATTTCAACAGGAATTTTTGGAAGAAACTTAGGATTTTCAGTGCAAGCTCAGATTTCCCCTTGTGAGTGTCTTTATTGGTTGGGGAAATTAGCATCCATCCACCTAAGGAAAAATTGAAACCGACAAAACAATGAAATCAACAAATCTAAAAAGTAAACTGAAATAAATTAGAGGATTTGGTCAATTTTTATGAGAATTTATGAATACTAGGGAATTTCTGAGCATATTTACTATGGCCAGTGGTTTGTATGTACTTGCTAAATAACAAAGAGGTCATTAGATACAATCCCTAAAACAATTGTGGGAAATTGTGGGAAAAGCATTAAATTTGGTTTTGAATATAATCTCCTCTATATGGTTCAGTAGGAATTTATAGTTGCTTTGAATAGATGTACCTGCTTTTAACCTAACAAATACATGAATATCTATAAGAATAAGAGGATAAGAGTAGTAATTTATTTGCTAGAGGGCTCATTCTAAGTAAGAATTTGATATAATCTGTTATATAAAATGGGATACTCATGAGTTTTTGAGTGATACACACACAAAAAAATTAAAATATGCCATTGTGCAATTTTATTGTTTTCTTTAAGGCCCAAGGTAAGAAATTGTGAGAGCCAATCAGATCTTTCATTTAATGACTCAAAAAAATACTTATTCAGCAACTACTATGTACCAGGGACCATGCAATTGATTGAGATACCTAAACTAGTTTTATTGGGATTGGATTAAAAAAATTATATTTCTAGTTATTTGAAGTATCTTAAACCATATGCGAACACAAAGTTCATAAAATCCTCTTTTGCAGTTTTTAATATGAATAATTTGGGTAAAATACCTATTAAAGGGGAAAAACACCCTCACATGGCTTGAGAACATGTAAATCCTGAAGTTTTAGATCAACACAGAGTACATTTCTAAGCTTTGACATGATTACCGTCTGTCATGATTCCAGGCTGTTGAAAACATTCTCTAGTTGCTGCTGAGTGATTGGGGTCCTTAGTCCTTCCAAAGAATGTGGTTTTGATGAGTAAAAAGCAGTGTTTGACATGTCTGGCTTGATCGCACACATGCTTTAAGTTATTAAAGTTGCTCAAGAACTTTATTAACACCATACACATACCTTGTAATCCCTTAATTGATGGAATAGGGGAAAGCACGAGTGAACTTTCAGAACATCCCAATTTCCTTGAATATCCTGACAGCGGCCCTCTGGCTCCTGTCATTGTATACAAACTTGTCAATCTGCGAGACCGTAAAAATGTTCCACTGGTCGGAGCCTTTGCATAACTCAGAAGAACTGCCTTTCATCTCATCCCAGGCTTGGGAGACTTGGACCTCCATAAGAGGACTTATCTGCAACTACTAATTCATGCGAGTACCTGAAAATAGACATTGCTGGAGTAAACTTGA
Organism: Eulemur rufifrons; assembly: GCF_041146395.1. Lineage (NCBI taxonomy): Eukaryota > Metazoa > Chordata > Mammalia > Primates > Lemuridae > Eulemur > Eulemur rufifrons. Next base: position 31,553,534 of record NC_091006.1, read on the forward strand.
TGTGCTGAGTAACGGCTGGGAGAGAGAGGAGGCTGGAGTCTCCAGGGAGATTACAGCCCACATGGAGTTGGGAATGGGGTTAGGGTGAGAAGCAAAAGAACTGTCTTCTCTCTGCCCACTCATTTGTTTGCCATTTCTTCCGCAGCGGGATGATGCCCAGCAAAAGCAGGGAGTCTGTGGCATCTGAAGGCTCAAACCAGACGAGTGGCTACCAGTCCGGGTATCACTCCGACGACACGGACACCACCGTGTACTCCAGCGAGGAGGCAGAACTTTTAAAGCTGGTGGAGATGGGCGTGCAAGCTGGCAGCGTGGCCCAGATTCTCCAGCCTGATGCTGGGCATGCACTGAGCTTGCCCCCTGTTTAGAAGGAGGCCCCCCCGCCCCCTGCTCGTGGATACCACATGAGAGGTGCTGCTCAGATTGTCAAGTGTTGTTCTTTCCACCACCAGGAAGTAGCCACATTTGATTTTCATTTCAAAAAAAAGGACCTTGGACTGCAGGGAGCTAGTCCTCTAGGCATTTCCTGAGAAGATGTTTCTGACCCAAGAATGTGTTTGTATCTTCTCCCAGTGTTGACCCGATTCTCTTTTTCATTCCTTTAAAAAGCATTTATAATGCCCCCGGCTGTGGGTCTCAACATGGGTTTGAACAAAGACGGTCAAGAAATGGCTCCATCCTCCAAGAAGTAGCAGAACCTGGGGAGTTGACACTTCTGCTAAACTAGAAGATGAACCGGCAACGCATGTGCTTTAGGTGTTGAAGATGGGAAAGATTGGTGGGGCTGCGTCTGTCTGCGAGGCTTTGTTTTAGGCTTTGGGTCCCAGCCAAGTCTTAAGTGTGGGATTTGGGTTGATAGAAAGGAAGACATTAGCTTGCTTTGAGAGAGTAGTGGAGCCTGAAAGTGCATTGTGCCAGCTCTGGCGGAGGTGGGCATGTGGTCTGCTAGGAATCGAAAGGCTTCAGACGAGGGTTCTGGTTTTAGAAGGTTGCGTGATCTTCGCAGTTGGGCTAAAGGAGAGTTCCTTGTGCTGTTTCCGACTCTTAATGAGCCTTCCTTCCGGACCCTTACGTGTCTCCTGGCCAGGCCCCAGGAAGGAAATGATGCAGCTCTGGCTCCTTGTCTCCCAGGCTGATCCTTTATTCAGAGCACCACAAAGAAAGGACATTCAGCCCGGGGCTCCCCGCCGTGTTGAAGAGCTCTGACTGCACAGACCAGCTTCTGGTTTCTTCTGGATGAATACCCACATATCTGTCCTGATGGGATATGTCTGAGACTGAATGCACTAGTTCAGTGTCAAGCTGTGGTGTCAAAGCTTCAGGAAGGAATTTACCCTTTTGTTCCTCCCCCACCCTCCAGCCTGCTCTCCCCACAACCCGCCAGTATTTTAGTTATGTGGCCCCTACACTCCAGTAAACCTGTTTGGGTTTTTTCACCCCCTGAATGATTATTAGCCAGATTTCAAAAATTACTTTATAGCCAAAATTTAACAACATCTATTGTATTATTTAGACTTTTAACATATAGAGCTATTTCTACTGGTTCTTGCCCTTGTTCTTTCCTTTTCTTTAAAAAGAAGAAAATGGGTTTTTCATTTGGTACCATAGTGTGAAATACTGGGAACAATGACTATAAAACATGCTATGGCACATATATTTATAGTCTGTTTATGTAGAAACAAATGTAATATATTAAAGCCTTATATTATATATAATGAACTTTGTACCATTCACGTTTTGTATCAGTATTATGTAGCATAACCAAGGCCATAATGCTTTCAGCAATTGATGTCATTTTATTAAAAAATACTGAAAAACTCGAAGGGATCTCTTTGCAAGGTTGCATTACTGTACCCATCATTTTCTCATGTCTAAACTGGGGGAGGAGGAATCCGACATAATTTCCACGTGGTTGTTTTTTCTTCTCATAAAGCAGTGGTTCCCCTACCTTTTTAGCACCAGGGACTGGTTTCATGGAAGACAGTTTTTCCAGACTGTGGATGGTCTGGGGATGATTCCAGTGTGTTATGTTTATTGTGCAGTCAAACCGCTGTGCTAATGATAATCTGTATTTGCAGCCACTCCCCAGCGCTGGCATCACGGCCTCAGCTCCACCTCAGATCATCAGGCTTTAGGTTCTCATAAGGAGCACAACCTAGATCCCTCCATGCGCAGTTTACAGTAGGGTTCGGGCTCCTGTGAGAATCTAAGGCTGCTGCTGATCTGACGGGAGGCGGAGCTCAGGTGGTGATACGGTGATGGGAGCAGCTGTAAATAGGGATGAAGCTGTGCTGGCTCACCTGCCGCTCACCTCCTGCAGTGCAGCCCGGTTCCTAACAGGCCACGGACCGGTGCCAGTCTGCAGCCCAGGGGTTGCGGACAGCAGTTATAAAGAACGTTTTCACAAAATGTTTATACTTTATAAACCAATAAATGTATTCACAGTGAAAAATAGCATGGCATAATTACCACAGCTGTCTTGGGGTAAGTACTTCTGGTTTGAGGTCTAATTTCTTATTCCCCTCTCTTCTTCATTACACAAATAATTCTCATACACACACACACACACACACACACACGCACACACACAGGCTTTCTTATATTCTGGGCACTTTGAGATTGTTAAAACGTAGACTGAGAGATACATGGCTCTGGGGCCCTGGAGTGAACCCCATGTGTGTCAGGATAGCCAGCCATGAAACTCGGGGTGAGAGACCTGGGACAGGTGGCCAGACCCGGGGCAGCACAGGGAAGCACGGAGCATGTTTACAGTGCCCAGCAGTATTTCGCTGCACACTTACAGGGAAAAACATCAGACCCCCTATGATCATGTTGAATGATTACTTTTGCCTGAATTCAGTAAGCGTGATTATTTAACAAATCATTGGCACCGGTAAGTGACCTTACTTATATGTGATATTTTTTATACAAGGTTTTGAAATGTTTATCTAGTCAAATATGCCTCTCTCTCTCTTTAAAAAAAAAAAAAGAAACAGCTTCTAGGTTGTTGTTTTTTTTTTTTTGTCTTATTAAGGAAGGTCTTCCCAATTCTCAAATAACCCCAAATTCTAAATTTTCTTTTATTGTACTTAATCCATTTGGAATTTTCATATATGGGGTGACATAGGAGTCTAACATTTTTTTTCCATGCAGATTGTCAATCATGGAAGCACCATTTATTAAATATCCGCCTTTTCTCTGTGGTTAGGGAAATATCTTTTGTATCATTTTCCCAACCCTATCATGTCACAGACATTCTGCACAACTTAGCAATGAAGAAGATTCCTGGGAATGGTGCTTATGGGTCGTGGGACTGGCTGGGAGGAGAGCGGCAGGGTCTTCTGACAGACTTTGGTAAACCATGGGGCAGGTTTGCCCTGCAGAGAGTTCCCGTTATTATAGCCTCTTCCAGGAAACGGATAGAAGAAGACTCTAGGTTATTCAGGATGGAGGAGACCTCGTACAAACACACAGGATTTTTCTCCACTTTAGGAAAAAGGGAAGATTTTGTTTCTCCTAAGTGGCTCGTGGCATTGCTTCCAATGCCGGGAATTTGGATTCAGCCGAAGCTTCACACTTTATTAAGAAATGCTTTCAACACCTCAGGCAGGATGATTAGGAGGTGAGGTTTGGCCTTCTTCCTCTCTCTTCTGTCATCCATGCCTCTTGTTCTTAGCTCTTTTTTTCTCCTCATGTGCTCCTGTATTGAAGAAAAAAAAAAAATGTGGCTTTTTAAAGTGCTTCTCCCATGGTCTTAGTTTCAAACCTTTGATTGGAGGCATTTGCTGTGTTTTAGTTGAGGTCTCTCTCCCCTTCTCCTTTCCTCCCTCCTTCCCTCCCTAAATTTGCTTTCGTCCTTCTCCCGCCCCTTGAACCCTTCTGGCTCCTCACCTTCCACTTTCTGCCCACTTACCTTCCTCTCCCCTGCACCCCAAGCCCAGCAGGAGAGGTGAGAGTCCCGGGGAGGTTAAGTTCATTCCCTCTGGATTAAGTGATCCTATCTAAGCATATTCCTTTGTCCTCTTCCGTAAAAGTGAAGAAGAAAAGTGAAAACTTCAAACTCACAAGTTTCTAGTTGCTAACTTAACCCAGTGTTTCTGTCTCTCCCTAGCAAGTCTTTCTTTCTACCTTTGACTCAGATATTTATCACCAGATGCTAAAATGCAGGCAAACCCAGAAAATAAGCTTTTCATACACTTTTTTCCACATTTGCGTGTCTCTTTCCCTTAGGGGCCGTGGGCATGTCCTTGCATTCTTGGGTATGCGTGAGCACAACTCAAAGTGCATTCTAACTCGCTTTTATAAAATTGCATTTTCTGAATGAATCTCTTCCATGTTAAGAGTTTAGACATATGTAAAAACATCATCATTTTTGTGAAAGCCATTTTAAGTCCAATTTTTGGAAAAGTTATAGACTGCTTCTACGTGATAAATCGAAACGGTAAAATAAAGTTGTTTACTCTGTTTTTGACTGAAATGGAGAGAGAAATGGCAGAATCTGGGAGGAGCAACCCAGAGAGAAATTAAACAGCCAAGTTGACCTGAAATTCTGGAGCTAACAGGGTAGAATATCTGACTCGGGAGAGGTCTGACTCAGAGATAAGGACTCTGAGTTAGGGAATAGTATTCTAATGAATACTACTGATAAGACAAGGGTTACAGTAAACTGTGATTGATATCAAGTGACTGTTAGTTAGAAGACATCAAATTGTACCTTACATTTTATTTTCTTTAAAACATGTGACTTTTATGGAACAGCTTGATGCCTCTAAAAAACAATGTGACATTCAGTAGTTCCACTGATTTTTTTTTTTTTGTTTAAAAATTTAAAAATGAAGAGATAAATACGTGGTTTAATTTTGTATTTTAGCCTCACTTATAAATGCCAAGTACTTCAGAACATACAAATCAGTGTCCTTACCAAACACTGGTCACAGTATACCCTCATACCTTGATTGTTTGAAGATCTTAACTTTTAAATACCTTGCAACGGAAAAAGGATAGGAGGAATAAGAAAACGGGCTTTTGCTCTAGTTTATTTCATTTTTTGCTCAGTTTGTCTTTTCTTCAGGAAGTAGTATTTGGGCCGAATAAATTCAGGAACGTGGGTTGAGTTCTGCCGTTAAAGGTCCTCTCGCAGTGTCTGGCTCTGGGGCCCAGTGCGGCTCACAGAACACGGACACGGCATGAGTCACCAGGGGCCCCCTGCTCGAGTGTTACCGGGGGAGGCTTAACGGGGTCCCGGTGCTGTGCGCAGGAGCTCTCTTTAAGCTGAAATGACTTATCCTGTCAAAGGGGATTGAAAACATTCCCTTCACTGCCACAGAGAGAACATAACTGGGGATGAAAACCTAGATACGAGGCAGAGAATTCAAGCTAGACAGAAAGTGAGCGGCATCGTCTCCCAGTCATTGCCCAGGTGAGCGAGAAACCTGGCAGACGGCATCCCGCAGCCCATGGTGGGGAAAGCAGAGCCTTCCCTAGAAATCAAGTTTCAAAGATTCAGCCCTTAATACTAAAGTTTAAATGAATAATAGTTATATATGTATTTGTTTGTTTATATTTAATTGCATCTACAAAATGCATACAATATGCCAGATATTCTTTTAAAAAAGTTTATTAACTCAAGTGGTAGGGACCCTAAAGAAGGTTGTAGGCAAAGCAGTGTAGACCGAGTGGGTGAGCCAGAGTAGGATACACAAAGGGACCCTCCTTAATGGTTTTTACAAGTGTTTGCTAAGGATTTACTGTGTGCCACACAACCTAGCAGGCAGTGGTCAAAATCATTTTCTTAGCTGCATGGTTAATGGTCGTGAACAGAACCACAGGGAGGAGGATACTCACTCTTACTCCAGGTATTTATTCCTTTATATGTCCTTACAGTCTCACCTTAATGAATTGAGCATAGTTCTCATCATCGGCTCCGTCATTCTTCATTCAGTTATTCTTGAATAAAAATCTGAGTTCAAGGACCCCTTTAGGTGTTGTAATACATAGAGTCACCACTATAGGAGGCACCTAACCTGATGTCAGAGTCAGGAAGCTCATGGGAAAAACCCAGGTAAGAACCTTCTTACAGAAGACTGAGGAAATTAGGTTTATTTTTATCTGGTTCACCTCATATTGCAAAATTTGCATTTCTCATGTAAAGCAAGATAAGAGTCTGTTAGTGCTCCAGAAGAACTCCATGTTGGCAGGGACTGCATGGCAACACAGAAGGACTCTCTGGTGTTATAAGTAACACCGTGTTGTTCTTTATGCCACTGTTCTACATTTTAAACTTTTCCCATGGATGAAAATCCAGAGTACAGAGAGAATAGATTCTATCATTGCCATTAGTTTTACTAGGAATTATTCAGTAGGAATTGTTTCACATAATGATTTCTTCTTGGCATTTCAAAAATATTATCGGATATCACACAACTTTTCATAAATATGCCTGTTTTACAAAGCAAGGTCTCCTGTATAGATCATCTTGAGATCTTTTCAGTGGCCTGTACTTGAGTCAATGGAAATGAATTTTCCTTCCATTCAATCATTGTCAGTAGATCATGATGTATTGCTGGGCCTCCTCCCAACCCCCACCCCTGTCTAATATGGTTGGCAAATTACCTTGAGGATCTGTCATGAAGAGAGAAAAAAGATCCTCATTCTTCTCTTATCACCTTATTCATCAGTGAATTTCGGAATTCAGCCCAGCTTTTGTTCCTGTGACCTTTTGTACTAGAGGAGGGCTTATTGCTTCTTTGACAGAGGAGCAAGATGGCATGCCAGAATCCATTCCTGAGTTGTATCTTACAGAATGAGTTAATAATGCTCACTTAAAAAAGGCACCAGTGAGTATTAATTTTGGACAACATATATGTTGGAGCAAGTTTAATCACGGCACAATGGAATTTTAAAATAAATACATATTATGGATTTAACTTTCATTATTTTTGTATATTTCCTGGTGTGACGTTGATCATCTACCACATGCCAGGCATTGAGCTTCATACATCCTTTTTAATCCTTGCAATGGGCCCTTGCATTAGGTGCTATCATGACCATGTTACAAGTGAAGATTGGCAGGTAAGGCTTGAAGCCTCAATATGCAAGGTCATACACACCAGGAGTAAATCCAGTCTCCTGAAGACGTTGGGGCCATGTTGTTATTTGAGATAAGAACAAGGATGGGATCTTCTCTCTTGATGGAAGGCAGTGAGCTGGTTCATCCTATAAATCAACCCTCCACTGAAAGTTACATGTAAGGTGACCTGGTGCCTTTACATGTCTTAGTCAATACGTGTTGGCTTCAACATTCCTATCTTTAAGGCAGCTTTATCTGTAAGATAATTCCCCTAGACAAAGACTAAACATAAAAGCTCAGTGTAGTAATAAACATCTGACTTTCAGAAGAAAGACGTGTTACTTACTAGCTGTGTGGCCTTTGGCAAGTTACTTAACAGTCTTTGAGCCTTACATCCCTCAGCTGGATGAAGATTAAATGAGATGTGTGTAGAGCACGTAGCACACTACCTGATACATAGAAAATATGTAATAAAAGTTAGCTTATCTTATGATAATGCTGGTGATAGTGATAGTAGGTCTATTTATACCTTGTTGAATGACAGTTCTCAAAAATTGTCAATTAACTTACCAGCAACAAACTGGATGGGGATCTTCAAAGGAATATGCTGCCCTTCCCGGTCAATTTGGTTTAAAGACTTACACGAGGACTGTCACAGTCCTTGAATAACAAATTACTGGATGACATGTGCGTGGGGAGGCTGTAGTATGACAGAGTCAAGATTCAGAAAGAACTCACTGGTCAGGATTTGAAGGCTGAAGTAAATAAGCTAAATTGATTTTTCTGCACCAATTTCGGGATGAGACACAAGGCTTAGCAACAGCTTTAAATTGGTTAGCAAATATCACTTTGCCAAAAGTCAATTAGCCAGTGATCGACTTATTAAAGATCAGTTTGTCAAATGATCAATTTGCTCAATGACTAACTCATCAAATTAAATTTATCAATAAACCAAAATTCTTAAGAATTATTAATAAAGTTTACGGTGATTTGTATTGAAGATTTCTGTGAAGGTTGAATGGAATGATTTTCATTCTGCCTTCATAACAGAATTTCATGGAAGTTTCAGTTTTTCAAACATTGAGGCATATAGGCTTAAACTTCCCATAAATACATTTAATGATTTTCAATGATTTATTCAAATTTATCAATTTCAGCATAAGGTTATATAATATATTTGCCATCAACGTGAAAATTCTGTGGAAGGATTCAAGCTAATCACATCAATATGAAATGCTGAATTTTTCCCGCCAGTAGAAATAAAAAATTAAGGCTTATATGCCAATGAAGGCTTTACTGAAAGAATGGTAAAGATGTCCAAATATTGAAAAAATTTACAACAACATTCCAAAGGAATCAGAAAAACTGAAACGTGGCTAGAGAAATTCTATCATACTAGAATGTTTTTGTCTATTTTTTTCACTGCTTTATCACCAGCAAGCACCTAGAACATGCCTAACAATAGTAAGCGCTCAATAAATATCCGTGGAATGCAATGATAAAATTGGTCATTTGGTGAATAGAATTTTAGCTGGGTGGCTCTCAGAAAATTCACTTTTGGCATTTTTAACCTGCTGTCCTTTGCAAGGGCAAAAATACTTAGGGGTTTTTGCTGACCGTGTTTTCAGGGTATGCTGGGGTTTCCAAGGAAGTGAAGGAAATTTTAAGCTGTGTATCTAGATAACCATGTGGAGACAAAGGAGGGAACTGTCCTGTTGTCTCCAAGCTGGTCCGACCCACTTGGATTTTGACGCTCAATGCTCGTACCCACATTGAAGAGAGGACTTGACAAGCCGCAGCGCCCCCAGTGGAAGCTGATCAGGATGGTCTTACCTACGGAATGGTTGGGAAACTGGAAATAGACTGGAGAGGATTGATTTAAGAGGGCAAGGGCTCTCTTTTCATATACGAAGAGGATTCCAAGGAAAGTATTTTGGCTTTTCCTTTTTTTTTGTCTTCCCAAAGGGCAAAGTTAGATCAATGGATAAAATCCATGACAGTGGCAGATCCTGGTCATCTGATTCCCAGTCACATGCCCTTTCCTCTGTGCTTCTTGGATTCTCTCCTCCATGGGGTAAGTGGAGATTGTTCTATAAGTTTGTTGGAGAGGAGTTAAGAAGTTATAAGGTGTTAAGGAATAAGAACTGCGGTTGGATCAGGTGGCTTCTAAGTTCCCTTTCAGACCAGCATATTGGACACCAAGGAGCTGGGCTCCCAAGTGAGACAGACCTGTGTTCTCATCCTGGCTCCACCATTTAGTAGCTGTGTGATCATGTGCAAGTTACTCAACCTCTCTGAGCCTGAGTTTCCTCATTCATAAAATGGAGATAATAATAATATGCACCTCATAAGGTTGCTATAAGGATTAAATAATGGATATAAAGCACTTAGTGCAGTGCCTGACACAAAATAAGCAATAAATGCCTAGCCAATATTCTAAACCAATGAAAAGGAATGCACCACATCTTCCTCTCTTTTTTCAAGAAGTGATAACCCAGGTTTCAGTCTCAAATGGTTAAAGTAGGCACTTCTAAGAGCTCACCAAGTTCTTCTGAGGGCAGGAAAGTTATTTTTTGTTTTCAAAATAGCTGCTTCCACAGATGACGCCCAAATGTACACAACACTTCAGTATTTGCCGTGGGCTGCAGACCTCTGCTTTGTTCGGGGCTCGGGTGGCATGGAGACAGGAAGAGGAGCTGAGACACGGTGGCCAAGGAGCTGGAGTCTGGGCTGGGGTGAGCAGGGAAGTGGGCCCGTGAGTCACAGGCTGGGAAGCTACAGCACTGTCCCTCTGTCTGCTGGGCTCTTCACCCAGGGAGACATTTCCTGCTCTCTGCACTCTTCATCCCCTCCCTGCAAGAATTTCCTAAGACAAGGTCTTCGGCTGAATTGTAACCCAAGGGAAGGAGTGTTTTCAGTGCCTGCCAGGGCTGGGAATCTCCCAAGCCTTGAGAACAGGGAGCGTGAGGCAAGCTGGCCCCCTGTGGGGGACTCCCTCGCCATGATGGCAAAAGGAAGCCGGCCACATTGACTTGTTTCCTCCGGGGTTGGAGGGGCTTAGCTAGCTTGGGAGTTGGAAAGCCAGAGGCCTGTCCTTTGCACCCAAGTGTTGCTGTTAAAACAGTCCTTCCACGGCACCCCTGGAGAGGGCAGAGACTTCACTTTGACTTTGGCCAATGGTGTCCCATGATCCCCTGGGATTTGCACGCTCAAGCTCCATATTGCATGAAGGTTGTCACAGGATGTGCTGGTCACCTTGGGAGAGGCGCTGATGTGGGGTCGTCTTGGTCCAGACCCTCCACCTTTGACAGGTTTATGGAGGACAGAAGGCAGGGAGGCATCTCCCCCCTTGGCTTTGGCCTGCCAGCCCTGCATTCCCGGTGGGATCAGGCTCCCCCTCCTGCCTGCAGACTGATTAGACCCCAGGAGGCTTTCCCGGGTCATGTGGAAACAGCACAGGCCCTCTAACATATGGCGCTGATAAGGATCTCACGCTTAGAGATAAGGAGCTGCTTAAGGGAATCTGAGGAAGCCGGGGTTTGTTTTCATAAAGCGGGACAATGTGAAGTGTAATCCCTACACCGATGCAATTAGCTGTTAAGCATAGTAAGTCCTGAGGAAGGGGCGCTCTTCTGGCTCATAAATTACTCGGAGTCTACCCCGGGGGACCCAGTCGTTGGCAGGTATCCTTTCCTGCTGGATGGTTCGAAAGGCAACTGATGATGGGTCAGGTGGCCGAGCTCCCTGGGCTCCCGAGGGAACAAAACCTGGAGGAGCCACAGCTGCAAGAGACCGAGGGCCCCTGAGCCTTTTGCTTCCACAACGAGGGAGGCTTTGAAGAAGTCATAAGGAGGCGTAATATGGCAGCGCTCACTTGGCGTTTTCTGCTGCCTCCACGGTTTGGCGCTGTGATGTTAGGTTGCCTGGAAGTGCCAGGGGGTCTCGGTGAAGGCCACTTCCCCTCCAGAACTGCCAAATGGATGCCAGGCAAGGCTGGGAAAGCTGTAGTTTTGCACGGGGCTAACAGTCTGTCAGAGGAAGGAGACTCCAAGTCTCATTTCTAAATGGCTTTTACCTCCTATGCCAATGGCCCTTCTGTAGTACGCCCATTGATTTAATTTAAATACTAATAATAATAATCAATAATTCAGAGCTTGCTAGGCAGAGTAAGCAGCAGTTCTGTATCTGTTATCTAATGTATATTTCACAACAACTCCATGAGCTGGCGACTAATATTATCACCAATTTACAGATGAGGAAACAGGTGTAGACAGGTTAACTTTTTTTGTCCAAAGTTATACAGTTAGGCCGGGCGCGGTGGCTCACGCCTGTAATCCTAGCACTCTGGGAGGCCGAGGTGGGCGGATCGTTTGAGCTCAGGAGTTCGAGACCAGCCTGAGCAAGAGCGAGACCCCATCTCTACTAAAAATAGAAAGAAATTATATGGACAGCTAAAAAATATATATAGAAAAAATTAGCCGGGCATGGTGGTGCATGCCTGTAGTCCCAGCTACTCGGGAGGCTGAGACAGGAGGATCGCTTGAGCTCAGGAGTTTGAGGTTGCTGTGAGCTAGGCTAACGCCACGGCACTCACTCTAGCCTGAGCAACTGAGTGAGACTCTGTCAAAAAACAAACAAACAAACAAAAAAAAACAACAAAGTTATACAGTTAGTAAGTAGTAGATCCAGGTTTTTAACCCCAGAAGCTGATTCTGGAATTTATGATAATAACAAATAATTTAGGGCTCACTAGTAACATGTCTCAATGCCCTGTGGAAAAACTCTGCAGTTCCTCAGACTCCAACTGGCATCAAATAGACTAACAATGAGTGACACAGAAGCTTAGGCAGAGACTAAAACAATGTGCTCTTGCATACGTTCTCTCTTTGCCTGGTCTAGCCTGGTCTTTGGACATTCGTTGGTGGTTAACTTTATGATGTTCGGGAACTTTCTGAGATGGTGAAAGAGCAGAGCAGTAGTAAAAAGCACTTACAATCATATCTTTGGATTTCTTCAATTTTATGAGGATGGGACTTTTCAAGAAAATAACTAACAGTTGGGATAGGATGCTGGGAAGATCGGTGCGAGTTAAAATTCGAGATTTTTAGGTAAAAGCCTGAGAAAGACTCTTTCCTTTGACTTGTCCAGTTAGAATTCCAACAGAAGATGCTTCTGGGTGGATGACTGGTGTACAACCTTTTTGTGAGTTGACATTCTCTTCTGGTTTATTCTATGCATCTTCTAATCAAAACTATTTGAATGCTAAAAATGTCTGCCCTGCAAATCCAATTTGCACTCACTGCAGAGGCACATTGTGACGTCACTGCTCCCTTTAAGACACTTGCTGGATCTTCAAGCCACTCATGTGATGGAAAATACCCAGGGACTGAATCACTTTAAGAAGCTTGAATGATTTCTCTTAAAGGACAAGAGATTCTCCCACCAAGCACTTAATCCAAAGTTAGGCTCAGGCTATCTTGGCCTTTGCAGCCTGCTGGAGTTCTTAGTCCACCAGAGTTAGGCTCTGTAGCATGAAGCACTGAGTCCATAGGAGGGGGCAATATGGCTGTCTTGAACGCTTAGCACACCACACGACAGAGTTCGTGCAGTAGATGTAGGATGGCAAGAAAGTATGTGGCTTTGGGGCTAAGCGAAGACCAGGTGGGGCTGGAGCAGGGATTGTCCAGGTCAGCCAGGCTGCGCTGGGGGAAAAACACAGCTTACTCCGTATCTTATCAATTGCCATTTTGTGTGATTTAAGACAGCCCAGTATTAAATTTTTAAAAAGTGTGTTGGGGGTAGGGTGGGGTAGCCACAGACGGAAATCTTCGAAAGGCCACGGCGCTCATTTCCAGAGCCTTCAGGAGATAACGTACCACCGGGAGCTGCGTGGGGGCACTTAGGGTGGCTTTGCCCTAAGGCAAAATAATAATCACAAAGCGATCTTTACATTTTCTGATAAAGCTCTCCCTCTTGCCTACTGGCAGAAGCTGATGAACATTACATTTGAGTTAAGCACTAAAAGCAGCAGGGAATCTTGAGATAAACCACCGCAATTATTAACTTACTTGCTGTTTAATGGCACGAAAACCATCAGTAGTGTGGCGGGCCCGACTGGGTTCCCACAGTGATCTCGTGTCTTCGAGTCTGGCTTATTATGTTTTATTGGCAGCCCACAGCTTGTGCTAATTGTGCAGCTGTGACTGGGAAGGGTTAGGGCTTGGGAGGGTCACAGTTGTCTCCTCAGACCAATGTGCTCCTAGCCTAGGTAGCTAGAGTGGAGGAGCAGTTTGAAAGTTGCCATTCTTACTGGGGACTCACTGATTTTTTTTTTTTTTTTTTCACTATTTGCCTGAAAAGACAGCTTGTGTTACCCCATTGCGCCCATCAGCTGTTCAGACATGGTGCTTTCGATGGGCTGTATTAAGAATGGATGCCGTGCAAGGTATCCTAAGAGCTTGTTGAACTCCTCTTCGAACCAGGTACTATTTATAACAGCCTTCTTGCTAAGAGTGATTTTAAGAAAACCCTGCATCAAAAAAAAAAACTTTTTGAAGCTTGTTGGCAATTTATAAAAATTCAGCATATGAAGATTTTAGAGCCTTGTACCTTCTGCAATGTACTGACCAAAACACGAGATATTTAATTAAATACTGTATGCATTGGATAGTTATATCCAAACTCAACAATTGCCAAAACATTCAGTGAAACTGTTGTATTAAAGCTAACCGTTTACAAAGTATTTCTGAAAACATAAAATAAACACTTTTATTAAATGATTGAGGAGGTTCATTCACGTCTTTGATCCCTTGAAGTGTTACAAATATCCAAAGTCACCTGGAACCATCTCCTAATATATCACCTTGAGGGTTAAGATTTCAACATGCGAATTTTGGAGGGACACGATCAGACCACACAGACACGTGTGAACCACAGCAGTCTCTTTCAGATTATTCTACGATCTCTGGTTTTTTGGTGTGAATTCTCGTATTTGTTCCATCTACTGAATGATTCTCACAACTAATTTTATCTTCTGTAAATCTATCTTCACTAGTGGTTGGCTGTTTTGTCTTGGGGTTTTCATTCAAGTCTAACACTATTGTACAGGGCCTTACATGATGGTTTCTTATTTTCCTCTGCCAGCTTCTTATAGATATTGCTAGGCCTGGACTGTTTTTTATTAGTTTCTTAGCTGAGATTCCTATACTACTCACACCATACTTAGGTTCCAGTTTCTTACAAGTGATTTCTTTTCCTTTTTTATTTTCTTTCCTTTCCTTTCCTTTCTCCTTCCTTCCCTTCCCCTCCCGCCTCTTCTCCTCTCTATTCCCTTCCCCTCCCCTCCCTTTCTTTTCTTTTCTTTTCCTTTACTTCCCATTCCTTTCCTTTCCTTTTCTTCTTTTCTTCCCTTTTCTTTTCTCTTACAACCAGAGGGACAGCCCACTTTACTGGTGCTTCCCAAGCACCAAGGTAACTTTTCCTGTCCCCTGACTTCATGAGGGAACCCAGGTCTTTCTCTCTGACATGCAAGCACATTATCTCCCATCTCTGTAAGGCATTCACCTCCCAGGCCCTAAGGTCCCCCAGTGCAGAAATACCTATGATCTACCAAGCTTCCCCTAACCTGTTAGGACTCTGGCACCTGGAGATTTTTCTTGCATCCTTTTAAATATCTGCTGTTGATCCCATATTTTCTAACTCATCATTTTCATGTGTTGGAGAGGTGGGGGAGGCTATCTATATCTGCTCAGTGTGTCATAATCAACCTACAATTGTGTTTTATTGCAGAAAAATGTTTATTGTTGTCTTTGAGGGAAACTTGAATGTTAAATAAAAATTACACATTTTTCACTGTGTAGCAGACCTGAATTGAGAATAGCTGTGACAGGTTTCAGGTGAGGCACATCCAGACAACCGCTAAATCTCCTGATGGTTGCCTGAGAGTAGAAACGAAACTACTGTTGACCAACTCTGTTGGCATTAAATGAATGCAGTCAACAGAACTGAGAGTGCATGTCCTTATTTGTGAGATGTAAAACTTTGATCGTTTCTATGCATGAGCAGAAGCAGGGAATCCAAATGAGAGATTTTAGCAAAGGTATCATTTGTATTTTACCAGTGGTAAGGCATCAAAGGAAGAAGTTATCATCCTGAGCAAAGTTTAGTTTAATAGGTTCAGGGAAATAATCTTAGGCATTGCATTAATCTGCTTGGGCTGCCATAACATACTGAAACAACAGAAGTTTATTTTTTTCACTGTTTTGGAGGCTACAAGGTCCTGGCCAGTTTAATTTCTGGTGAGGGCTCCCTTCTTGGCTTGTAGATGGCTATGTTCTGCTTCTTGAATTAGCTAACTGTTTCTCAGGAGTGGACCTCTTTTGGGATTTGGGTGTTAAGATTGGTATTAACTGTGTAATTACTATTTTAACTGTATGTTAAATATGTCTTCTGTACTATTCTATATTATGATATATTTCATATCAGAAAGAAAATGTATAGGAATTTTATTTTTCTTTTTTGATGTTGATGCCTGATGATATAACATGTATTTCCAGGAATGGGGCTCTGGTTTATACTACTGAAGCTGCGTGACATGAGAGTCTAGTTGACATTTTGACTGTAGCCTAGTAATCACCTGTCCTGATTCAGGCCCATGTGTTAATAGCTGTTCATTTCTAGACAAGGTTCCAGCTGGATAGGAAGGTTTTCAACATGGAGAAGAGAGACACTGATGAGAGAGTGGTGGGTTGCACTAAAGACAAATTTGGGATATTTCCTGATTCTGGGCAAGATGAGCTTCTTCTCCAGGTCTGTGGTCCCTATGTCCCTACATCAGTGCTATTCTTGTGTTGTCCCTTGCGGATGGTTATGATCAGGGCAGGAGCATTCATACTTGTTCAGTGCTTAGAGCTTCTGTTGGGGAGAAGAACAGCGTTCTGGAGTGTCCGTTAAGGAATGGAAAAACAATAAGCCCCAGGAGCCGTCCTCTTATGAGAATGGATTAAAAAAACACTGTGCAGGGAGGAGAATAATAATGCTGGGGCCACCATTTCTACTAGAGGTAGAAGAAGCTTTTTGGTTTGGATGGGCTTATATTGACTAGGGCGTGAGGAAGGGAGAGGCCAAAGGCCAGGGAGGATGTGCTTCCTTCCTGTTTCTAATTGTTTAGGCAGTTGCTACACACACACACACACACACACACACACACACACAATGGTCTACAGTAGCTATTTGCCAAGAGTATCCTCTCCATATATGCATATGGGGAAAAACAACCTAACTAGATAACAGCCTCTCTACATTTATTTATGTGTTGTATTATGCATACATACAAGTATATGTCTCATACTGTGCTAGATGTTTCTAGCAAATAAGCTTTGGAATCAGGTAGCTTATGTTTGAATGCTTTAGGGCTTACTAGCAGTATGTCCTTTGATAAATTATTATCTTGGCTAAGCACTCATTTTCTTATCTCATTCCTACCTTTCAGGATTATTGTAAGGATTGACAACAAGGCAAGCTGCTTAACGTAGTTACTAGCTTTCAAGTACTTGCTCAATAAATGGTAATAACAGCAGGAATTGTTGTTTTGTTTGATCTTTTATTGGGAAGACATATTAACCATTCCAACAGAGATATAAAATTCTATATTCAATCAAGACCTTCCTTGCTGGGAGGTTGTTTCTACTGATACAGAGTAGAGAGGACAGTTGAAATGTGTAGATCACTTATGTTGTTACCCTAAAATTACAGTAGGAGGGATCATCATTCATTTATTTATTTGTTCAGCAAATCTTTAATAGGGCTTTGCTTTGTGCCAGACACTATTCTAAGTACTGGAGATAAAATGGTGAGCAAGATAGATATGTTTCTGCCTCTGTGGAGTTTATATTACAGGGGACTTTTTCCCTTGTATTTTTTTAGGGGTTGTATAGGAAAAATTCTTTGGACTATACTAGAATAACGAGCTCCTTGGAGATGTCCATTTACAGACTATATCGTCTCAATAGGTCTCTCAGCCTGAGTGTTTTTGAAAGCAAATGCTTGCTGTATTTGGGCATCCCTAGTTCAATACCAAATAGGCCACCAGCGATGAGCAGACCATGGCAAATTCAGGCAAGGAAGTCTCCTACAACCTCAGGAACCTGGACATTTCCGACATATTCTGGAAGGATTTGAAAACCACTTAATATAGATATCCTGTAAAATTCCACTCTGCTGGGGTCTTTGTTTACTCAGTTTTTATGGAAGCATTTTCTTCTGCCTATAAAGCAAGAATCACAGCAAAGAAAAAGGAGCAACTCCCAAAACTGCTCACTCCTTGTCTGCCCTCTCTCCCTTTTCTAAATAACTTTTAGCTTTTTATAATTTTTTAGCATTTTACTATGAAAAGTTCAAGCTACAGCGTAGTGGAAAGAATTTTACAGCGAACACCTGTATACCCTCTCCCTAGAGTCTACCATGAACATTGAACTCTATTTGCTCTATCATGAATCTATTCATCTATTTGTACCCCTATCCATCCTTTACTCCACCTTTTCTTTATTATATGGCAAAGTAAATTGCAGGCCGCAGTGGGCTTCCCTCTAAATATTTCGGCTTGCATAACATTAAGCAAAGTTTAATATTTGTTGTAGTTTTTTCTTTTGGTGCAAAATTTACAAATGAGAAAATGCATGAATCTTAAGTGTAGATTTGCTGACTTGACCAGTCATACACCTGTATAACCTAAACCACTTTCAGGATACAGAACAGTACCATCATGCCCAGAAAGTTGTTCTGGGCCTTCCGAATCAATCTTTGCCAACTCCCTCCCTCACCAGAAGCAACCACAGTTCTGATTTTTTTTTTCCACCTTAGTTTTTCCAGTTCTACAATTTTGTGTAAATGGAAACATGTATTATATACTCTTTGTATGAGGCTTTTCAAAAACTCAGTGTAATGTTTTTAAGATTCAGCTGTGTTGTGCGTATCAGTAGTTCATTCATTTTTATTACTGAGTCGTACTCTATATTATGAATATGCCAAGGTTTGTTCTCTTTTTTCCTATTGATGAACATCTAGGCAGCTTCTGGTTTTTGGCTATTAGATATAAAGCCACTATGAATATTCTTGTACAAGTCCTGTGTGAACATATGTTTTTATTTCTTTAGGGTGAATACTTAAGAGTGAAGTTGCTGAGTCAAAGATAGGTACATGTTTAACTTTCTAAGATACCGCCAAAATCTTTTTCAAAGTGAAGGTACCATTGTTCACTCCCTCCATAAATGCATGAGAGTTGTAGTGGATCTATATTGGTGATTGATAAACTTTTTCGGTTAAAGGCCAGAGAGTAAATATTTTGAGTTTTGTGAGCCAAATGATTTCTGTTGCAATTTTTAGATTTATTAATTTCTCTGAAGAACCAACTTTTGGCTTTGTGGATTTTCTCTGTTGTTTGCCTATTTTTGTGTTCGTTGATTTTCACATCTGTCTTTATTATTCCTTTCTTCTGCTTGTTTTGGGTTTAGTTTGCTCTTTTTAACTTAGCTTCCCAAAGTGGAAGATTGGTTCACTTATTTTAACTTTTCTTATTTCATATGAGTATTTTAAACTATAAAGGTTTTCCTAAGCACTACTTTAGCCATATGCTCCATATATTTTGCTGTATTTTCATTACCATTTAGTTAACATATTTTCTAATTCCCCTTGTGATTTAGTCTCTGAGTCAGGCTTATTTAGAAGCATGCTGCTTAATTTCCAAATATTTGGAAAATTTTCATTTAAATAGATATATTTGTATTAATTTATAAATACATTTCATTGTGGTTAGATAATATACTTTACAATATTTCAGTCCTTTGGATTTTGTGCGTGTGTGTGTGTGTGTGTGTGTGTGTATGAGTGTGTGTGTGTGACAGGGTCTTGTTCTGTCACCCAGGCTGGAGTGCAATGGTGCAATCGTTGTTCACTGTAGCCTTGAACTGCTGGGCTCAAGAGATCTTCCTACCTCAGCTTCCCAAGTAGCTGGAACTACAGGTGCACACCACCATGTCCTGCTAATTAGAAAACATTTTTTTTTTTTGTAGAGATGGGGTATTGCTAGGTTGCCTGGGATGATATTGAACTCCTGGCCTTAAGTGATCCTCCTGCCTCGGCCTCGCATGATTACAGGCCCCCTATGATTATAGGCATAAACCACCATGCCTGACCAGTCCTTTGAGCCACCAAGCCTGACCAGTCATTTGGATTTTATTAAGATTAGTTTATGGCCAAGATATAGTCTATCTTGGTAAACATTCTATTGGCACTTAAAAAGAATATGCATTCTAAATTGTTGGGTTTAGTGTTCAATAATTGTCAATTTACTTAAGTTGGTTGATAATGTTAATAAAGTATCCTAAAACTTTACTGATTTTTATCCACATATTCTATCAATTGCTAAAATCAATCTTAAAATTTCCAGCTGTAATTGTGGTTTGGTTGTATCTTCCTTTAATTTCATCAATTTTTACTTAATTGTACAACTATTATTAGGTATATACATATTTAGGATTTCTTTTGTCTTCTTGATGAATTGACCATTTTATCATTATGAAATATCTTTCTTTATGTCCAATAATAATTCCTGTTCTGAAGTTTTCTTTACCTGATATTATTATATTCATACCAACTTTCTTATGATTAATGTTTATAGGTTTCTCCTATTCTTTACTTTTACTCTGTCTATATCTTTTTATTCAAAGAGTTTCTCTTGTAGACAGTATATATAGTTGGATGCTACATTTTAATCCATTTTATAATCTCTGCCTTTATTTTAAGTGTTTAGTTAATTTACATTTAATACAGTTATTGATATGGTTAGTGTTCTGGTTATCTATTGCCACATAACAAACTATTCTAAAAGTTAATGGTATAAAATAACAACCATTATATTATGCTCATAGATTCTGTGGATCAGGAATTCAGAAAGCGTACAGCAGCAATGCCTGTTCTGTCTGCTTCATGGTTGCTTACAAGTTTTGGCAATTATGAAAAAAATCTTCTATAAACATCTATGTATAGGTTTTTTTGTGAATATGTATTTTCAATGCATTTAGGTAAATACCAAGGCATGCAATTACTGGGTCATGTGGTAAGACTATGTTTAGTTGTGTAAGAAAGTGCCAAACTATCTTCCAAAGTGGCTGTACTATTTTGCATTCCCACCATCAGTGAAAGAGGGTTCCTGTTGCTCCACAGCCTCACCAGCATTTGATGTTGTCCGTGGATTTTGCCCATTCTAATAGGTGTGTAGTGGTATCTCATTATTGTTTTAATTTGCAATTCCTTAATGACATATAATATTGAACATCTTTTTATATGCTTTATTGCCATCTCTGTATCTTCTTTGGTGAAGTGCTTTTTTAGGTTCTTTTGCCCATTTTTTAATTGGGTTCATTTTATTGTTGCTGAATTTTAAGAGTTTCTTTATATATTATGGCTAACAATCCTTCATCAGATATTATCTTTTGCAAATATTTCCTCCCAGTCTATGGTTTGTCTATTCATCCTCTTAACAGTGTCTTTTGTAGAGCAAAATTTTTAAATTTTATTGGCATACAACTTATCAATTATTTCTTTCATAAATTGTGTTTTTGGAGTTGTATTTAAAAAGTCATCACTGTACCTAGGGTCATACAGATTTTCTTCTGTATTATCATCTAAAAGTTTTATAGTTTTACATATTATATTTAGTTCTATTATCCACTTTGGGTTAATTCTTGTGCAAGAGACTAATTTTGCTCCATTTTATTATCTTTGCTCCTTTGTCAAAGATCAGTTGACTATATTTATGTGGGTCTATTTATGGGGTCTTTATTCTATTCCATTGATCTCTTTGTCTATCCTTTCACCAATACCACACGTCCTTGATTATTGTAGCTCCATAGTAAATCTATAGTTGGGTAGTGTCAGTCCTCCAACTTTGTTTTCTCCTTCAATATTAAGTTGGTTATTCTTTTTTTTTGCTTCTCCACATCAATTTTGGAATCAATTTGTTAATATTCACAAAATAACTTGATAGGATTTTGATTTGGATTGCATTAACTCTATAAATGAAGTTGGAAAGAACTGACATGTTGATAATAGTGAGTCTTCCTATCCATGGACATTGAATATCTCTCCATTTATTTATTTCTTCTTTGATACCTTTCATCAGAGTTTTATTCATATAGACCTTGTACACATTTTGTTATATTTATATCTAAGCATATCATTTTTTGAATACTAATGTTAATGGTGATATGTTTTTAATTTCAAATTCCACTTGTTCATTGCTGATATTTAGGAAAGTGAATGACTTTTGTGTATTAACTTTGTATCCTGCAACCTTGCTATAATTGCTTATTAGTTCTAGGAGTTTCTTGATTCTTATAGACTTTCTACATAGATAGTCATGTCATTTGTGAATAAAGAAAGCCTTATTTCATCCTTCCCAATCTGTATACCTTTTAATTGCTTTTTTTTTTGTTTTATTGCATTAGCTAGGACTTCTATTAATAGTACAATGTTGAAAACATTGGTAAGAGGGGACATCCTTGTTCCTGATCTTAGCAGGAAAACTACAAGTTTCTCACCATTCAGTATAATATTAGCTGTAGGTGTTTTTTTTTAATGTTCTTTATCAAGTTGAGGAAATTCTCCTCTCTTCTTGGTTTACTGAGAGTTTTTTTTTTTTTTTTTTTATCATGAATGGGTGTTGGATTTTTCAAATGCTTTTTTTCTGCATCTATTGATATGATCATGTGATTTTTCTTCTTTAGCTTGTTGATGTGATGGATTACATTCATTGATTTTCCAATGTTGAGCTAGACTTGCATACCTGAGATAACCATTTGATTGTGCTATATACTTCTTATATTACATGACTGGATTTGATTTGTTAATATTTTATTGAGGATTTTTGCATCTATGTTCATGAGAGATATTGGTCTGTAGTTTTCTTGTAATGTCTTTGTCTGGTTTTGGTATTAAGGTAATGATGGCCTCATAGAATAAATTAGAAAGCATTCCCTCTGTTTTATCTGAAAGATAAAAAATTGGTATAATCTCTTCCTTAAATGTTTGTTAGAATTCACCAGTGAATACATCTGGGCCTGGTGCTTTCTTTTTTAAAAGGTTATTAATTATTGATTCAATTTCTTTAATAGATATAGATCTACTCAGATTGTCAATTTATTCTTGGGTGGGTTTTGACAGATTATGTTTTTCAAGAAATTGGTTCACTTCATCTAGGTTAGTAAATTTTTGGACCTTTTCCCTGGAAAAAGGGAAATAATAGTACTGTCCTTGCATAGTTGCTGTGATAATTAAAGAAGGAACTCTAATATCTAATATATAGTTGGTGCTCTATAAATGCTAGCTTTCTGCCTGACTCCTTTCCTTTCAGCCTCTAGAGAAGTCATGAGAAAGTGTAGTGAAATCATTGGCTACAGTCACAAGGATATTAGTAAAATAAAGGTCTGTGGAAGTGGATAATGTACACGTTTGTATTTGTATCATTTTTTTTCACCATTAATCCTAGTTTGATATGGAAAGAAAGAAGAAACTATATTCTCCTTGTATATTGGTCACTTTCAGCTAAATGCAATCTGTTTTACAAAATTCCTCCAAGCAAACAATAGCATCTTGCCTCTACCTTTCTGTAAGATACTTCAAGCTCTGAGGTATGCTTTCTGCAGGAAAAATTGCTTTCTAGAGGCATTCTCTAGAATCCCCTGGAAACACTGGTGGAAAAAACAATGAAGTTGACAAAGCCAAGGAGGTAACAATGCCTCAGGCTTTTCTCAGTTCAGTAGCAACCAATTTCCACATTTAGCCTCAAGGAAAAGAGAGGCTAACCAAGGGAGGAGAATTATGAAAGCAAAGAAGTTCTGATATTTATACACATGTGAGCTCCACTCCCCACCTCCAGTGGTTCACACAGAAATTCAAGAACAACACTGCTCTTCTGGAAGCTATTTCAGGATTCTACACATCTTATTGACATTTGGATACAACGTTAAGCAGTGGTGTGCTGGTAAGATGGCTCTCTGGGGGAAAAGAGCCACCCCTCTGTGTGGCACCTGCTGATGTCCATAGCGTAAATACCGCCACCATGGCCGATGACACGCTACCAACATGAAGTCACCGAGCAGGGAGCTGGAAAGAGCCATGAACAGTCAGCCTTCTCGAGCCAGTGCAAGCTGGCTCCAGTACACCACTGAGCTTGAGGCTCATGTTGAGGGCTAATAGCTATTGGCAAATTTAATACTTGTTGAAAATACACATCATCAAGTTCTAGAATTCACTGCCTCTTGCTCGCTCTATGGCCTGCGTTTTGGTCATTGTTTCTCCAGCTTTTTGAAGTGGCTCAGTAAATCTCACCGCTGTGGACCCCAGACCCTTTGACTTAATGAAGATTGATGTCTTCATTAGATTTTGGACAGGAATGCTTGAACATTTTATTACCTGGTCGCTGGTGCCTAGTACTCTCTGTTCCATTGCCCATCTCGCCCACCTCCTGTGACACATTCCTGAAAGTGCTCCAGGAAAAAATTGTTACAGCCTTGGCAGATCAGCGATTTCTGATTGTGCAATGTCCTTCCTGAGAAATCCCGTTCTCCAAAGGCAGTTGTTCTGAAACAGGGGTGAGAAATGGGGGTTCAGGCCAGGCCCCCTGATGGCAGCATAACAGGTCAGATGGTGGTGAACTGGGACAGAATAAATCGATGAGAAATGGCATCCGTGTGCCTCTCACCAGTTTTACGGATTTAGGAAAACTGTCAAAAGGTTCATTAAAAAGAAGAAAGGGATGGAAAGGGTGGTTACTTTTCCAAATGCTCCACTTTCATTTTAATTATATTTTGCCCCTTACAAAGCAAGTTCACAAACATTTCATTTGCTCTTCACAACAGACTTGTGAGCCATAGTAGTATTAATATAGTAAATATAATAAATTATAAATAATGCATTGATATAATATAACAAATATTAATATTTCCCTTTTACAGATGGAGTCACTGGGACTCAGAGAAGATAAATGATGTGGTTAGGGTCACATGGATGTTGATGCCAGGGGAGGAACTTGAAGTCCGTTTGTCTGATGCCAGGCTAGACTCTCTCTGTACCAAACTGTGTTTATATGTAGTTGAAGAATGTTTCCATCAGCTCTGATGCTTTAATCACGCATGCTAGGTGGGATCAAAACTGTCAGAACTTGTAAACAAGTCAGAAGTTTTGCTATTCTCTGAGAAGTTTTCAGGGAGCTCCCGGACGCCAGATGTTCTCAACGGTGTAGATCAGTAACACCTCGCTTACCCAGGGCTGGCAGAGGAGATATTTTGCAAAAATAAAATGTCTATGTAATTGTTCACTTCCAAATTAAACTTCCAAATTTCATATGACATCTTTTAAAATTATGTTTTAAAATTATGTAGAGCCCCAGAGAGTAGCAAATTAAAGAAAAGTCTTTAAAAAATCGAGATTTACCAATGAAGCCCTAGCTCAACACTACGAAGTTCCAGACTGCTGAGCTTTTTGGAGTTTCCGTTCTGTATTTGCTTCCACTGGTGCACTGACCTTTAAGGGTTTTTGTCTCCTCTTCTATTGTGCTGATTCTAATCTGTTAAGACGTAAAGAACCAGCCCGGATAACTACGTTGATTAGACTTGTTGATCAGGTAGGAGTAGATAGGTTTTAGTTACAAGCTTGCATACTCCATCTGGAGTAAACACTTTTTATTATCTTATTTATTTTAGGGGTGTGGTAGAGGCTGCTGATGCGCTGCTCACATCTCTTTACAGACCAGTTCTCTCCTCACTCAGCTGCTGTGAGTATTGGTGACAAAATGGCTTGTAGCTGCACCCCTCACTGCAGACTTGCCCTTGGCCTACAGGAGGTGCTACATCCAGAAATACTTGGGAAAAATTTGTCATGACAGGAGGTGAGGAGAAGAAGGCAGGGATGGATGTGAAGAGCTTTTTCTAAGAAGTTTGTGTATTATCTTGCAGGTAATTTGGAGCCAGAGGAGCCTTACGAACCTGGGCACGTGGCCAAGGCCATTTCAGTAGGAACTTGATTGCCATCCATAGGGCAAATTGGCAAGCGAGAGGCGTGGGTGCTCACAGCCCCATCAGTGCTCAGCTTGACAGGCAGATGACTACATCAGGCTTTTGTGTGCAGTGCACAAACTGCACAACAGTACATAACAGCCCTAATGACCTGTGACATCATGGCTTACTTACGGTGTCTGTGACTCAATACATATCTCTTCCAAGAGGAAAATGAAGAATTCCTTAAGTTCTCACTCTTGAAAATTTGATTTGTAAAGGAACTTGAAGTTCTACTGAGTGCTCCCTGTGTTAGAGGTGGTAGCTGCCTATATATGGCTTGATAGATCAAGGAATATTTAAGAGACTCTCTGTCCCCAGACACCATATGCTGTCACCATTGCCTGCAAGGCCAGCATTGCAGACCCATTTCTTAGGGTTTACCAGGCTTCCACCCAGCCTGGGAGATGGGATTTTTGGGTGGGTGGGGTGGGAATGGAGAGGAGAGGAGGATGGAGGGGAAGAGAGAGGTCACTGCAGCACCGTGGGGACATGAAATAGTGGGGATGGAGAAGGGAGCTGAAAGAAAGGGAAGAGGCGAGAAATCAGAGCTAGAGAGAGATAATAAATATGCATTTTTCTTTCCCTCACAATATTGCAGTGGGCAGGCACTGTCTGCTCAAATCCACTTAAAAAACACTTAGTATGAAGTATTTTGATTATTTTATTATCATAGGGAAAATACATTTTCCCCACGTACAGGCTAAGTAATTCCTGCCTTTGTTCATGTTTTCCCTAATAACAAAAACAATAATAATAAGCATTATTTGAACAGTTACTATATGCCTGGCACTGTGCTAAGAGTTTTGCCTTATTTATCTCATTCAATGCTCCCCCGAACCTAGGATGGAGGTATTGTTATGGATCATTTATTATGGAAGAGGAGAGTGAAGCTTAGAGCAGTTACACAACTCGCTTAGGATGACACAGCCGGTGAGTGGCACATTCAGGTCAATCTGCCTGGCTCCGAAATCAACACCCACACGAATGTGCTTCGCGGCTTCCCCAGCCATGGCTGTTTGCTCTGTCCTCCATTCCAAACGCTTTTCATCTGCTCCAAGTTTCCTTCACTCACTCAACTATTAATAATATTATTGAGCACCTTCTGCGGTATTGTGCCCTGTCCTCTGTGGAGCACACTGATTTCTACCTTCTTTAAACCCCTCTGAGCCTTCGAGGTAGAGAGTAGTTATAGATTTGTATTGTTCTCTAAATATTTTCAGTGAATTCATTTTGTTTTCTCTCCCAAAAGATTTTCCAGCAATTGCCAGGTCAGGGTCAGGTCTTCAAGGTCCCCAACTCCTCAACAGCACCCAAGCCCATGTGGGGCTGAGGGCAGGAAGCCCCTGACTCGCGGCCCCCGACATCAGTGACAGGAGCCCCCATCCAGTGGCTGCATTTTGAGGAAGACGAACTGCGTGTGTGGATCTGATAAGGTCTGGGTGATATCTGGAGAAGACGCCCTATTAGCGAGGATCAGCTATGTTTACCATTTAAACCCACAGAAGCAAGCCAAGATAACAGTCGGGGGTCTGTGGACAGAAGTTCACGAAGATCATTGCTTGACAGGTCAGGGGAAAGGTCTCTCTCTTTCAAAATATGTGAAGGGGCAGGAAACGTGTGTACCAGGTGTTTCATGTTCGTGGCTGCCTGGGACAGATAATTCTGTCTACTCGATAAGAACATTGTGCTCCACACATCAGGTTGTTTTTCCAACAGCTATTTTCTGCCCATAAAAATGAGCACTGCTGGCTCCCAACTTCTTTCCGCAAATCCCTTGAGCCACAAACAATAACAAAAGGTATCTTATATTTATACGAAGCTTTCCTCGGAAAAGCTCAAGGACCCAAACGAAGCTTGTTTTCACGTGTGAGGAGTTCTTACATAATCCCCAGGGGGCAAAGGAGCCGGAGGGTGACAGTTGAGTTAGGAATGTTGTCATTCCCAGCTATCAAAACACAAGAGGGAGCCCCTACAGCGACACACTGACGGCCATGACCTGGACAGGAAGTTCGTCTTCCCTACTTCCGGGCCAGGGTGCCACCCAGTGGGCGACACTGCCTCGTGAGGAATCCCGGAGGATTTGAAAACCTGAAGGAGGTGACTGGAGGGGGAAGATGGGGAGAGAAAACCCAGCCACATGAGAAGGGACGCTGCAGTCTCACTGCCTTGAGTGGCTGTTCAGGGTTTCACTGGTCAGGATTCTGCAACACCTGGAGTGAGCGTCCCTCTTGTTCCCTGTGGAGCTGGTCCTGGGGAGAATTTCAATCACTCTCATTAGCAGTTACAGCTGAATCACAGCAGATTTCAGAAGCGTGGATGGTTTGGGGAAGAGCAGCCATCGGAGCAAAGGGCATTCTCTAAATATTTATTACACACTTGGATACAACTGTGAGTAAGGCATAAGCCCTGCGTTCAATAACTGCACCATCTAGCAGGGGAGAGAAACACAGGATAAAGGGATCCATGAATACCAGATGAGTACACTGAAAGGGCAATTACTGTTCACTGAATTTAAGTCAGGACTCCGTGGGGCATTTCAGCTGGGGCTTGAAGGATAAGTGAGAACATTTTCTTAAGAGGTCTCTTCTATCCTACCTTGGGAAGTAGCTCTGTATTAAAATCAGCTGGGGAGCTTTTAGAACACACCCCACCCCTAAATAATCTGATTAAATTCATCTGAGGGTAGCCCGGGCATTGGTATTGTTGTAGAGCTTCCCAGGTGATTTTACTGAGCAACCAGGGCAGAAAACCACAAGAAGACTGTGGGCTTTGGGATTATTAATAGTCCTGTTCTAGCATTCTGTGACCTTGGACCAGGCACACTGGGGGGCAGCGTGAAACTTCCACAATGTCACTGTTTCTTCTTCCTTCTGCCCACCCCTGTGGAGAAACTCGGCCATGAAAGAATCCCTCCTCTTTGACAAACTGGAAGACCCTGTATTGGGCATCAGGAAAGCTGGATTCCATCCCAGCTCCGCCGCTGAGGTGCCGCCCGCTGAGGGTTTGCTGTGACCCAGGGAGATAAAGCGGGACCCTTAGGATTATTATCTGCAAGACACTGTGCTGGGTGCTCAACACATCTCTGAGCCTCAATTTCCCCATCTGTTGATGTTTGTAGACCAGTATTTGTAGGTTGCAAGGTCCATTTAATAGGCTGTAACCAGAATTATTTTTTTTAAAGATATATGATAGAAAAATATAGCGCACTGCATAGAATAAGGGCAAATATTACAAAGTAAAATTTTGTTTCAGTTATACATGCATGTGTGTACTGAGTCATGACGGAAAATGCGTTTCAAATTGAGGACGACAAGTTGAGTTTGCGAGAGCTCATTTCGGCAGCACATGTACTATAACTGCAACAGTACAGAGAAGATTCCGTGGCCCCTGAGCGAGGATGCACAGCCATCCTGCTTTATCTACAAACTTATGAGGCATTTCATATTTTGTTTTATATTACATGTTTTTTTTCCACAATAAGAAAAAGTAATGTAAGAAACATGGGGTTATATGCTCCCTAGGAAACCCTTCCTTCTGCCATAGCCCACGACTACTCCAGCCTACCTTGAACTTGCCGTTCTGCGACCTCCTTTTAGTTAGCACCATGTAATGCAGGCCTATCATTTATTGTTTTAAGAAGGAGGCAGGTTGGTGTAGTGGCTGAAAGCACCCTTTTGCATTAGTTAAGTCAATGTTTGAATGTCTTCACTTATTAATTGAGTGACCTAGAAAATGTACACAACCTCCCCCAGTGGTAGGTTTCTCGCGTGGATGATAACACCCAGGACGCATGATGGTTGTAAGATTAAACCAAATACTGTAGGCAAAACTCTCAACACAAATCACCTTGTTCATAGAAAGCGCTCAGTGGATGGTAGCAATTGCCACCTGGCTTCCCACCCCGCCCCAGTTTTAAGGTACAGTCTGTAATATAGTGGCGGGCATATACAAAATCATAAATACCAAGAATAAAAACGACCATACTTTCATGCATTCAACTCAACAGACAGATGGACACCGAGGATCAGCTGTGTCATCACAAGCTGGGCATCTGCCCGAAAAGGTTTCAGAAAGAAGCACACAACAAAGAAATGAAAAGGAGCTGGTGGCCAGAATGTTGAGAAACTGGGAGTAAAATTCAGACATTAGGCCAGAAATAAAAGCTGTCATCAAACTATAAACAAATAAACCACTCAGTAGCTCCTGATTGCCTCAGAAATAGGCCGGGAACCAAGGCATCACAGCATGCATGATTCATTTCAGGAAGTACCCACTAATCAATTACTAGGGCTTCTGTGTAATAGTTTCCCGAGATTTATAGGTGGTGATCGTGTGAATTGGATCATTGATTCTAGAATGAGATAAGCAACAACACTGGTAACCTAATCTACTTACTCCAAGTGGCTACAAAGAAATTAGCAGCCCTTAGTGGAAGCCAGCCAGTTACTGAAGAGTGAAAAGAAACCCATTCATCACGGCAGAGCCTCACACCAGCCTCCCCGGGGCATTTAGCTATGCTGAGAAGATGCTGATGGAGAAGGGAATAATGACCCATAAATAGATATATGGGAAACGGGTGGGGAGGGTGGAGGAAGCCTTTCGAAATTGCACAGGGAAAAAAATGGGCCTTGAAATGATAAAAATGATAAAATTACAAAATTACAAGAACGTACAAATAGTCTTACAAAGAGTAGGAATGTTGAAAGTAGCACTAGCTGCCTGTGTGTGTGTGTGTGTGTGTGTGTGTGTTTCTGGAGGAAAACTTGGTTTGAAATTGTATGGCAAAAAAGAAAATGATGTATATGAGTAATGTAGCCCCACCTAGAACTATGTTGCTCACACAATTGTTTTTCAGGAAAGAAAAGGCAAGGTTGCCTGGAAATAGCTGCATCTAATCAGCCCCCATCCCCAGCAATCAACTGAAGTCCAGGAAATTCCATATATAACCAGAAGAATAGACATCTTGGAGCATTTTGCCACAGTTAAGATTAGCGGAAACAGATCCCCTATCCATGCCAGTAACAAAAAAGAACTAAAGGTGAAGGAACTGCGGCGGGTCCCTCTGCCTCCCTTATGAAAAGGTGGTGGCCACGGGGCTGAGAGTGATGGAACTAGGACATAATTTTTTTAATCCATTTTCTGTGTTTGTTGTTTTGGAACTTATGTTTGTAAGACATTGGACCTCCTCTTTTGAGTCTCTAATCTTATCTTTTTGATTCTCTTTGGTTCTCTGATCTTTTCTTATCTTCTCTCACATTTTATAAATTTAAGTCTTTTGAAAATTTTTCTTCATTTTATTTTTTAGGCATTTTATTTAATTTTTATTTCTACTGTCTTTTAATTTTCAAGATTTGTTTCCTGTCTTGTACTACTTTGTCTGGTTTTGGTATTAAATATCAAAATTATAATAGCCTCATGAATTGAGGTTGGTTGATTTCCTTTTTTTTTTTTTCTGATTCTCTGAAAGAGTTGTATAAGATTGGAATTACAGGTTGAATATCCCTAATCTAAAAATTTGGAACCTGAGATGCTCCAAAATCTTGAGCTCTGTCATGACACTCAAAGGAAATGCTCATTGGAGTATTTCAGATTTCTGATTTTCAGATTTGGTATGCTCAACTGATATAATGTAAATATTACCAAATATAAAAAAATTTGAAATCCAAAACACTTCCCAAGCATTTCAGATAAGGGATACTCAACCTGAATCTGTTCTCTCAATGTCTGGTAGAACTCACAGGTAAAATGTTCAAGGATGAGTTTTTACTTTGTGAAAATATTTTAAATTATTGATATCTTTTCTTTAGTAAGTGTAGGATTATTCAGATTTTTCTATGTCTTCCTAAATTGATTTTTGTCATTTTTTTCCTGAAATTTTTTCAAGTATCTAAGTTTTCAAATTTACTTATTATTGATATTCACTAGCCATCTTGTCACTGTTCTACATTGATAATTATGTTCAATCAATTATTAAGACATTATTTATTCATTCTTTTCCTTTTTTCTCAATCTTATCAGAGGTTTGTTGATTTACTAGTCTTTTCAAGGAACCAACTTTTGCTTTGATGA
Source organism: Eulemur rufifrons (assembly GCF_041146395.1). Classification (NCBI taxonomy): domain Eukaryota; kingdom Metazoa; phylum Chordata; class Mammalia; order Primates; family Lemuridae; genus Eulemur; species Eulemur rufifrons. The sequence goes on from NC_091006.1 coordinate 31,584,785, forward strand.
TATTCTTTATCTGCTTATTATTTGATTAACTTTAAGTTTTATGTTTATTACTTCTTTCAATTTTATATATTTTCTGTTGTTCTGTTACTAAATTCTTAAGTTATATTTTAGTTTGCTAACTTTTAGTCTTCCTTTTTTAGAAAATACATTTGGTTCCAAATTTATCTCAAAGTATAGCTTTAGCTGCATCACACATTTTTATTCTTTCCATTCTAAGAATTTAAATTTTTTTATGATTTATTCTTTGAAGTTATTTAGAAGCATGTGTTTTTAAAAAAGGGATTTGGTTATTTTTGTTACTGATTTCTGACATAATTGCATTTTAGTCAGATAAATTGTTTGGTATGAATTCTGATTTCTGTAAAATTTTTTGAGACTTATTTTATGGCCTTACACATGGTCAGTTTTTATACATGTCCTGTGTATGTTTGAAAAAATGCCAATAACCAAATTTTAGATGCTTGTTCTATATTTGTCTGTTAGTTCAAGCCTATTAATTTTACCAGTCAAGTTCATTTTCTTACTGGTTCTTTTGTCTACCTGATCTCTCAGTTACCAAGGGAATGTATCAAAATCTCTCACTATGATGGTAAATTTATCAATTTTGTATTTGTTATACCTTGTTAGCAACTTTAATTTTAAAAAAATTATGTAGTGATTCTTTGTCTTTAACAATGTTTTATTTAAGTTGATTTTGTCTGATGGTAATTTAGCTTTTATTTAGTATTTGCATGAAAATATTCTTTCATTCTTTTAGTCTCAATCTATTTGTGTCCCTAGATTTTAGTTGGCTCTCTTGTAAATAACATATAGGTGAATTTGTTTCTTTATCCAGTCTGACAGTCTTTGTCTTTTAACTGGAGAGTTTATGCATTTACATTTATTGTGATTTCTGGTATATTTGGATCTATTTTACTGTTTATGTTGTGCTTTATATTTACATTTTTTCTATTTGTTGTTTTCTCTCTTTTAATACTTTCTTTTGAATTGAGTTTGTTTTTTCTCATTTCACTTTTTGCCTCAACTAATGGTAAGTTGTATCTTTACCTTTATTTATAAATGATTCCCTAGAAATTTTAGAATGCATCTTAATTTAGCAAAGGCTAAAGTTAATTCATTTATTTATTCTTTTCCTAAATAATGTAAAGAACTTAAAATGCCTTTGATTCTGTTCATTCCATCCCAATTTATGAATATTTGCTATTATTATCTAGTATTTTAGTTCTTCTGGTCTTTAACCCCTCAAATTATGATGTTGTTTTAGGTTTATCCACTTATTTAACATTGTGTTAGCTCATCATTTCTTCCTTTATTTCAGACTTCCCTGGAGCTCATTATTCTTCTTTCCTGAGTATATCTTTTAGACATTCCTTTAAAAAGGGTCTCCCAATTTTTATTTTCTGAAAATGTCTTTATTTTACTCTTGTTTTTGAAAGACCATTTCTGTGGTAGTATCATTCTAGGTTGATGGTTATTCCTCTTTGCTTTAAAAAAAAATTCCATTTTATTCTGATTGTTAATATGGCTAGTGAGAATAGCCACTAATTTCTCAATAGAGAGATTAGATCAATTGAATTTGTTACTATGTCAGTAATCTGTGTTTTTTTTTTTTTTTCTGGCTGCTTTAAAGATTTTCTTTCTTTTCTTTATCTTTTTCCTTCTTAAAAATTCTATTTCCTTCCCTTCCTTCCTTCCTTCCTTCCCTCCCTTTGGTGTTCTGCAGTATCATTACAAAGTATCTAGCCTTGGATTTCTTTTTATTTATTCTGCTTGGTATTTATTTTGTCTCCTATATCTGAGGATTTCTGTCTTTTGTAAATTTGAGAAAATTCTTAGTGAACATCTCTTTGAATATTGCCTTCTTCTACATTTTCTCTATTATCTCTTTCTTGTATTCCAATTATTAATAGATAGATGTTAGATCTCTTAATTATAGTCCCCATGTCTTTTTTCCTCCAAATGTATATGTTCATTGAGGATTGATAGCTTAATACTTGCAGGTTTCTGTTAGTTTTATAAATATGTGTGTTCAAAACATTTTGATTGAGAGCATTTTGATCACAAGGCCAGCATATGTTACTGTGACTCCAGTTCAAGTCCAGATCAGTAATGATTTGATTATCAAGCTTGTGATCTTTTCTGGAATTGAAACATCACACGGGGAAGAGACTTGTCTGGTACAGTTGCTTATAATTGCACTTTCCTCTCAATTGCTCAAGTCCGTATATCAGGAGCTCTAATCCAATTTTCTCAGACCCCATCTCCCTACTGGCCAACAAAGGTTCCATGCTGGGTCTTGCAAAATTAAGCTATAAGCTTTTCTTCCACCAAAGGTTTGAATCTGAGCACAGATGTCAGAGTTAATCTAGTCACCCCAGGCCCTCTTAAACCCATAGAAAAGTAGATTTGTCTTGCTGCTTTTTTAATGGTGTGGAATTTTCCTTTACTCAGCAACTTTCCTCACTTTGTTGGTTATACTTAATTGGGTTTATCTTTGTCTGAACCAACGCGATAGGCGGACCTTTTGGCAAGTGGACTGTAGTTATTTCTAGGGCTTAAAATGTGGGTCATAGACGTCTCTAGAGACTAAATATCCACTGGGAATCCTTACCCCACTCTAGCTGTTTGTTCTGAAAACAAAACTGTCATCAGTGACCCTGGAAAACAGAACCTGGAGTTTGAAGGATGTTGTAGCAGTTACATGATATTACAGCTAAACTGAGTATGCCCAGTGGTGTTAATTGGGGTCAACTTCCAACATGCTTTTGAGGTCTGTGATTGCTACCACTACAACCTAAGTCTCTTAAAGGCTGCATACTTATCAATAGTTCAACCAGATCCCTGGTCTACTGGATAAGTCAATTACTATCATAGTTGAACATCCTAATTTGAGGTTGGGTTTCCTAACTAAGCTTTTGGCTTTCAAAGCAATCGCTAGTAAATTTCTTATAACCCTGATTCTTGGCAGTACAGTTTGGATAAGACAGAAGGATTTGTTTCAAATCCTGACTGTAACACTTTTTAATTGTGTGATCTTGGGCAAGTTACTCAAACTCCATTAATTTCTTCATCTGCAAAATTGGGACAGTAATGCTCATCTCAAAGGGTTGTTGTGAGGACTAAGTGAAATAATGTATGTCAGACAGCACATGACTTACGGTTAGTGCTCAACGAGAGTAGTTTTTCTGATTACCTTACTGACAAGATCGTGTCCTCAGTTCTACCAAGAATGGGTTGCTGACTTATTGCCAAGGAAATATAGATGACAAATTTAGGTTCAACATTGCACGGAGAGCAAGAAGCACCAGCCAAATTGGGCTTGGCAGACTGATTTCCTACGCTTGTCTTGGCCCACTCTTTGGCAAACGTGTTGCACTGTTGCAGTAAATGTGAAGCAAGGGGGAGGATTGGCAGAAGATGACGCAGGTTGGATTATACAATTGTTGTGCAGCCCTGGTCCTCTCTGGAGGCACAGCCTGAGTACATAATTCCCCTTTACATAATACTGTTGCCTGCAGTTCTTGCTTCCCACTGTATGATTTATGAGGTCACTTTGTTCTGTGTGCTAGAAGATCGTCACTTTGTCCGGTGTCCTAAAGCTCTGAGAAGAGCTGTGTTGGGTGTTGTGGGGACAGAGACGTGCTGAAAAGTGATCATAAAAAGAGAGCAGCTGCATTAGTGTGCCAGACGTTGTACTAGGAGCCTGAGCAACAACAGCCCATGAGACAGTCTCTGTCCGCAAGGAGCCCATGACAACCTGGTGGATGAGACAGACACGCAATCAAGCAATGCCACTGCAGAGCTGGGGGTGACCCTCCTTGGAGGTCAGAGACAGGGACACCAGTGCTGAGAAGTAAAGGCATATGTAAGGGGTTATCCATAAAGAGCAGACGTGTGTGTGCACACATGTAACACCTCTGTGCGTTTAGTGGGAGTAGGGGGGAGCAGGAGAGTCAGGAAGAGACAAGAGATGGTGCATTTGGAACTTGCACCTGGTGTGAAGATACACTTGGACAGTGCTGGGAGGTGAGAACATGCAGGGGGTAGTTGAGGAACTACTTTGTCTCTTTCAAGAATTAAATATTCCAGACTTTGTATCCTAAAGTGGCTCATATCAGACTATGAAGAGCATTTTTGGGGGGATTAGTGGGGAGAGGAAAGAGACATTTTATTACTTTTCCAGCAAAGGAGGAGGGTGGAGACGCCTGTCTGACATGCCATCCTCCTGATAATAAGCAGAAACACAGAGCTTTTAAAGGATGGGGTCTCAGCTTCAGGCAGTTACTGTTCAACTACAGTTGATGACTCTGATCGTCCCATCTCTGCTGAAGACAATCCCCTGACCTCCACCCAGGACCTCCTTTACCAGGTCTGGGCTGGGCCATCTCCTTTAGCACAAGTAACAAAAGGCTTGCCCTGCCCCTCCCAGCCACTGGCCTGAGGAAGGAATGCAGATTTTAGTTCTCAAAAAGGAGTGGAGGATGTTTTAAACAGACAGAAATTATTTTTGCTGTTTTTTTAGGCCATTTCCTCTATTACATATTCCCCACTCTCAATATTTCCCTTCCAGATCTATGGGAGGAGGGGCGATGTAGTCATCGAGCTCCTTCCTACTGAAACAGGGTGACGTTTTAGATAGATGGTTTACACCATTTTGTTTCATCTTAATCACCTTTGGAAAAATGACCCAAGGTGCTACCTTAGATGCTCATATGTGCTTTTCTTATGCATCCTATTGGTCTACATACTTTATAATTAGCAACTGGCGAAAGATTATTTTACAACTTCTGTGAACATATCACGTCTTAGTTTACTGAAAAGCGTTTTTACATATAATCATGGCTTCTTTTATCTCTAGAGTTGACCTTCTGTTTTCTGAAGTTACTTTAAGGATCCTCTTTCAGAAGGAAAACAAGCCTGGCTTATAAACCGCTTCAGTGCCTGTTTATCCAGAGTTAAGGGTGAGGACACTATTAGGCGTGAAAAAACAATTAATTTCATGGGCATTAGGCTGCAGTTCCATGATTCACCTCCAAGGACTGAGTGTCTTAGGCTGCTGTAGAACAAGAGGATGTTGATGCCGATGCCCCTGGGGAAGAGGCTAGATTGAATATTACTGAATTTGTTTTCTGAATAAATATTTAGAAACATCCGCCCTTCATTTTTCATCTTTTTGCCTGCACACCTGATTAAACATTTATAAAAGTAACTGCAAAGGCAGATGATCACCACAATGGGGACCAGATGCAATCGTGCCTCCTGGAGAAGGGAATGAAGTGGAGGTGAGAGAACAGCGAGTGGGGATGGCTGGGAAAGGGAAGACCAACGGGGCAGCCAGAGATGTGTCTTGCAGAAGGCCAGGGGGGCCATTCTGGAATCATCTCTGCCTCTTGACTAGGCCAGGCAGGTTCAGGCTGAGCCAAGAACTCATAAATACCTCTGGTAAGTGAGTTAATCATTTAATGAACACGGAAATTATTTATGGGCCTCGAGGCTAAAGGTTAATGGGCAGGGTTTCAAGAGCAATTTTTTTAAGTAGACAGTAACAGCCTACAGCTAATATCTTGTGTCCCCACATTAAAACAAGAAACTGGTTCCAATGAACTAATGCACCCTGGATTCAAAATCATAAAAATATATGATTGGGAGACTGAGAAAAATTGAAACCTTAAGATATAAATAAGAGAACCATATGGTATGTAGTATATAGCAGATATTGGAAAGTTAATTGTCTATATTTTAATCTTCCTAAATAGCTAGTGGTTCTATGAGGTCTGGGACTTTTCTTCATCTTTCTGTGTCTTACAGTGGGTTGAATTAACTTGAATTCAATAAATGGGAGTTGAATTCAATTCAATTTAATGTAACACTTACATTGGGGTTATACATTGTGTAGTCAGAAAAAAAACAATAAAATTGTTTATTATACCAAGAATCTCCCTGTAATGGATTTAATTTACCTGTACCTCCAAACTGAGGAAAAAGAAATAATCATTATATAATAAAATTATCTATTTAGCTAGGTACAAAAGTAATTGTGGTTTTAGTATTGTTGAAATTTGCTGTTTGATATTGGAATACATTCTTAAAATAAATGTGATTATGTTATACATCATTTCAATGCACATTTCTAATTTTATTATTTTTTTGCTAATGATTTATTACTTGCTGTTTATATTTATTTTAGACTATGGATATGATGTAAGACAAAAAGCAAATTTGAGCGATTTTCTTATTAGAGTTCAAAATGGGTCGTAAAGCAGGACAACTCACAACATTAGCAATGCATCTGGCCTAGGAACTACTAACAAATGTACAGCGCAGTGGTGGTTCAAGAAGTTTTGCAAAGGAGACAAGAGCCTTGAAGATGAGGAGCGCAGTGGCCGGCCATTGGAATTCCATTGACAACCACCAATTGAGAGCAATCATCGAAGCTGATCCTCTTCCAACTACAGAAGAAGTTGCTGAAAAACTCAACGTCGACTATTCTATGGTCGTTGGGCATTTGAAGCACATTGGAAAGGTGAAAAAGCTGGATAAGTGGGTGCCCCATGAGCTGACCGAAAATCAAAAAAAAAATCATCATTTTGAAGTGTTGTCTTCTCTTGTACGAAACAACGAACTATTTCTCAATCAGATTGTGACGTGCAAAGAGAAGTGGATTTTATATGACAACCGGTGATGACCAGCTCAGCGGTTGGACTGAGAAGCAGCTCCAAAGCAGTTCCCAAAGCCAAACTTGCACCAAAAAAAGGTCATGGTCCTGTTTGGTGGTCTGCTGCTGCTCTGATCCACTCCAGCTTTCCGAATCCCAGCAAAACCATTATGTCTGAGAAGTCTGCTCAGCAAATCGATGAGATGCACTGAAAACTGCAACGACTGCAGCCAGGATTGGTCAACAGAAAAGGCCCGACCGAACGTCACACAACCAACACCTCAAAAGTTGGATGCATTGGGCTCCAAATTGGGCTAGGAAGTTTTGCCTCATCAGCCATATTCACCTGACCTCTCACCAGCCGACTACCACTTCTTCAAAAATTGTTATTGACCCCATTTTACAGAGAAAGGAACTGAGGCACAGAGAGGTGACGTTACTTGTGCGAGGCCACACAGCTAGTTAATGGCAGAACCTGGGTTTGAATCAGTGCACTTAGGCCCCAGGATCTCTGCTGTGGACTACTTCACACTGTACTACGAAACAAGCTGGGATGAAGTTAGAAACAAAATAGCATAAAATTATAGGGAGTGTTTCATTTCATCTGGAGAACTCAGGGAAGACTTTCTGAAGGAGGTGCCCAGTGAGATGAATAAACGAGTTGAATTTCAGCACGTGGAGAAGGAAGAGGTCTTTAAAAACAGGGTGGACTTGGATATGTGGCTGGAGGTTATAAAGGAGGGTGTTTCAGAGGAGAGAAAGGGATGAGAAGGATCACAGAGAAAGATAAACTCAGGCAATTTGGGGAAATCGTGGCTGGAGCAGTTTGTCTGGAGAGGACATGCGCACTGCTGATGCGGGAGACGGGCTGGGACAGGTGGGATGATGGAGCTACGAACCGGGTCCCTGAGGGCAGCGCAGGCGATGGGACGCTACTGGAAACCATGGAGCTAGTCAGTAACATGAGTAAAAAGTCTTCCTGGTGCCCTCCCCACCAAGAATTAGCCTTGGAATTTGGAAATCCATCCTGCCTGATCACTGAATTTAATCAAAAGTTAAGCCCAAATATAGAGTGTGGATTTCAAGGGACTCCACTTTTAGCTGTACAATTAGGCTATCTTGTTTACTTTTCTTCTTATGCAAAAGCACTATTGTAGTTTCTAATACTACAATATTAGGTTTTGATGACCGAAACATACAAAAATATTCCTGTCCTGTGTACAATATAAAATAAGTAAAAAGAATATATGAATGTTAGCGATAAAAGGAAAGGAAAAAAAGAAGAAGGGAAGGGGAACAAAAAGGGTGGGGTGTGGGATTTCAGATGGGGTCTCCAGGGAAAACTTCTCCAAGAAGGTGACTTTCAAGCAAAGACTTGGAAGAGTGGGGGAGGGGGCCATGTGACTATTTAGAGGAAGGGCATTCCGGGAAGAGGGAAGAAGACGTGGAAAGCCCTGAGAGGGAAGTGTGCCTGGAATGAAACGGCTGAGGAAGGAGGCTGGGTGGCTGGTGGCTGGAGTGAGTGAGGGTGTGGGTAACTGGAGATGAAGTGAGTGGGTACATGAGGGGCAGATCACATAGACCCACACAGGGACACAGCTTCACTCTGCAGCCACGAGGGTTTTGAAGCAGAGGATTAACATGACCTGACTGGGGATAAGGGCTGGTAGGGGCAAAGGCAGAAGCAGGGAGACCTGTTAGGAGTAGGGCGCTGGCAGTGGTGGTGGTGTTAAATTTTGAAGGTAGAGCCTGTAGAATTTTCTGATGGACAAGATGCAGAGTGTAAGAGAAAGACAGGAGTCAAGAACAACATCGTGGATTTTTGTCTGCATGCCTGGATTATGGAAAGAGCTGTTTTCTTTTTGAAAATGGTGGAAGGAGGGCTCCCAGGGACTCAGTTTTGGATGGGACTGGTTGGAAATGTCTATTAGACATTTGAGTAGAAACAGCCGCTAGAAAGTTTGGTATCAGACCTGGGGGTCAGGAAAGGGGCCTAGGCTAGCAACTCACATGTTGGAGTTGCAGCGCATGGATTGCATTAAAATCATAAACTGGATGAGATCACCTGAGGGGTGAGCATCGATAGAAAAGAAGAGGTCCTAGTACTGACTCACGGGCACTGGACATTCTGGGATTGGAGGGATGAGAACCAGCAGAAGAATCTGAGATGGAATGGTCAGTGAGGTAGGAGGGAAACCAAGTGAGTGTGATGTCCTAGGAGCCAAGGAAAGAACGGGTTTCAAGGAGAAGACAGTTACCGACGGATCAAATGCTGCTGCTGGGACAAGTCAGATGAGGCCTGAGAAATGAGCTCTGGACGGAGCAACACGGAGACCCCGGGGACGTGGAGAGCAGCAGAGGTCAAAGGGAGAGAGTGTGGCTGAGTGTGTTTGGGAGGCGTGAGTAGGGTGTGAATGGGTGTGAATGGAGTTGTGAGTGGGGCGTGAGTGGGGGTGTGAATGGATTGTGAGGTGTGAATGGGCGGTGAGTGGGGTGTGAATGGGTTGTGAGGTGTGAGTAGGGTGTGAGTGGGGGTTGTGAATGGGGTGTGAATGGGGGTGTGAGTGGGGTGTGAGTGAGGTGTGAGTGGGGTGTGAGTGGGGGTGTGACTGGGGTGTGAGTGGGGAGTGGGTGGGGAGAAGTCTTCTGCTCCCCCTAGAGGCCAAACGCTGCCAGTGTCCGTGAGGCAGGAGGAGCTGTGCCTTCCGGAGGGCAAATGGCAGGCTCCATTCCATCAACAAGTGGGCAGCTACTACCGCAGGGAGATCCTTGGCAGAAGGGCAAGTCATGTGGGGAACCTCCTTTTCCGACTGCCCCCCAACAGCTGACTCAGTACTTCACTGGAGCGACCTCAAGAGCGGCCTGGCTGTTTTGCATTATCAGCATCCACTACAAAGCCACATGATAAATGACGGCCTGTTTCCTCACTTCTGTTTGTGAGGGCACCACAAAAGGACATCATGCTCAACAGACACTCTGGGCCCGAGCTCCCCCTGCCCCCAGCCTCCAGCCCGCCGGGGTCCCCCCAGCGTTTGATTGATCACAGGGCTGGCAGAACTCCAGCTGAAGCTGGGGCGAGAGGAGGGCTGGGCAGTGGGATTAAAGGGGATGGAAAAGTTAAAAGAGTGAGAATTTTTATTTTTGCAACGTGCCCCTCTGCTAACCATTATTTCGAAGCTTCCTGAATGGAAACAAGTCAGGAAATAGCAGTGGGACTAATAAAATCTTACTGGGGAACAGCTGGGGTTAGCATCGGGGATCATGAATAATGCCCCTATTGTGTGGGGCCTTTGGCCGAACGTACGCAAACTTGGCTACCACCCTTTGCTCTCCCGATATGCCCCACGGTTTATTTCTTTCTTTGTTTTTGGATACTGAAAGTGTAATTCCAAAGGTTAAGTGACTTGCCCAAGGTCACTTACACACATACACAATGAATCAAGTGGAGCAAAAAGCTGAAATTATGTTCTTGCAATTTAGTTTCTTCACCCCTGCAAGCTGGATGTTCTCTGTGCGCTTGGTTGTCCTGACTGTGCCTGTTTCCCCTCCTGCCTGGTGTAATCCAGTGCATTGGCAGTCTCCGTAACAATGTCACTTTGTGACGCTAAGCAGGAACGTGGAGACCATGGACCCTGTTTGCTTTCTCAGGCGATTGCCCTGGTTGACCTTGCCTGCTACTGCCTTAAGCAAGAGCACACCAGGCCTTAAAGGACATACATCTTTTATTCTCCTCTCCTTTTCTTTGTGGTAGCGACTTTTGTCATCCTGGTCTTCAATTAAAAACATTCTTTTTTTCACATTGATTTTAGTTTCTCTTTCTGTTTTTCTGCTCATTGATTCATTGATCAAATGAATTTATAAAGCATCAACACTTATGTGCACATATGATAGCAACATTCATCGGGTGTCGGGGCAGGTGGGAGTGGGGGGGAGGGGATGGGTATATTCACACCTATTGGGTGCGGTGCGTGCCATATGGGGGATGGACATTCTTGTAGCCCTGACTCGGGTGGGGCAAAGGCAATATATGTAACCTAAACATTTGTACCCTCCTAATATTTTGAAATTAAAAAAAGGTAAAAAAAAAAAAAAAAAAGAAAGCATCAATATTTATGGAGCACACACCATGTGCCAGGTGCTACGTCTTTCCCTGAGGGAAGGGGAACTTGACGGGTGAGTAGGATTTCGTCCGGTGAAGAGGGTGCTGGGACAGTATTCCAGGACAGCAGGTGCAAACACCTAGAGGCAGGGCCCTGCAGAGAAATGCCAATGCCTTCAGTAAGCAAAGGAGGAGGACTCAAAAAGATCCAGCTGTAGAGGCAGGAAGGCAGCTGAGGCGTATTGACTGTCTCCCAAGAACGATGGGGAGCTGCGAGGATTTTAAGCACACGTGCTTCTAGCTCTACCTCCCTCTCTAATCCTAGAACCCTAGTGGCTATGAGAGAAAACCAAATGCGTTTTGAAACCACCTGAGTGCCACGGCCCCGGCCTCTGCCAGGCCTTTTTTACAACAGGGTGTGAACTCAGCCCAGGACCTCAGATGACAGTGTATCCATCTGCCCTGGGAGAGAGGAGCAGGGATGCCCTGCGAGTTGCTGATCATCCATCCTTGGCTGGATCTAATTTCAAGAGCGGCCCGGAATGAAAAACGGTTAAGAGAACTCCAGTGACCAAGGCGATCCAGAGAAGGGCATTAGAGAACAAGCACAGCCAGGAAGGAACAATCCAGTCTCAAAACTCTGTGATCCGAGGCCAAATTCCACGAGTGCTTTGGAAGGCACCGAGCCATGCTCGTCGCTGCAAGGGGGGTCAAACCACGAGGACCGGGGCTCCTGTGTCCTGCTGTTTTGTCCTGGGCATGTCCTTTGGATTCCAGGTCAGTCTTATTCTCTGCCCAGGCAGTGGAATCTTGGAAGGTATTTCCTTTTTTCTTCTTTTAAGCCTTTTACCTTTCCTTTCATTCCAGCTCACCTCAGTTCCAAAAGCTGCCCAGCTATTTCATCACTGAAATCATTCTACCATTGCTCCCACTGCTTCAAAGCCATTCCTTCCGCTGCCCATGGAGAGTAACTATCTTGTCTGAGCGTCCCTGACAGTGGAAGAGAGAGATGCCGGGTCTTGCTGTTGACTAATCAAAATGGTCCTGCCTCAGGGCCTTTGCTCAGGCTGCTGTGTCAGCCTGGACACTCCTCGAGATTATCTGCCTGCTATTCCTTCACATCGTGTCTTTGCTCAGATGTTCCCTTTCTCACTAAGGCCCACACTATTGCATTAGTGCCACTCACTTGCCCAATCCCCCTACCTTGCTTTACTTTCCCTTCTTTCTATATACTTATACCATCTAATTTGCTTATTTACTCTGCTTATTGTCTGTTTCACCAACTAGCATATGCATTCACTGAGGGTGTGGGTGTTGCCCCAGTGTGTGGTGTAGATCCTGGCTTGTGGCAGCTGCTCATTGAGTATCCACTCAGGGGGTGAAGGCTCTGTCGGCCAGAAAACACATTGCTTCCTCTGCTTTGCCTTCATGCCGTGTTGTCAGTGGATGCCGAAATCATCAAGGTGCACTGGGGCATGTTCAGGTACTATCTCTGCTCCAGGGTCCTCGGAGGTAATCTCAGTATTCAGGACATTCGCCCTGGACACACAGCAGTGAAACAAAGGATAAGGAATTGATCTCTGGTAGGCATCAAGGATCAAAGAGAAGAGATTTGATGCCAGTAGGCAGATTTATAAACAAATGCTTTTTAAATTGGGGTGGATTTCTGGGCCCCGAGAACTGTCCCTTGGTATGAACTCTCATGAAGTCAGAAGGTGGCAAAGCCAGCGCACACGGACCACACGGCAATCAACAAGGTCAGCAAAGAATTTACATGCAGGAAGTCATCTATTTTTAATATTGCAATTGCTTTCCTGTTTTCCTTTAGCCCGTATGTTAGCACAGGAGCCCAATTCCAAGAGTTTTGTTTGAATGCTTTCCTCTCCTATTTTTCTTTTTTAAATTTGGATGTAGCCTTGTATTTCCAGAGAGCAAATGTTCTCTTGTTATTTTAAGAAGACCAGGAGGCTGGGTCATCTGTCAGGCTGAACAATGCTGGACTGATCTGAAGCGTCAGGTTCCCAAAGGTGGTGACTCTAAATGGGAAGGCTGAAAGCGAGCTCCCTCTGGGGACCTGCAAAAGGGTGCGCGACAAGCAGAGAAGGGTTGAACTGGTGCTGGGTGAGCCAACCCGGGGCAGCAGGCGGTGTCTTGCCAGGCTGGCAGAACTTGCTGCGAGTGTCCGACAGTCCGGCCCCGACCCGGCTCCCACCTCCCCACGCCCCCACAGAGTTGAAGGGAGACAGTCCTTTCATGTCCAGAACAGTCCAAGCCCCTTCTGGATTTTTATGGTCAATCATCTGTTCTTCAGCTGAGGTTTTGTAGACCTTGTATTTTCCAAGCACTAAAATGGCAAAGTTTCAGCAACCGTTTGATTATCACTCAGCAGTGGACCCTGTTTGCTTTAGCCTTTGATGATTGGCCCTTTGCAGTGCCATGGTTGGCAAAGGCTGGAAGGAATGGGAGCAAAAGCAGTCAAGAGATTTCCTGAGCACAGATTCTTTACAGTCATGCGATTGACGCTGAGCCGCTTCTTGGCACGGTTGACACGGAGTCCGCTGGGTCTGCAAGCTCAAGGCTTGTCCTCACCTCTGTGTGACTGAGGATTTGAGTTGAGTTCATGGATTCTGATCCTTCTTGGAGTCTACTCCCTTGTATTCAGGAGGCCTCCTTGGCCTTGGGTTACGCACTGTTTCAACTCTGTGGCAGCGGTCCCAAGAAAGGCACATCCCTCTCTGGGAAGCAGCCCCTGCACTTCCTGGCTTAACCTTGCAGATGTTTCCTTAATCTCCCCTGGAAGCCTTGGGGGTCCGGTGCCCCTGCAAGTCCTAGATTTTTGCCCACAACCTCTTTCTATGTCTCTTGTTTGGTTTCTCTGAGTCATATTCAGACGTCCAGGTTGGGTCCTTCTTTGCCAATGGCCCCTTTACCTATTTTTCTAGTGACTTTGGCAGACCCCTAAGGGGAATGGTTTCCTAGAACAGAAAGACTTTAAGCACACTTATTTTTCACAAAGGCAAGAATTAATATTGTAACTAAGATAGGAATAGATGCTGAGCACCTGACTCAGGACTTTGCATGTTTAAAATGATTTCAAACATGAACTGATTAATCCAAATGGAGTTGATCAGTGAGCAATGTTACACGATATTAGAAAAGAGAACCTGTTGAGGTTAAAGAATTCATTGTTAGTCAGGGCAGAAGCTCAGCAAAGAGCTCCTACCACCAGTACCATCTCCAGAGTGGGAGTTATGTTTTAGAAAAACAAAGCATTACACCTTCTAAGAGCCAAGTAAATAGCCTCTTATTCTAGTCACTAAGCACTGTTGTCTCAGGCATCCATGCACTTTGAAAATTGTATCATTTGAGCCAGAATTGGCTTATTAATATAACATATCTTGTTCTATGAACAATATATGGGAAATACATACAATAAAATATAAATTTAAAATCGAATAGCAGGGCCAGAGAAATGGAGATGAACAAACCCAAAAGATCTTACACAGTTACAATAGCTGAGCAGTAAATTTGCCTCAGAGCTTCCTAGTGGTCAAAGCAAAGAAGGAAATATGGTCATTTACAGAGGTATTATTATCTCTAGTGGAAAAATACCTTTTCCTTGGGAAGTAAAGTATTTTGCTTTTAGTTCTGAAGGACATGTCTCTCAAAGGGCTTCAGAAAATTAAATAATGGTTTTCAATAAGTTATCCATTTCAGAATATATCCATAAAGTGAATGAGTAGTTCTCAGAACAGCATTAATTTTGGGAGGGACACAAACATTCAAGACATAGCACTCAGCCAGTCTATTTTAGCCTTCAAAGATACTAGCACAGAGCCTCAATCATTGCAGGAGCTTTAGAAATATTTGTTGAATGATTAAATAAATAAATCTCTTATTGATAGCTGTAAAAGTCTTTCTAAGACTGAGTTTCCTTATCCATAAATGAGCTAGTAATTCCTATCCCAAAAGGATGTTGTAAGGATTGAATGAGATAATGTATGTATAGCAAGTAGCCACATAGTAAGTAAGCAGTGTAGGGTAGCTGTTATTGGGGGAAGTAGGGATTTGATGATGGTGATAACAAAAGCAATGAATTCCCCAGGAAAGAATCTGAGAAAGTTCTGTTTGTTAAGGACACACATCCTAGACTTCTAAACTTGCTTCATATAACCCATATTTAAACATTGCTTGCCTTTGTGTTTCCACGAAATATGCGGGTTGTATGCATGGGCTTGGTACCTGGCTGAACCAGTGAGTGGAACTCTGTGTGAACAACTGTGAGAGTGCACACTTTTTACAACATTTTACGACCTTGAGAGCCTCAGAGAGGACCAGCATTTGGTGCAAGAGTCCAACGTCAGAAGAACCAAGGTTAAATACTGTTGGTACCAATCTTGAGCTACAATGAGAAGTTTTCCAAAGAACCGGAGCACCCCTTGCAGGACGATGAAGGAACTTGAATAATAAAAATCAAAGAATGGTCAGAAAGGCAACTACAAGGAAGAGAAAGTAAGAGTTTAAGCAAATAGCAAGGAGTGAATGGCTTTCAGCTGAAGGACAGGAAGGAGGCAGACAAAGATGGCAACGCCACAGCTCTGAAACCAGCTGCTGAAAGACAAAGAGCTGACTTAAAACTATGTGACATGGCAAAGACTATTGGCCAAATGTTTGTCCTTTATACCTCTGTCAAATGCATGATTCTATCCCTCACATTCTCATACCCAGAGCCAGCATTTTTGGTATTTTTTTCATCATGGATTTTTTTTTTTTTTGCATTAATGTTGACTTTTTAAAAACATGTTGCATTAAAATGTTACTTATCTTGATGTTGATTTTTTTAGTACCCCCTCAAATTTTGCACCTCACCTTGGTCCTAGCCTTGCTCATGCCACATAGTAGCAGACAAATTCTCCCATATATGGTCACATTCACTCCTCATAGTAACCCAGGAGGTAAGTATTGCTAGCTCCATTCTATAGTATAGCAAACTGGGAAAACTGAGAAAGAGTAAGTGCCTGCCAAACTTCATGCAGCTAATTGAAAAATTTACCCTGTTCAAGTTGCACACAAGCTGCATTCTTCCCACCAAAACGTAACTGCAGTGCAAGGCAGTAATACAAAGACACTATAGGGAATCAGGTAAGAATGCACTAAAATACATGAATAAAATTCATTTGAAGAAGTATAATTGACATTGAGATCACAGGATGTTTAACGCAGGGTGACTATAGGGGTCCAAGCAATCGCTTTACAGGGAATATTTGGCAGGTCCCTTGCAAAAAGTTTGTCGAATCAAATATTTTCACTTTTCCTATTCAGTATTTTCTACTCCAAAGAAACATCTTTCTCAACAAATTCTTTAAGCTATTGAGTAGATATGGTATGTAAACCAGTTCAATATCTCAAAACCCTACTTGTGCTCTCCTGGTCCATCATAACAGCCTGCTTTAAGTATTCATTTCTTCTTTAGTTAAAACCAGGAATTGGTTTCCCTGGGATACACACCATCAAAGCCATTTTTAATTAAATTTCTGAGAAACTTGGCAGAATGCAGGAAGAACCATTTGACTAGCCAGAGAATGATATCCATAAGTTGTGCAGAGAAATTGTTTTCATTATTTTATAATTATAGTTCATTCTCTCTCATATGCTTATCCGCAGAGAACTTTCTGATCCATCCATGGAAGAATCCAGCTAGAGGGGGAGTATGGAGACCCGGCGGCCAGAAGTAGATAGGTTAAGTCTGGGAACACTGTTTAACTAGTCAGGTGTTAGACACAGAGCGACTCTTGCACCATTGGGAATATAGACCTGTGTACAGCTGATCTGTGGGGATGTGGCAGAAGGTGGCAAGGGACACAGCAGAGCCATCTCTAGACCAAGGGGGCAGATGCCGTGCAGCAGGAAGGACCCTCCTCATTCACGGTGGCTGGCAGCCACACTGATTCAAAGAAGCCAAAAGAGTCTAGATATATTCGGGCTGAAGGGTATAGTGTAGAAACAATAGTTTAAAATTAATTTAAAATGCAAAGTAAAGCGCAGAGGTACACAGTAATGAGAACTCAAGTCCCAGTAAAAAAAATTGATAAGGTTTCACATGTTCTGAAATGCTTTCCCAAAGGACCCAAAAATCTTATCAAGTAAGGCTCCGAGTAATGCATTGAAACAGTTCTCTTATGTACAAATACTTATAATCAATCTCTGTTTTTATTTTTCTATAAACAAAACTACTCCTGGATATTACTTTCTAGCATCCCTTTCTCTCTATATGTCTATAGCTATCAATTTTGTTCCATAAGCAGAGGATTTAAAAAATTTTCTTATCTCAGGTCCCTATAGTCTAGGCTAGGCAGCCCTGAAATAATTTTTTACCTATTCATGTTGCTGGTCTTTAAGGACCAGTAAGTGCTCAGCATGTCACCATGGAAACCAGTGCTGTCAGGTTTTATCAATCTTCTCTATCTAAAACCTTCCTGCTGATTTGACTGTTAAAGATGGGAGACCCAGACCGTAGCTGTGATGGACTATAAATATAACCCAATGACCCCGAGAGTCCAGAAATGTCACACTGGAAAGCAACATAACCAGCTGACAATCTGTCCTTCAGGGACGCCTGTACACATTGGACAAGGGAGCCACCATGGATCCCTTAAACAGCCTGTTCCTCCTTCGTTGGCAGGGTGAGAAATAACTTACCCTGTCCACACCTAACCTTCCTAATCTACCCTTTCAGTATAGATATGAGATATTCATTATGTAACCTCTGAGGCTCCATCTTTGGAGAGATGCTTTTTATCACATACTGTATATAGGGAGTCGGCCCCGTGCCTTGGACCAAAAGTCTGGCAACGATCACAGTGGGGTGTGGATGCTTTTTAAGTAAATCAATAGAAACAGACATTCACTAACTTGATCTTTATAGGAAAGACACTGTTTATCCAAGCTGGATTTTAAAAAATACAGTGCAAAATTTTATATAAATTTTTATGTTAAAATTATCCCACGTGCAACTACAAGTCTAATACACCGTCATCCTTAATATGATCCTTCCCTTTGTACAATGGCCCTTCAGCCTCTTCACCACCTCAGACATTCCTGCTAGATGGTATGTTCTGCGGGGAGGAACGATGTCAGCCTTGCTCACGCTTATCACCCATGGCCCAGTACGGGGCCTAGACTACTGAGGGACTCACCGGGTAACAGTGGAGTGAATGAGGGAATGACCTTAGCTGACTATTTCTCTTTCAAATGGGCTGTCAGTGCAGTGGTTCTCAGACTTCTGGATTTCTTAGACCAGGAACATTACAAAAAAATATACATAATGATGCTAACTTGGAGTTTGTCAACTGAGAACTAACAACGGAACGAAATGACACATAAACATCTCTATGATGATAACTTCATAGAAGAAGACTTTTCTTTCTTTCTTTTTTTTAACTTTAGAAAGACCTTTTATTATAATAAGCCAAGAAAGATCTTATGTGAGAATAAAAGTAAGTTCTTTAAATTCATTCTGTTTAGCTTTTGAAAGACTTTATACAATGTCCTTATTTTCCCTTTTTCATTGCAGACCCGTGGGAACTTTGTCATGGATCAGGACTGGTTCTTTGACCAGTGTTTGGAAACCAGATGTAATTGAACGGTTTGCCTAGAATATTTTCTGGGGTAAATCATTTTCTACTTTTTTATTCCCTGCCCAGTGTCTTGTGCTATATTAGTTGGTTTCCAGTTTGCACTATTTAAAAAAGTCTCCATCCCTTTTAAATACACCAGATGAGCTCTACATTCCCTCAACCCCCGTAGTTTGTTTGCTTAAAATGCTTTCAGTTATAATTATTTCTTTCTTTTTTCTTCTCCGCCTTGTCCTATCTGATTTTTGCTATTTTACGAGAGTGGCTTTAAGAGGTAAGCTCTCCTCCTTACCTTTGTCGTCTTTGAAACTTATTGCCAGCATCTGGCATCCTCATAATTCCTTTTATTCAAGGAGCTTAACGTGCTTTGCATAGTATCACCTAATCCTAATCCTCTAATCTAGCGTTTTCTGCTTGGTGGTAGTGGGGAGGGCTGGGGACAAGCATTTGTACTAAGGCCCAGCTGTGGCGATTTAGGAGTTTAATGTTTTCTAGCAACTTCTTCCAAGTTGCAAGCTTCGCCTTGGAAGACTGTGAAGTTGAATGTTGGGTCAAGGTTAAATACAGACGTTGTGGCTTCAGTATCCAGAGGCCATAGCTACCGTTACAAAGCAGCTTGGCTAAAAAGGTCCTGGGAACGTTTGTCCCTCTAGTGGTTCCATCTCATTTTCGCAAGGAAGATGTGACTACAAGAAAATATTTACTGTTAACAAAAGATAAATTTATTGTTCATTGTAGAGAAAGGATACCATAAAAGGTATTATTTCTTCCTGTAAAATTAATTTCATGATAGATGTATTCAGCGTTTTGCTTTGTTTTTCCTGGAAAGGAGTGAACCTTCACTGTTTCCGAGATGTCAAAGACAGCAAACTGTGCTAAGAACACCACCTAGCGTTGAACTTCGAAGTGACAGCTATACTAAAGGAGACCAGCAATTTCAAGCTTTCTTCATCTGCTAATATGACAGTATATTTTGAGTATGGTTTTCTGTGTTGATTGCTGATTTTTTTTCTCAATAATTCCTTTATTTTTATTTTAAATTAATCACTTGTCAACAACTATGGAATTGGTAAGAAACAACTTGCAGGTGTACTTAAAAATACTGAACTGACAGCTAAATTGAATGGAATGCATCTTAGGGTAGTTCTTATTTTGTCATTCACTCCAATTACATTCAAGATCCTTATATATCATCTCTTTCTGAGCTGTGGAAGCTCTAACTGGGGCAGCCAAAGGGATGAAAACCAGCTAATCTCCACTTCTACTTTTCTGCAAGCTTGGGCCTGGCAAAATGAGCCTCACAATATAGAAAGCAGAATGCTCAATGGAGTTGAATCAACATAAAGTGCCCCCAAAAGGGATGGATGGAACAAACATTTCAGGTGAGAAAATCCTCCTAAGGACCTGTTTCTGATCAGAATTGGCAACTGTGAAAAATGGATTGGCTAGATAGCAGCCGTGTGAACCAGTACTGACCTGCAAGTCAGGAGACTGGGTTCTGGGCCCACCTTCACAAATAACCAAAATCATTACTCAAAAGCAACCACTGAATGCCAGCTTGTGGGGAAAGAAATGTGGTAGATGCCAAAATAACAATTAAGTACATGTATATATGCATACTAAAATTGTATAGAAATAAAATCAACACACTTTAGAATCAGAAGAAATCAGAGATCTTCTAATTAGTCTAACTGTGCCAGTATACAAATAAGAAAACTTCGGAATAATTATTGTCAGTGAGCATGAAAGGAATTAATTTTAACTCTTATATAAGACAATGATTTTTTAACATTTTCAATTTTATGTCCAATTAGATAGTGATTACATATATCACAAAATTAATAAATCACTCAGGTTTTTCTACTTTGTAATCCATTGTCAAATTTAATAGTCTCTTCACTGATTCTTTGTACTGAGAAAGGGTATTTTCATTTCCCCCTTGTTCTTAAGAGTAACGACACACTTTTTGTAATCTTCAACTTCTTTAGTGCCAAGGAGCTCTTCTTTATTTACTTCCATATTTTTCTCATCTGCTTTAATCTGAAGAAGTGTTTCCAGGATATTTTTTTTTCTGAGGAGCTATTTTTCCATATATACTCTTCCATGTCTGCGTCAGTCTCTTATTTTTTTCCCATTCTTTGGTTTTCCAAGACTCGTGGTATAAAACTGTTAGTAGATACATTGCATAATCATAATTCTGTCTCTTTAAAGGACACCTGTCTGTTTTGATGCTAAGCACATCTGTGGTCTCCCAGTATCGCTCTCCTACAAGTTTAGTAAGTTTCTTCTTTGCATGGTCATCTAAATTCAAACTGGAAAGGTTAACCCTTGAGGTTACTACCCGTGCTTTGGGGTTTTGAATAGACGGTCCTGATGAAACACAATGAGCACTGTCAATTCCAATTGGAAAATGCTTTTCCCATTTCTCATCACGGTCTAATGCAGCTGGCCACTCAGTGCAAACATCTTTAAGAGCTTCACGGTGCCTTTTAATTGCTACAGGAGTCAAACGCAGAAAATTGGGGATCTTTCAAAGTTCCCGATTTCCCTCCTTTGCCACGGGCACGCCCTTTTCTACTGGCTAACCCATTCTAACAGGAAGACGGCCCGCAGAGGGCTTAAATGGCGCTGCAGCAGGGTAAGCGCTAGGCCAGTCCTGGTCAACAGCCGTTTCCTCTGTCCCAGGAGGTAGTGCCTTTCTTTTCGGCAGACTTTCAGTTTTGGATGTTCTCTGAGTGCCAGGAACGGCAGAGGACACAGCAGTGGGGAAGGCCGCAAGGCCAGGACGGCCACAGGACCGGCGGCCACCGCGGCTGCGCGGACGGCAAGCCGCAGGGGACAAGCGGGTTCAGCGTCCAGGGAGGCAGATTGCTCATTCTGATTTTGCTTTGAAATTGAGTTTACCTGTGATCTGGGCTTCATATTACTAATATTTTGTGTGCTTTTCTTTTCCAGGCGTGTGCACGAGCACACAATTTAATTTTATTGGTTTTAAGTGAGGGTTGACTTTAGTGTGGGTTCAGTGCTCCTGAAAGTTGATCATTCGGGTCTCAGATTTCATCACTTCCAAGAAGCCTTCCATGATATTTCCTCCAATCTCATTTTCTGCTGTGTGGTGGTGGCCCCATCTTTACACTTTTTGAGACTATGCACATATATTATTATTCTTGCCACTCTGAACTGTGATTGGCTACTCACTTGTTTCTCATCGGACAGGCAGCACGTTCTTTGAGGGCGTGTTATCAGGTCTCGGGGTTTGCATTACACCTTCAACATCGATATGATTGAATGGAACGAACGAATGAATAAACCAATGAATGCATTAAAACGGTTTTCTAAGTAAGATTGGAGGGCCAGGCTATGTTTTTCTTTGTAGCTCCCAGCTTTCTCCTGTGCTCAGTAAAGTATTCAACCTGAAGTATCTGAATTTAATGAAACTAACAACTCTATGTAAGATCTTAGCAGGATAATCAAAATCATGGTTTGAGGGCAAAACCTTGAATTCAAAGGTGAATGGAGCTTTGATGATAGTTGGGATACATCTGCCTTTAAAAATTGAATGCCCTGCCCTGTCTGGTAGCTTTACAAGACAGAACATAACTGTCTTTTTCTTGTGCCAAGGTTCCAATACACCCTGACCTGTGAAGAACATGCACTTGCTCATTGCAGCAGGTCCCGCAGCACAGAACTACTAGAGCGATAGAATGAGAGAGGCGGGTAGAGGGAAGATCCAGCTCTCTTTCCTAGACCCACTGCCGACCTGGGATAGGTTGCTGATCATTCCCCGAAATTAAACAATTTAATCTTCCTGTTTATTAGAGACAGATGCTCCTTTATCCAAGGCTAAAGATGTGGTCCAGGACCAAAGTTTGCTCCCCACTGCACACACAAGCTTGAGCCCTCTTGCCTCTCACATTCAATGGAAAGATCTCTTCGTACAATAGTCAGAAAAAAAGCATTGTGGAGTTTGTAATAATTTTCCAGAAAATTGATGAGCCCATGATTTGAGGTAGATAGAAAGCTGATCTTTTTGGAGAAAAAAAGAGGCAGTCTACAGGTTCTGCTCATCCTGAGGCATGAATAATCCTTAAATGGGTTAACAGAGTAAATAGCTTAGCTAGGGATGTGGTCCACCATTTGGAACAGGATTGAATCAGCTGTAGAGGGTGAAAATACTTCTGTTCAGCTTAAGATAATTAATCCCATGTGCAAGATTGGGCAAAATTACCTGATCTCGATGAGAAAGAGTCCTGTGGTTTCCAAAATATGATTTGGGTTATAAAATTGAAAGAAATCACACACAGTCATCCATGGAAGATTGTCCCTCATAATTCCTCTACCAGGGGAAAGGTAGTTAAGATTATAAAATTTATAGTTGTATTCACCTGAACTAGAACCTGGCTCCATTACTTATTTGTAATATGATTTTAATACAATTATTTAAATTGATAAGCCTGTTTCCTCATTTATAAAATGAAGTCTACACATAGTACCGATGTGTAGGTTAGTTGTAAGGATGAAATGAGGTTTACTCATGCTTAGTGGACTGCCTGGCAAACAAGTAGGTACTGAACACAAACACGAGCAGCAGTAAAGATTTGATGTGGGCCATTCTCCCAGAATCTCCAGACTTCTACCAGTTTTCGTATGGTCTGGACACAAGGCAGTCAGGTTATCCTTCATGATCCATTGACATGGTTACCAGGGAATTTTCTCCCAAAGGCCTACACCCTTGCCTGTAGCTCAGCCAGACAGCACGGTTCCTATGAATGCCAGACCCTCACCTCCCCAGGCCTTTGTCCTGCTGTTCCATTTGCCTGGAGTAAAAACTCCTTCACCGCCACCCCTCGACTTCTCACCCTTCCAGACCCCAACTCCTATGTCACTTGTTCTTGGTAGCCTTACCTTGGCACCCAAGAACAGCAAGTGAGTCCCTCCCAGAGCACATCAGGCACGCTTTCTCTGAGCATGCATGGTTATTTGTCTCCCCTGCCAGGCTCTGTGCTCCTGCAGGGCAGGGACTGTGAGTTATTCATCATCTCCCAATACTTACTTTAGCCTCGGCATGTTGTAGGCCATCAGCAAATGTTTATAAGAACAAAGTGTTCAGTGCTGTGAACATTTATTGCCCCTGGATGGAATTAGAAAGAGCTTCTCCACCTGTCAGCCTCCACGGCTCCTTCTAGTTAAATCCCCAGAAGGAGCAGCTCAAAGGGAAATTAGCAGCACCGAGGTAATGACCTTTCAGCCGGTTTGGGCACGTGAGAGAGAGGCAGGGAGATGTCGGTTGTTAAATAATCAATACAAGTGACTGTTGAATGAGACATAAGGGAAGTTCTCCAGGGACACTGCAGATGGCTGATATGAAAGTGTGGTTTTGGATGAGCTTAGCCAAGTCCTTTGTCCTTTGATGTAGACAGCTCTCCCTTGAAGAGTAGTCATGGGAGGTGACCTCCCCCCCACTCCCGCGTCTTCCAGATTTTATATGGATGGGACTTTGAAGCAACCCCTGCTAATTTTTGCCTTCCAAATCCCCTGCCACTGTTGTTTTAAATGAATAAATAAGAATATGCGAAGTTCAAAGGAGCGTGAAGGTGGGGCAGATCTATAGCATAGCATCACATTATATCTCAAATAATATGTCCGGGGAGACACAGAGGTCAATCATCTTGAGGGAGCTGCTGTTTCATGCAGGAATGTGTGTATGCACGTGTGTGCACCGGCGTCTGCCTGGAGGTTACACACAGTAGAGACGGTATCCTGCGGGGGGAAGCCTCTGCATTTTCTAGGGCCAAGTTCAAACAAGAGGTACGTTTTGGAGTTAGGCTCTCTAGCTCCAGGGGTGAGAGATGCTGACTGAGGTTAGATCCTGCCTGTCAAGAGACATAGATAGACGTCAAGGTCAAACTTCTTTTGGTATAATAAAGAGAGGGCCAGTCCTTCACTTCTGTCTCCCTCGAGCGGGTGGGAGGGTGAGCAGGAATGGTAGACAATGCCCCAAATTACTTATTCAGAGTTGTGGGAAACATTCCTTTTCCCAGCTAATCAGCCACCAAGCTTCCTGTCTGATCAGAGTGGGGCACAGCCAGGCAAAGAAGGGGCAGAGACCACTCTCCAGGGCTGCTGGTTTCTGAGAGGCCCCAAAGATGTGTTGAGCCTGTGCCCCGGATTGGAGCTGTGGATAGTACGTGAGCTGGGGGGCCTCAGGCTTACCAGGGACTGCCGGAGTGACAACCAAAGAGGCGTGTTCTATCCGGGGAATATGGTTGTGGAGCCAGTGTTTGTGGATCAGAAGTAGATAGAATCAAATGTCTTTTTCATTAGGGATTATTACAATTTCCATCTGTAGCCATGGAGGAGTCAATAGTTTGGAAGCCAGATTAGTGGCCTCAATTTACAGAGAGGGAGTGCTGCTGCTATGACAAATGACCCTAGACAGGGTGGCTTCTAAACAACATAAACTTATTTCTCACAATTCTGGAGACTGGAAGTCCAAGATCAGGATGCTAGCATGGTTGGATTCTGGGGAAGACCTTATTCCAGGTTGCAGACTGCCATATTCTTATTGTATCAGTACACGGCAGAAAGAGGGCGAGAGAGCTCTCTGGTGTCTTTTTCTTTTTTATTAAGGTCACGAATCCTATTCATGAGGGCTCTATCCTCACAACCTAATCACCTCCCAAAGGCCCCACTTTCTAATAACATCACATTGAGGGTTAGGATTCCAACATATGAATTTTGGGGGGGACATAAACATTCCGTCCATAATGGGGGCAAACAACCTCATCACAATACTCAAAGGGAAACTTTCCCCCTCCCTGCCCTCCCAGCCCAATGCCAGAGAAGTAACCGTTAGAAAAAAG
Organism: Eulemur rufifrons; assembly: GCF_041146395.1. Classification (NCBI taxonomy): domain Eukaryota; kingdom Metazoa; phylum Chordata; class Mammalia; order Primates; family Lemuridae; genus Eulemur; species Eulemur rufifrons. The sequence continues at coordinate 31,610,036 of NC_091006.1, forward strand.
TCAGAGGGAAAAAGATTCTCCATGCACCAGCCTACGCTGGTGGGAGAAGCAGCTTGGAATCAAATACAATATTGAAAATTTAAAGTATGTATGACTAAGTCTTGGTAACCAGATGAGACTGTTTTAATTACCAAAAATGAAAAAAAAAATAGTTGTAGAATTGGATTAAGATGGCTTAAAGGAGCCACCACCCAATGGGACTTCAATAGAGAACAGTGAAAACAGTTCACTGGAACATAAAATAGAGTCATTCACACTTCTCTGCCAATGAGTGGCACCCCTTCCTGAACTGGTGACACGTGTGTATGTATACATTTATACTCTGCTCTTTCTGCAAGTGATTTAAGGCAGTTTTTAAAGATGAGTGTCTATGTTAGGTCAGTTCATTTATAGATGAGCCTGAATATCTGTGCCCAGTTACCATGACTGGTCTTGACTGAAAAACGTAAACTTTGTTCATTAAACTTGAGCATCACCCAGTTCAAGCCTTAGCAAAAGGGGCCATGACAAACAAACAAACAAACAAAAAAAAAAAACAAAAAACAAATCCTTTGATGAGAGTAACGACATGGCTGTGCTAGCCACAAAAGAGTTAATAATTTTCACTGTAAGTAGGCTGGTGTTAATGAATTCATATTTTCTATTATATAAGTAGTGAAATGTCTGCAGAAATCTGTCCCAGATGTGGTCTTCCTGACACTCTCCTGACGGTTATGGGGATTTGGGGAAGGGTTGACTTTTCTTGGAGGATGCCTCAATAAATTAGCAGTGACGTGGCCACCCACCCAGAGCTGCCCACTGAGCCAATGGCAGAAATCATTCTGGAGGCGGTCATTTAATTTTTTAAAAATTTTTTGAAATAAAGAGGAGTACAGAGTTCCCACATATCCGTTGCCCAGCTTTGTCTAATGTTAACATCTTACAAATCCATAATACATTGGTCCAAACTGAGAAATTAACATTGGTAGGTCCTGTTAGCTAAATAAAGACTTTGCCTAGTTCCTCGGCTAATGCCCCTTTTCTTCTCCAGGACTCTGTCCCGGACGCCACACTGCATTTCGTTGTCTTGTCTCTGCATCTTGAGTGAGAGAGCTGTAAACCCAGGAGTCCCTGCTGAGGCCTGGCGCCCCGGCCTGAGGCGGGCAGCATGGCAGGCAGGCCTCCTCACCAGGGAAGAGACAAAATGGCGGCAGCTGGATTTTATGTCATGGCCCTGCCACCTCCCGTTCTTCCCCCTCCTCTCTCAGCTCCTGCTTCCTGTGGGGGCACTGGCCTCTTTGCTTGTGTACCTCTTCCCCCTTCTTTCCTGCACTGCTCAGCGTTCAAGGGTACAGTCCCCGCACATGACACCTGCCAGGCTCCTTTGCCAGCTGGGGTACGATGAGTTCAGTCGAGAGGCATGGGTGAGAGGCGGAGGGGCGGAAGGCAGGGAGACGCCCCCACTGGCCCTTCTGCTTTGGGTGGGGGCATCTCTGGGAGCGGCTGGGCAGCCCCACATGGCTCCTGCTCCTGCTGGTGGCCCTGGGTCTGGCCTCTGGCCTCTGGCAACCCCTGCTCTGGGCTTTATCCTTCCAGCAGCAGAGGCTGTGGCCACGCCCTGCTGTTGCTAACCTCCGGTGCCTTCAACGTCCCCTACGTGGCTTTTCATCTTTCCCAACACCCCATGGAGCTCCCTGGAGTGGGATCTGTTTCCCTGACCGGGGCCCACCTGCTGTGCATGCCCCACCATCCCCCGCCCCCCATACATTCCCCCCTTCCTTTCCAAAGTGAGCACCGGCGAGCTGAGGGGCTAAGTCTCACTGAAACTGCTCAGGGTATTTGTCAAGGTCTTTGTCGTCACAGTGGGTAAGTGACACACTTTATCAGGCAAGGGTTCCGGGGCCCAGCGGTATGAATGCAGCAGAAAGCTCCATCTTCTTCCTCGGTCTTACTCCTTTACCAATAACCCTTAATGTGACCTGCTGACGAGCATTGGTCTGCATTAGGCTAAACCAAGAAATTGCTCTATCCGAGTATTTTTGACCTATGAAAATGGCAATTTCATAGGAGCCAACCTGCTAGAAAAGGAAGTAGGTAGGGCAAAGACGACAAGTAAATTACCCATGATGATTTACAGCCAGCAATAAAGCTAACATTGCACACTTACCATGCACAGGGCACTTCAAACAGTAATAATGATGGCAAACTCATCCATGAGGCCTGGTCTAAGTGCTTTATGTATATTGAACCATTTAATCTTCCAAACAGCCCTGCAGTGTCAGTACTATTTTATCCTACGTTATGAATAAGGCACAGAGATGTTAAGTAACTTGCTTAAGGTCACACAGTAAGTAGTGGGGTCAGAATTTGAAGCCAGGCAGCTTAGCCCTGAAGCCTGTGCTCTCAGTCTTCAGGAGTAGGGAACTTGTGGCCTTGGGGCACGTGGGGCCTTCTGGATCCTTGAGTGTGGCCTTTTGACTGAATCCAAATTTTACAGGACAAATCGTTTTAATAAAGGGATTTATACTGTATGGTATCTTGAAGTAGATGGTGTTATTTCCAATTTACTGAGGAGCAAGCCGAGAAACAGAGAGGTTAAATAACTTGCCCTAAGTCACACAGCTAAGAATGAGCTAAGATGGCGTTTGGACCCAGACGCACCCAACCCCCAAATGTAAGTGCGTGCCCCTTCCAGGCTCTCTCTTGCCCCAGTTTTCTCTGTGAGGTCTCTAACACTCCACTTCACTGGATTCTGTTGTCTTTGCCCACAAAGGGTTATAACGTGCAGATTGTGCATGTCAATCTTTCGCTGAATGTATCGAGTTTTCCTCACTGTGATACCCTGGGGCCTTACCTGAGTGCGGAAACAGTTCAGAAGGATATTACTGTGGTTTGTATTAAGACCTCTGCCAGGTAAGGGATCTAAGTGTCTCTTTTAACCAATATGTTACGTAGACTCAGACCGACTCTACTCCCTCTAATTCTGCCTTATAAAATTTGGCATTTAATGGCCTTGTTTATACAGTTTATAAGTGTTTTTATGTTATATCCCCACAGTGCCAAGACGCACAGGCATTATTTCTTTGGACAGCAGACTCCATGTCTGTTTAGTGGTGATGCAGAGTGGTTTCCCTGAAGGTCTTTCTGTTCAAAGATCCAGTGATCTCGTGAGTAGACCGATCTAGTTCACACGACCAATGTGGAACCGCAAAGGTGCTGTAGCGCTTCAATTGGCCACCAGAGGGCTCCGTTTCTTTTCCCCAAATGTCCGTAGCAAGGACAGCCTTTGGGGCCACAGATGTGAAATGCTATTCTGAACACAATAATTAAACCACATTTTGTGTAATTTACCAAAAATAAGTGAAATGGTTTGTTTGGTGGAATAATAAATCCTATCATCTCTTTAACCTCCAAATATAAAGAGGGAAACCTTTTAATAAAATGAGTTTGTTTCCCAGCAGGCGTTCACGAGAATTTCTCTCCTTCCTGTTTGGATGATGGCATTTGAAAAACAGTAATTCCATATTAAATTTTCTTAAAAATCCCACCCCTGCCTTCTTTTTGCAACTGAGAATCCTGATGAGTATTTCCGAAAAAGTGATAGTCATTCAGATGTCGAATGATCTCTTGAGCTTCCTGCCTCAGGCTGTATCAGACAGTGTCCAGCTGGGAAAACAAAAACCACTTGACATTTCAACAGAGGTGATTGGATATGGAGAAGTTATCACATAGGTGTGGGAGAGTTGAAGGAACAAAAGGAAACATCAGTATCATAAGGAACCACTAGCAGTCGGCTGAGGAAACAAAGGGAAGGCGGCTGGGACTGTCATAACCTACATGCTCAGGGAAGGGACCTTGCCTGGCTGTGCAGACATCTCCAAGAGGGTGCAATGAGGGTGGCTCTGTCCATGCTGAAAGCAGATGGACACTGTCAGTGCCAGGGTGAACGGTCCTTAGGCAACAGCAGCTCCACCCTAGACCGTCTAGTGCTCTCTAGGGCCCCCTACTGGCAGAACATAACAGGGCGCCAACTAAGAGAGAGAAAGACAGCCTCCAACATCCCTGAGCAAAATAAAGACAGGTAGCTTTGGAGCTAAGAGGTGATAGCTTCATAATTCTCATAGTCCACCCCTTTGGTTACTCAGCTACTATACACACTTTCTGACTGTGTTTAAAGTTCCATACAAAAATAATAACTTCTTATTTGGCCACAGATGCTATCATTTTCCATTACCTTTTATTATCGGACAGGGATGTCCAAGAAATACTGTGGAGAATCCCGTGGGTTCCTGACATAGTCCTCGAGTAGCAGAAATCGGATTTCTCTTAGTAACCGGGATCGACCAGTACAGTAACCCCCTTTTCCTATCGGCTAGTTCAGCAGGCTTAGGAGCCCCAAAGGGCTGACCCACAGTCTCAACTTCCAAATCAGTGGAGCAATTCGTGTATCCCCTGGTGGAAATGTTTCTCTATCATAAAAATAGACCTCTGAACCAGAAGAGTCTAAAGTTTCAGGGACAGAAAGCAAACATTCTGTGAGAGGTTGTTGGGTGTAGTCGTGAGAGAAAACACTCCCACTTCCATCCTTGGTTCCTGGCCCCGTATGTTCTGGGTAAGGCAGGAAACAGGACCACGTATTGGCCACTGATTCAAAGCACAGGTGACATCCTGTGAGATAGAACCCTGACCTTCAGGGTCTTCTCCCAAACTGTGCTGTGATTGAGGCTTCCAGAGGCCATTCTGCTTTCTATAAGGCCAGCTGCTCCCGGATAATGGGAGTGTGTCAAAACCGGTGGATTCCACAGACACGAGCCCCTCGTTACAATTTGTGTGTGTGTGTGTGTGTGTGTGTGTGTGTCAAATGAGTTCTTTGGTCAGACGCAATACTTTGTAAAATTCTATGCATGTGAATGAGGCATTATGCAAATTTAAGAATAAAAGCTTTGTTAAGCATGGGTTTTTGTGATGGCCGACACGCATCCTGGCAGGGACTACTTACTGCATTAGATGACAAAGTCCTAAAAATCAAGCCAGATCTGCCCTCTGTCCTGCCCTCCTCCCTCTTCCAGAATTTCTTTGTTTCAAGGTAGGATTTCTGAGGACAGATGACTATGGGCCAAGGGCCCAAAGGAGGGCGAGTCAGGTTTTCACTGTGCCTGCATTTCAGCATGTGCCTGTCAGGAAGAGAGCGGGAAAGGGGAACGGGGATGAAGTCACACATGCATTTTGAGGCACATGTTTGTCTGAAGTCGACTTGGCCTCAACCTCCGTGTTTATTTTTCTGAGTATGATGATTTTGTGAAAAATGGTTATCCCACACTCACATACATTCAATTATAATTTATATTTATGCTTACTCTAAGGGAGAAGTAAGTAAATGCAATGTTTCCATTCAAAAGGACCAAGAACCTAAGCAAAAAAAATTTTTTTTGTAGCTAAGGGAAAATGTGAAAAGTCAAGTATCAGAGACAGGACAGGAAGCTACCACGTGTCAGGGAGCCCTTTTTTTGCCGAGCTATGTCCATGCCCTGTGTGAAAAGATGCTGTCCTCCACTGAGATGCCCAGTCATCCTCCTTAGTGGAGAAGAATCCTGCCCGCAGTAATGGGGCCAAGCCAGTTTTTTTGCATAAGGACTATAATCGTCTTCTAATAAACTCGAGGACTTGGCCCTTAATCCTTAGGTGGAGGCTGGGCTGAAACCTCCACTCCTGGAATGTGGGTCACTCAGGCCGCCCCCGCCCCCCGCCAGCACCAGGGTGGCACCTCCCTCTCAAGGCCATGAATGTCACCTCGGGCTTGAGGTGGCCTGTCCACCTGCCTGCTGGGAGCTCTGAGGAGGAAGCTTCCGCAGTCTGGGATGCTGACCTCAATGGAGAGGAGAGGAAAATCATCCGGGGCCTCGGAGCACCTCTTTCTCCTCTGGTGTTGTCATGGAAACATATTCACTGCATCTCGGCAAATACGGGTGGAGTGTCTGGGGAGCGAGGCAGTGTCCTGACCGGAGCTGCCAGAGATACGAAGATGTCTATGACGCGGTTGCCATTGCCCTCAGAACCACGGAGCAGAGAGAGAAATAAATCACCAATTCGAAAGCAAGATGAACAGTCTATAGTATTCCTATAAAAGGAATTAAATCCAGGACTTTGCAGAAAGACACGTGGAAGTTTAAATCTCAACTCTGCCACTTATGAGTGATATGACTTTGGTTATGTTCATTCATTCGTCCAAGAAAAATTAGTTGAAGCCTACTATGTACCAGACATCTCTCTAAATATTAATGATACAAAGTGACCTAATCAATAAAAAGTATAATTTCAGAGAGTGATAGGGGCTCTGAAGAAAATAGAGTAATGGGCAAGAGTGACTTGGACTGGTGGTTCTTTAGGAATGAGTGGTCAAGGAAGGCTTCTTGGAGGACGGGACATGTGAGCTGAGAGCCAGGGGAGGAGGCAGCCAGGCAACAGTCTGGGGGAAAGGAATTTCCGGAAGAGGGAAACATTGGTGCAAAGTTCTGCTCACATGAGTCTCTAAGTTTCAGTTTCTTTGCCTATAAAATGGGGGAAATGTACCCAATGGGATTATTGTAAAGGTTCAATGACACCATGTATATAAAGTATTTAGCTCAAAGCCTAGCACATGACAAATGCTCTTTAACATCACTAAACAAAATATATCAAACACAGAAGAGTGGTTCATTCCGTTGGGTAGGCCGGGGGCGGGGGGGGGGGGAGCACTGAATGGCTACGGGCCAGCACATGACCCAGGCCTTGCAGAATGGGAAGGTTTTGGTAAGCAGATAGTAAGTTAGATTTTTTTTCTGTTGGTTCCTATATCACTCAGTAGTTTCTCTTTCAGAAGCCTGAACATACTTCATTAGAATAACATACATATTTCTCTCTCCTCTAATTTGTTAATTATATAAAGGCAGAGACTGACTGTCTTTTTCACCTCTTATTTGCCTTTGGTCAGATTTTGCTCCACAGGGAAATTAATTCTTCTCACTTCTAGGTGGCATTACCTGGCCTTGCTGAAAGCTGCTTGGGAAGGCAAAGCTACATCCTAAGGTGAAGTGTTTCATTTAAGACCGGGAGTGGCAAAAGAAACGGGAGACAGAAGGCCATGTGGCTGATCAGCCTCAGGACACATCAGTCCCCACCGAGACGGTCTGACCTTGGCAGGCAGCTGGTCAGCCGCACCTGCTGCAACCGCTCAGGCCCAAGTGGAGTTGGCGGGGCCCTCTAGTGCGAGACGGAGCAAGTGACTGAGGGTCCAGGAAATGGTGGCACCAAAGGAGGGACAGGAAACATGCCCGATAAGGATCACTAACCTCAGCCAACCCTTTCAGTCACAAAGACTTTATCTAGTGCTCACTGAGTGCAAAGCATTCCTAGCATGAAACTCTTTCTGCTGATCACATCGTGGCACATGTTGTGGGATGGCTCATTCAACACCCAATCCCAGCAGCCTTCTCCGTTGTCTTCTTTCACCCTAAAGTCTGGGAAGGTTTATATTTTATTTTTTAGCTTCTGTTAAAAGTCAGAGCAGCCATGGGACACAGTTTTGACCAGTAAAATTAGGCAGTTGTGCATTGGAATGGTCTTTTCTTCCAGAAGTCTTGCCAGAAGAACCTCCCCCTAACCCCCTAATCTCTTACCCCTCCTTCCTGCTGGAGTACAGCAGCTGTCATGTGATCATGGGGCCAGTGTGTCAGAAGAGGCCAAAAGAATCCCAAAGACTTGTGCCCGATACCACTGAACTGCGGAACGAGCTCCCGCAGCCGCCTACCCTTTGACTTCTTGCTCTGTGAGTTTCCTAGTTTTGCTAGGGCTGCCATAGCAAAGTACCAGAGACTGGGTGCCTTTAACAACAGAAACTGCTTTCTTGCAGTTCTGGAGGCTAGAAGTCCAAGATCCAGGTGTTGGCAGGTTTAGTTTCTTCTGAGGCCTCTCTCCTTGGCTTGCAGGTAGCTACCTTCTCTCTGTGTCCTCATGTATTCTTCCCTCTGTGCACGCACATCCCTGGTGGCTCTATGCATGACCAAATTTCCTCTTCTTACAAGGACATTAGTCAGATTGGAGTAGGGCTAATAGTATATGTCAACTTGACTGGACCACAGGGTGCCCAGATATTTGGTCAAACATTATTCTGGGTTTGTCTGTGAGGGTGTTTCTGGATGAGATGAACATTTAACTCAGTAGAATGAGTCAGGCAGATTGCTCTTCCTACTATGGGTGGGCCTCATCCAATTGGTTAAAGGCCTAAGGAGAACAAAAAGGCTGACCCTCCCCTGAGTTAGGGAGAATGCTTCTGGCCTGATGGCCTTCAGACTGGAGCATCAGCTTCTTTCCAGCCTTTGGTCTCTGACTGAAACATCAGCACTTCCTGAGCCTCAAGCCTGCTAGCCGGCAGACTAGAAGGTACACCATCAGCTCTCCTGGGGCCTAGGCCTTTGGATTCGGACTAGAACTAAAGCACGAGCTCTCCTGGGTCTCTAGCTTTCCAACTCATTCTGCAGATCCTGGAACTCGCCAGCCTCCATAATTGTGTGAACCAGTTCCTTAAAATGTGTCTGTGTGTTTGTGTCTACACATATACACACATTTTATTGGTTCTGTTTTCCTGGGGAATCCTGAGTCCTTCAAGGACCCATCCAAAGGCCCCGAATCATTTTAACTTAATTACCTCTTTAAAGGGTCTCTCTCCAAATACAGCCACATTCTGAGCGTTGGGGGTCAGGGCTGCAACGTATGAATTTTGGTAGGATCCAGTTCAGCCTAGAATAGCGAGCAAACAATCCTTCCTTTGTTTAATCCATTGTTACTTGCAGCTGAGAACACACTTAACTGCTTACACAAGGTGTAGATTCACATGCTAAGTCTGATGATCTGCAAGAAGGTGTTTGGCTCTATTTCCTTAGCATAGTGTCAGGTTACAGTTTCTTCCATCTTTGAAGAGTCATTTGATGGCTAGAACCTGGGCTTGGGAGAAGGCAGGTCCCGAAGGGTGTCGGTCTGATGAGCAGCTGTGGGAGCATCGGCCCACCATGCTTCTCTTTGTCCACCTCCGGCTAAGGTTAAAATGACGTCGTAGGCCCTTGATGTGAACCTCATTCCAAATACGGAGTCGTCATCTGGGCTTTGAGGTGGGGGTGGGGAGGCAGCTCTTTTCAGCCACGTGTATTGAAATGTCTCGATGTGTGCGTCCCGGCCGATGTCAGCTGCTAATCCGTATGAATTAATGCAGTAATAATTGGGCCGTATTCAGCAAGCACTCATTTCTTTCGCTACATCAAATCAAGCCTCACGATTGTTTCGAAATAAACATGCCGTCCCCAGCATGTCGAGTCCCCGCACCGGCAGCTGGGTTCTGAGCGGGTCTGGGAAGGTCCGGGAACGGGGACGAGGCCGGGTGGCCCAGTGGTGGCGCGCGCCGCTGAGAGAGGGTGTCCCGGCACAATCGCTTTGGGCCTGAGTGAACCCAGACACCTCCGAAAGAGTGACAGGAAGCCGAACCTTGTTCCGGATGGTGTCCGAGGACAGCTCATTGAGGACGCGTCTTCCGGCGCTTCTGCCTTCTTCAGGACGCTATGCCCGGACGGCGCGGACAGGAAACAGCCAGCGGCTAATGTCTGCAGACCGGCTGTCCCCGCCCAGGCCCCGCCAGGGGAGGCCTCGTGGTGTCCCCGGAGGGAGAGACCACGAGAGAGACTGTTTCAAAGATTCACAGGTCAAGCTGCAAACAGACCTCAGAGGAAGTGTCTGACCGACTTTTACAGGCAAGAAAACAGGAAAACCGAGGAGAGAGCGCGAGAGGGCGAGCGAGGAGGATGCGGGTCTCCGAGCGCCTGCGGGAGGTGGAGGAGAACAAAATCCAGGATGACGTTAAGGAGGCGCGACAGGCCTGACGAGCTACGTAGAAAGCGTGCTGCGGTTCTCCCAGTGACATTGAACTAGCCATTGGGAGTCGCTGGGCGTCGCTTTTGGACGTGGATGGTGCAGTCGCTCCTGCCTCTCCCCCGTGCGAACGCTCCGGCTCTCCAGGCCAGGCCTGGGCTTCACCCTGGGGAGCTGAGCAGGCAAAGATCCTGCCTTCCCTCTCCTTCCTCCTCTCTCTCTCCTCCCCCCGTTACCCGCCTCCCTTCTCCCCTCCCCTCTATTGCTAGGGTCTAAATAACGTAGGGAGAAAATGAATTCTGTTCAGTGGAACCATTGTTTGCTAGCCACTTACTAATTAATTTTCCAAATAAGCAACTCAGGACTGAACTGCACATATTTTGTCAGAGCAGTTGTGTGTGTAGACCTGAGGGTCTCCCACCCCCAGCCCACCCTGGGGTGCCTCTCTCAATCCCTTTCCCCATGCCTGCTGCCTCACCCCCGCTCCCCATGAGCTGCTTATCTACCCAAAGCTTATAATGTCAGCCTCAGCAAGCCTCTTTAGAGTTCCCTCCTCTTCCCTCCTGTCCTCATCCTGTCAGTCAGGATGAAGGAAATTAAGTTGGGTAAGTCTGTGCAGCGCTCTGTGATCCCAGCGTCCCAGCCCCAGAGCTGCCTGGGCGCTGCTGGGTCGCCTGGATCTGGATTCGGACGGGAGATGTGAAAAGCTATAGGAGTTCTGGGAAATAGGTGCCGCTGTGTCCCCAGAGCTCCAAATTTTTAGTTCCACAACTTGGAAAGCAGAAAGGAAGTTGTGAATCAAAGCCCCAAGGAAATTTCTTATAGCAACGATGTCAATGAACCAGAACCCCATGTAGGATGAGACTCCCAGGCCACCTTCCATGCTCAGGAGTGCACGTGGTGATCAGGTTGTACACTGCACAATGTGCCTGGTGAGGGGCAGCTCTCCAGCTGTCCAAGCCTCCAAGCCAGCAGCCCTTTGCAGAGCTGCATTTGCCCCATGGAAAGGGGGCCCTGTTTTAGGTACTTGCCATGCTGTTGGCCCTGGGGTACATCTGCTTAGAGGGGACACTTTTTTTTTTTTTTTCAAATTCACACAGACACGCCGTATGTGCCTACTCTGATTAGGAGAACAAAATTACAAACTGATTGATTTTTAAAGTGTTTTTTAAAAATTACTTTTTAATGTGTATTTTAGAATTATCATAATTTCAGTGCTATCTCTTAAACTTTCATATTTGATACTTTAGTGATAATAGCTCCCATTTATGTGAACTTCTAAGTGCCTGGTACTGTACTGGGTGGTCTATATATATTATTTACAATTCTTTCTCCCCTGTCTGTCTTTGCTGTGGTTCACTATGGGGAGAGTATTCTTCCTGCTCCATTGACTTTGGCCCTGATGTGTTGGCCCACAGAACATGGGCAGAAGGAACAATGTGCTAGTTATGAGCTTAGGCTATATGAGGCAGGGTGACTTGCTGCCAGTGCTCTTGAGGTTCTATCTTCGGCCACGAGAGCATGCTCCTGGGCAATTATTGCTCCTCCACCTGGTATCGAGACACATGGAGCAGACCTGACTCCGACCCAAAGCCTGGAGGCCAGAAAAGCTCAGGCAAGAGAAGCTGAGTACAGCCAAATCACAGTGAACAGACTCATGAATGTGACATGAATGTTCATTGTTTCAAGTCATGGAGAAATGAGGATTGTTTGTTACGTGACACTATTGCAGTAATGGTGACTCCTACAGTGCCTTTTTGTTTTTTAATTCATTATCACAACCACTTTTTAAGACATGCATAGTATTTCTATTTTACACCAAGGAAAATCACGGCTCTGAGAGGTTAAATAACTTTTTAAATTAGTAACTATTATATCTAGTATTAACATCTAGGTCTGCCTGATTCCAAAGCCTGTTCTCTTTCTACCTCCCTCATATTGTGTCCCGAATATTGATGCAATGTTGCCCCAGATATCTGTTAGCTAGCAAAAAAGATGCTATTATGGCCAGTAAGTTTGTGTTCTCCTGACTAAGGCAGAGAAACCAATGGGTTTTCATTTTGCACGACTGCATTCAAAGTGTCTCTCTGCTCACAGCACTCTAGTAAACAGAATTTACCCTTCCCTTTCTCCTCTACTCACTCCACGCTTCCTGCTATTCAAAGTTTTAAGGGTCTGACTGTGATTCCTGTTTCTCCAGGCTGAGATTACCTATGGTTGAGGTAGAGTTTAACTTGGCACCTTGTTTGTTGTCGGTACAATAAACCAGAACCAGATGCAGATCACTGAACTGAAGAATGACTTTTCTCTCCTGATAGCTCTTTGGGCAGAAAAAACACCTTTGTCTGATGGATTGTTAAGTGAACAAAGCAAAGTGCAGAACAATGTGCATTGTGCATTATTACTTGTGTATTTAAGAAACACAAACATATATGAATGTTTATATCTATTAATGCATAAGATGTCTCCAGAATAATAGTCTAGAAATGTAATAGAAGTTGCTTCTAGTATGGGAACTTCATGGCTGATGGGAGGTAGGGGTGGGAGAGAGAGTTATTTGTCACTGAATACTCTTTTAAAGTTTTCTAAATTGGTGTGTATGTTCATAGTATTGCTCAAAGTTATACATCAAATTTTTAAAGAAACAAAGAAAGCACATCTTCTCTGGCGTACTTCCTCATTTCAGTCAAGCTGTATGTCTTGGGTCTCAGATCTCCTGACTTTTTGAAGGGACTTGGAAGGAAGAGCTAGCCCAAGAGGAGGAGGCTGCTTCTGGCACATTCTCTCCCTGTCCTTATTAGGGTGCCACATAAACATCTCCAAGATCTGCATGGACAACAGACACAAGATGAAGGGGTGTGAACTGGAGTCCACTGGCTTCCCCAAGCGAAAGTGATTTTCTTCATTCATGAATCCAAGGCTCCTGAGTAAAAAATAAGTCTCGATCAGCCGTTTTTTGTTTTTGTTTTCAAAGACCAAAAATGTCCTCCAATCTTGTTCTGCGTGGGGCAGTTACATCATGAACATTCTAAAAGTCCAAGTCCTTGGATTTCCACCTGCAAGCGAAGGATGTTTTTCTGTTAGGTTCTAATCATATCAGTAGAGTTTATTAATTGTTTCAACAAACAGACATCTATGTCCATTCATTCAAAAAAAAAAAAAAGGCAGAGTAAATAAATCAACTTTCAAATCATGTCCTTCTGCAAACACCAGCTGCACAGGAAAAGGAAGGTAGCCTGTTAGCAGTCTCTGCCTGAGGTGCAGGGCTGAGGCTGTCCGTGTGCATGCCCAGCGCAGAGGCATCTGGTAATGACTCCTACAGCCCACAGGAAAGAACCTCGGCGGAAAGCAAGAAGGCAGAACAATCATGTGAACTCAGCTCCCTTTCTGACTCTCCAAACATCTGGCCGCTGGATGTGTCATTTCTTTGATTCAAACCTACACTGGGGTTATTGATAGGGAGAACCTCCACCTTGGGGGCTGGCAGGGGCTATGTCTTTGTTAAGGAATAGTCAGCACAGACTCACTTTTAGCAACAAAATAATAGAGCAGGTTGGTGATAGGCCACGTTTCTGAAATTACCCAGCTGTGCTCTGCCAACTCTATATGGAGAGAATAAAACAAAAGCTGGGAGCAAAGAGACAGTAAGGAAGCCCATACGATTAGGGCTGACAAAAACAAACAAACAAACAAACAAACAAACCCAAAGCATGCCAGACGCCATTTTGGTGTTGGCTAACCATGGGGAAAACCTCTGCTGCTTCACCTAACTCATTTATAAACAGACGTCAGGGGCCGCAAGTTTATTTTTATAGTTCCGCGTCTTGCATTTCCCCAATTGATTCTTCTCTTATCTTCATCTACATCAGAGCAGCCAAACAGGATTCAAGTGATGCATTTGGATGGCCTGTTTCCCTGAATTGTGTCTATATCCATTAACAGGACAGACAGTTCCACCTGTGGACACGGCAATTTCATAATCTTTACAACTGTCCCCAATGTCCTGATCCTTATTTCATTTTACCGGGGTACTTGGGATAACAAGCTCATGGGCTTATTCTACCAGCAGTTAAAAATCAGTTTGGTAGTCATTTTGCCTGGAAATCAGCTATTAAGTTTATGTGCTTGTCAAACTTTTACTATATGCCCACTTGCAAAGTAATTAGAGCCACTTAAATTTGGATGGGTGCCAATGTTAAGATGCAGGCCAATCTTGATGACTGCAGACTGCATCTTCGGTTTGCAGACAGATTTCCTTCCCTTCTCTCTTCTACCTCTCTTGCTAGCACCAGGAGACAGGGAGGTGGATGGGGGGGTGGGGGTCAGAGAGTGAAGGAAAATGAAAGCAGCGCTGAGCCAGCACCGCCAAAGGGACATTCGACAAGGTGAAATGCACAAGTCTTACATTTGGGCTGGAAAGAAGAAATCGACCGTACAACTTTAGATTGGGGGAGACTGAAATTGGGAGCCACGTATGTGAAAGGATATGAGAGTTTAGTTAACTGCAAGCTTCACATCTTGTTTTAGAGAAATAAAACTCATATAAAACTTATAATGTACTAACATGTACTTTTCTAAAATGACTTGTGAATATTAACTCTCTTCATTCTCACAGCAACTTTGTGAAGTAAGTACTATCATCATACCAAATTATCAGATGGGAGATTGAGGCATAAGAGAATAACTTGTATATAGTTTTATAGCTAGAAACACTGTCCCTTACTCTAAGCGTCAGTGGGGACAGCCACTAGCAAACCAATAGGGAGTGCCTTCCTATTTAACATTGTCACTGGTTGAAGCTCATTGCAGTGAGTATCATGAAGCTCAAAGTCTCTATGAAAAGAAAAAGTGATTTCCAAACTCTATGTTCTTTCAAATAACAGCAAACAAAATTCACAAACCTCAAAAATAATTAACATTACCTTTATGAATCTGATATGAAGATGTTGGGCCCGTAATTTTTGTGATAGTTTGATGGAAGCAATGTCAACCAGAAATAGAAGGGTGAAGTTTCAAGCCAAATGGACTTTTCTGGGTCTTCAATCCCTCCTCTGGCTACTGCATAGTGTGAGCTAGATCATTTCCTAATCCTTTCACATTTTAAGATTCTTATATTTCCCCAAATGATCTTTAAGGTCAGTCATGAATTCATTTATTCAGTCACACGTAGAATTGGTGTTTTTTAAGCATTAGCTTTTTTACAAGGCACCTTGCCGGCGGTGCATGAAACAGTCTGATAAGAAAATGAGACACAGGCACAGGGAACTATAAACACAGGCTCGTGCCGTGCGATGCTGTGGGAGTTCTTGGGCAGTATCAGTCAGTGCTCTTATTTGCAGACGATGTTATCACTCTACTTGCTTTATGTAAGAAGGGATTTGTTAAGGGAATATTAAACACTCACAGGATCTTTGGAAGAGCTAGAGGAGTAATCTCTGGGCTGCTGCTCTAGGAACAATGCTTAATGCTACCCTAGAGAACTGCCCTGGTAAGGGTGATGGTTCACGCTGACACCGGAACCCTGGAACCAGCCAGAAGGCTCCTGCCATTTGCACCAGCAAAATGGATGTTCCATGCCCCTCTGGTTTCCTTGACATACTTCCAAATCAAAATCTCTCAGGGGGCACAAGATTGGAAAAAACTGAGAGGCTGGGAGCAAGGGGAGGGTTAGGAAAAATACAGATTTTTTTGGATCCTATTTGGGGGTAGGTAGGATTCATGAGAGACTATCAAATAGTAACAGGGAGCTATCAAAATGCAGAAAGAACATTCAAGAGGTCTTTGGCAGCCAGGAATAACAAATGTCTGCTGCAGATGATATTTCTCTCAACTCAGCACTGGGCAGGCTCCTCTTTGAGAACAGTATTGAGTCCATGTTTGTTTGAGATATCTGTGACTGAAACTTAATCTCTGGGAGGATGGTCAGGGCAGTGATGATGATGGTGTTGGCCACTCAGGAAGCACGTATTATGTTTTAGCCACGGTGACAGATGCTTTAAATACTGTCATGCACATAACATTTCATATCACCACATTTGTTTCTCCCTTTTTCTGGTAAAACAATACCCAAATTTTACTCCGTGTAACTCCCCATCTCCCAATCTTAGAACTTGATGTTTGGGTGCCATTAACCTCTGGCTTATCTCCAAGGGTGGGCTCGTGACTCAAGCTTAACCCAATCAGCACATCTCACTCCCTGGCCACAGCAATAAGGTCGGGAATCGGCATCTTCAGACCAATGGGCATCAGGCCCAGGACTTCCATTTGAGTACTGGACTGGAACATGGGGGAATGGGGTCTAGGAGCGTGGGCTGCCATCTTGGACACCACATGGAGCCTCCGACAAAGCCCAGAAAAGGAAATGGAGAAAGCCCAAGTCCTGGGAACAGCATTTGAGCCCCTGGATCAAGCTACTCCTGTAATTGGAATACCCTTTGGAATTTTCAATCATGTAAATTAATAAATTCCTTTTTATCCTTAAACCACATTTTGAGTCATACTTGCTGGGACTTACTTCCAAAATTGTCTTAATTTCTACACATACATTAACTCTTTTAATCCTCAGAAATAGCTCGTGATGCTAATAGTATTATCACATTTCACAGATTAGGACACTAATACTCAAAAAGATTAGGAAACTGGCCTGTCACATAACTTGCCCATATGATTTCAAAACACAGGTCCTTAGCTCCTATGTTGTGTAGGGACATTAGAGAGTGTTGAAAGGGTGACAGCTCTGTGACTTGAGGTTTGAAAAGCAGGCCCTACAGACGGGTGGTGAGTAGCTTCTGGAAGGCAAGGAAATGCCTCCTATTCCATGTATTCTCTACAGTGTCTAGCCCCGTTCTGTGCATAGCATGATTTCCAACATGCACGTCTTGGTTTTTTGCTTATTGAGTGAGATGGCCAAGGAGATTTCTTGAAGTTTCTGACCCTTGGTTTGTGTTTCCATGGGGAGAATGTGACTGTTTCATTTGGCTTTTTCTCTTACTTAAGTGGACAGATGAACCACCCTCCTGCAAGAAGGTCTGGGTTGCCATCTGCAAGCCACCAGAAGGCCTGGACCCAAAACAGCTCAGGGAGGCAAATGGCTTCAAGTCGAAAAGCACTGGACCAAGAGCTATTTGTCTTGTCCTTGGAGTTACTCATATCCCTGGGCTCAGGGCCCTTTATCTGTCTTCCTCCCAGCTCTTAGTTTCTATGATCCTTTATCTGCCTATTTCAGGGAACATCCCTGCCAGCTCATCCTCAATACCTGTGGACCGGAAGGTCAATCTAAAGTCAAGTGTGTCTGAATAGAATTCTTCTGCCTCATTATCCTTTCCTTGCAAATGCATGTCCTTATTAGAAATTTGAGTTCTGTCTTTGCCTTTGTGCAGGCTGATAGAGATCTTTCAATTCAACTCGGATAATATTTATTGAGCTACTCCAACAATGGCGACACGCTAGGCATAATAGAAGCCCGCATCCATTCTTCCTTCCCGGTCAGGTCTTTTTATTTTCTCTCGTAAACTTTTGTCCACCCACTGACGTTTCCTCCTCTCTAGAGGATTCAAAAAGTCGTTGCTGTCGTCATTTTCCTGCCACTGCGACAGCGTGATTCACTGGCCGGTTCTAAGGCCGATTATTTGACTGTGAGCTCACCATAAACAAGAACTCCCGATAACGTGGGTGAGAGGTTTCTTCTTTGACAGCCTCAGTTATATAAGATGCATTGTTTTGTCCATGAGCTCACCTTTAAAACAATGGCCTGTCGGTAAAAAAAAAAAAAAAAAAAAAAGACTGGGAAGAATGGGATAACACCTGAATAAATGAGGCAATGTTTGGGAACTTTCTGGTTTAGATAGCATTTTCAGGGGCTCCAAAAGTTGAGTCATGTTTTCCTTTTTGCTCGGAGCTCATTCAAGACTTCTTAATGGAACAACAATGAATTTAAACAGAGAGGGAGTATGTTTGGGTTTTCTAGCAGATTTCTAGCCCTTCAGTGGGGATTGAGGAACAAATGTCTGAATCCTAATAATGGAAAACTGAGTGTGCTGCTTAACGCAACATTAGGATACAGTTTGTGGGAAAATAACCTGTATTTTTCAGTGCTGTTTATCCACATAGACTTGCATATGTGAACACGCTGACACATGCACAGATACATGCTCAAATAATGCCTCGGTATTTTTAACAGAAACATATGGATATATATTTTTTCTTTTTTTTTTTTTGAAATGTGAATTGCATCTGCAAAAGTTGCATAATCTTGTCCTAGAGAGAGGAACTTGCATGAAGCATGGGTTTTGGAATAACACTCTTCTCTCCTTATTCAGAACACAAGCTAGTGATTGTCATTAGCACCGAGCAGAGGAGTCTGTGCCAAAGGGTGACAGAATAGAAAAGTAATCCCCATGTCAGCTGGTGGGTGCGATACCACAGCGATATACGTCCCCGGTGTCTGCCAGGCCCGTCTCTCTCTGCTCTGGAAAGCGGAAGCCAATGATAAATGTCAATACACTTGTGTTGCCACGTGGAAGTGAGCTGTAGCTGTCTGGATCCCACACAGAAGCGGCAGATCTCAAGATGTGGGTGCCAGATGGCACTTAGGAGCTGGGCACGTGGGACGGCTGCTGGGGAGTTTTATTAGCTGAGACAAGGGGCCTGGCACTGCTGGGTGCCACCACCTCGCCCCCTCTGGGGGCTCCCTCTGCAGAGCATTATCCAATTTTGCTTTTAGGTATCCATTAAGCACATAGCCTTTCCCTGTCCCCTTTTAATGGACTTACTGGGATGTGTTTGGAGGGATCTTGGCTAAGGGCTGCCACCAAGATCTGTAAAAGAAAGGAGGGTGAGGTGGGAGAAAAGCCTTATTTGCAGAGAAACTGTCCCACCAATAAAGCAGAAGGGACTTTTTTTTTTTTTCTTTTAAATGAGTAAGGACATTTCTTTCAAAGAGTAACCAGGCTTGAGTGGAAAGTGAGATGTTACCTGTATCAACTTCCTACTTTGTTGAAAGTATGTTTTGGGGAAAGTGTTAGGCAATTCCATTGCACAACAGATAGTCTCACTTTCTTTTTCCCATCAAGGAGGAAAAAGAAATACCTTTACGATATCAAACCTATACTTGCATTTTTAGCCCTACAGTTTATAAAGTACTTTCACATATACTCAGTTCTCCTCCCAACCACTCTGCTGTCAGCTCTTATCTCACTGATGCAGAAACAGAGACTTGGAGAGGTAGCAGCCCTGCCTCTAGTCACACAGTTAGCGAGCAGCTGCGTCCTGGCCCCGAAGTCTAGCCTGGACCTGACCCTTGATCTATAACTACTGCTTATTGAATACCTACTGTGCGCCATGTGCTTTATGCCTATTTTGATGCTTTCAACAAGTCTGTAGAGTAGGAGACATTACCGTTATCACATACAGATGACAAAACCGAGGCTCAGAGGGGCCGAATTCCTTGCTCAGTGTCGCACAGTTGTTCTGTGTCAAAGGATCTGACAGTGAAGAAGAGCTGAAATGTGAAGTAGATGCCCCTCATGTCCTTGATCAAGCACATCCAAGCTACTGTGCAAGACCTTCTTCTTCCCCATGCACCTAACCTTGTAGAACCAAACGTCGTAATAAAAATATAGCAACTAGTTATCTAGGAAAGGGAATTTGTTTATGGTATTATTTTTACACAAGAAAGTAAATTCCAAGAGGGAAGAGACTTTGTTACTCTCCCTATGGAATCCTTGGTGCTTGGAAAGGTATATAACACATGGTAGGTGCTTTGTAAGCATTTGCTGAATGAATAAGCGGAGGAAGCTGTCAAGTGCGATGACAGCCAATGATGCCATTTATTGAGTGCTCTCTGTGTGACAGGCACTTTATAAACATCTCCTTTAATCTTTATGACAACTTTAAGAGGTATATTCTTGTTTGCTTATTTGCTTTTAATTGTTCAATGAAGTTAAATAATTCATCCATTGACTGTAACTTTCCAGTAAGTGGAAGAGTCTGAACTCATTCATTTAACACAAACTTATTGAATTCTAAACACTATTCTAAGTGTTTGGAAAACATCAGTGAAAAGATAGAAAAGATTCCTTATCTTTGTAAATTTGAGGGGGATGGGCACACAACAATCAACATAATAAATACGTAAATTATATAACATGTTAGAGGTAGTAAATGCTATGAAAAAAATAAATAAATAAAGATCAAGGTAGGGGATTAGTTAGGAGTGTCAGGGAGAGGAAAGGTGTTAGTGAGCGGTTGTAATGATTACTTTTGTGTCAATTTGGATGGAGAATCCAGTTATTTAATCAAACACTAATTTAGGTATTGCTGTGAAGATATTTTGTGGTTAACATCTATAATCAGTTGACTTTAAATAAGTTAGATTACTCTTGATAACGTGGGTAGATCTTACCCAACCAGTTGAAGGACTTAAGAACCTTTAAAACTGAAGTTTCTAGAGAAGAAGAAATTATGCCTCGAGACTGCAGTCTTAACTCCTGTTCTACGAATTTTGTACTCAAGACAAGACAGTAACATGAACTCCTGCCTGAGCTTCCAGCTTCCTGGTCTGCTCTACAGATTTTGGGTGTGTAAGCTCCATAATTCCTTAAAATATATCTCTGGAGAACCCTGAATAATACAGATTTTGGTACCAAGAGTAGAGTGTTGCTGTAATAAATGCCTAAAAATGAGGAAGCGGTTTTGAAATTGGTTAATGACGGAGGCTGGAAGAATTTTGAGATGCTTGATAGAAAAAGGCTAGATTGCCTTGAAGATATTGTTGATTGAATTATGAACATTAAGGCAATTTGGATGAGGACAAAGAAAGAAGTTGTAGAGAAAGAAGACTTGTAGAGAAAACTTCTATTATCTTAGAGAAATAAATATATTGTCATGAACAAAGTGTTGCTACAGATATGAATGTTAAAGGTGCTTCAGTGATGTCTCGGATGGAAATGAGAGACATGTCATCGGACGCTGGAGGAGACATTTTTTTTCTGTTATAAAGTGGCAGAAAACTTGGTTCAATTGTGTTCTGCTTTTGGGTGGAAAGTAAAACTTGTAAGTGATGAACTTGGATATTTAGCTGAGAACACTCCCAAGCAACGTGTGGAAGGTGCAGCCTGGCTTCTCCTTGCTGCTTATAGTAAATCGTGAGAGGCGAGAGATACATTGAGAAGTTAACTATTAAACAAAAAGGAACTAGCACTTGATGATTTGGGAAATTCTCAACCTCTCTGAAAGAAGAGCTAAGAGTGTGGCTGAACAATCGTTTGCTTAGATTTGGTGTGTGATTTATGGGTCCAATCAACCATCTCAGCAGAAACCAGGAATAGAGATGAATTTATCCAGGAAATATCTGTAGAGAACCCTTGTATTTAATGGCATGGATCTCCTTGACATCCATGGAAGACTGACAAGATTTTTGAGAATTTTATACCTGTGGAAACACTGCCAGCCTGGACTGAAACAGACAGAAATGGAATGAAATGATGGAAGAATGACTTTGAGGGAAGACTCAAGGGCCCAGAGGGCAGGACCACCACCAAGATCCCAAAAGGTGGGGCTTCCCTAGCTCTTAGAGACAGAGCAATGAGTGACAGATAATTATTCTCAAGCCTAGAGACCTAATGGAATTTGCTGTGCTAGATTTTGAACATGCCTTAGACCACTAACCCCTTAATTCCTTTCATTTTCTCCCTTTCAGAAATAGGAATATCTATCCTGTTCCTATCTCATCATTGTATTTTGGAAAGAAATAACTTGTTTCTAAGTTTCCCAGGCTCACAGATGGAGGGAAATTTTGCCTCGGGATGGGCCATATGATTTTCACTCATACCTGATTGAAATTGTTTAGTAGATGAGACTTGGGAGGTTTTGAATTGGTTATATTTAGATGAGATTTTGGACTTAGAGTGAATGGTGGAATGGGTAAGAATTTTGAAAATGTTGGATGGGGTGAACACATTTTTCACGTGAGAGAGAGAGAAATTTTTGGAAGCAAGAAAGAGGACAGACTTCATGTTGACCCCCAAATTCATGTTGACACAGAACCTCAGAATGTGACCTTATTTGGAAATAAAGCTATCCTGTCGGCCTGGGTCTTAGAGTAGGAGAACCCGACAGATCTGTAGCCAGTAATCCACAGTGGACAGGCAATGAGAGCAAGACAGGAACTTCTAATATCATAAGCCATTGAGATGTGGGGTCATTCATTAATAATCTAGCTTATCCTGGCTGATTAAGAAAGGATACTTGTTTCCTCCCAGTTGCTGTACTCAGAACACTCATTTCAGTTTTTGTTGTACTCGAATTCCCTTTTGTATTTAATACTTGATCAGTCCTTTATTTGTGAGATATTTTCCTTGGTGGCTTTACCTTGTTTCCTCCTACTCTGTGCCTGTTGCTTCTTGGGTCCTCTTTGGAAGCCTCTACCTCTGTTTCCTCCTTCAGTGTTGGTGTTCACCAAAGTTCTGGCCGTGGATGACCTTAGCTAACACGTGTTCTCTGGGCAATTACATTCATGCTCCTGGCTGCATTGGTAAATGAAGTGCGTCCTACAGGGATCGGAGTGGAAGGTGGGAGTGCCTCTTACTTAGAGCGCTGATACCAGAACTGGGGGGAATTATCAGATCGTGTCTAAAGGAAAGGGCAAGAGCAAGCTCATGGGCATTGCCACGGGTTTTCAGAAGAAAGAAACTTAGGCGAAATGAGCTGTAGTGCGGAACCAGGTGAGGATGGAGAATCGAAAACAGGGAGGTACAGTGGCGCCTGAGTGGATGCTCCACAGACACAGAGGCTTTGGTTAGAGCCTCAAACCGAGCATGCCCCAAACTGGTTTAATCTCTCCTCCCCAACCCCAATCCATTCTTTTTTCTATATTCTGGCTCTCAAGAGCTGTTTGGAAATGTGGGTGTATGGGGGGACGTTTTGGAGGTTGCAATGACTAGGCAATACTGCTGGCATTTAATGGGTTGCAGCCAAGGATGTCAAACATTTTTAAATGAATGAGGGAGTCGCACAGACAAAGAATTGTTCTGTCCAAAATGCCACTAACACTTCTGTTAAGAAACATCATGTGAATGTCATTAGTAGATACTCAACTGCCTAAGTTAGAAACCTGGAAGTCATCCAAAGTCCCTTCTGTCCCTTCTCCTCCTCTCACCCAGCTAAGCTGTCACTAAGTCCTGTTAACTCTGCCTCCTAAATATTCCTCAAATCAATGTCCTTCTCTTCATTTCCTGTGCCACATATTGGCCTCCAAACCTTCCCCTCGTCTCTAGACTAGGCTGCAAGCTCTGTGTGGCAGAAACCCTGTCTGCCAAATGTGTGCTGGGCACACAGAAGACCTCACTAAATATTTGCTAAATGAATACAGTTTAACTCCCTCTACTGCTTTCTCTTCCTTAGAGTGGGCATTCTAACATGCATGTCTGATCAGGCTACTTCTGTTTGTAAATCTTTCATTTGCTCCCCACTATCTTCAGGGTAAAAATCAAACACCTTGTTATATAATAAAACACAGGCCACTTGCCTCACATTCCAGCGTCATCTCCTACTATTCTTCCATAAAGACTCCTTACTCCAGCTTTTTAAAACTGTTCTTGAGCCCTCTGACCTTTTTTGACTTGGCATATTCTGTTCCCTGTGCCACAAGTACTCCTTCTCCTCTTTTCTGAATGGTGAATTTATAACTCCAGGCCCAGCCAAAGTGTCATTTCCTCTGGGAAGTCTTCTCTGCCTGCCCCTGCCGCCAACAGCTAGACTCAGACTCCTTATTCCGTGTCTATGACATCTCCATCACATGCCTCTACCACACTGGACAGCAATTGTTGTACCCTCTGTTCCCACCAGGCGTGGGATCCTTGCAGCTTGCGAGCAGGCCCTGCGTCTTTCATTTCTGCATCCCCTGTGTCTTGCACAGTCCTTGACCCGTAGTCATTCAATGAGTGCTTGATGCCACGTGTGAAGGAAGTGGCCCACGACCACATAATCATGAAGTGTCAAAACCGATACCGATCAGGCCTTCAGGCTCTAGTGTACCCCACTGTCTCTCATGGATCTTAGAAATAAGAAAAACAGTTGCCGGATTGAAGCAATAATTCTGAAATAAGGGAATATTGGTGAAGCTGGAAAAGAATGGGTAGAGTTCACTTAACTTTGAAAAATGCCCGTTGAGTATTTACTATGCCCAGGAACAGAGATAAGAAATGTTTTGGTGGAAGGTGCAACAGGTGTCAAGGGTGGCTCTTTCGTGGCTGTGGCAGGTGGAGGAGCATCACCAGGGGCACCCGGGAGTCACACAGGTACTGCGCTAAGACCAGCTGCTCAGTGGGGAGGGGCCCTGGCCTCAGGAATTTAGTAAGTTGGGTCAGGTTAGAGCGGGAGTCCCGCACAGCCAGCTTCTCCTGTCACTCTGTGGGGACTGGAGATGAGCTACCAAAGGAAGAATGTCTAGAAGGCATAGCCAAGTTTCCTCCTATCTTGGACATCAGCCAGAAAAAAAAGGGGCCTGAGTTCCCAGGAGGAAATCTGGTATTAGAACTTGTTATTAATCAGCAGCACCACCTGGCACATCTTGAACCACTGGTTTCTATTAAAAGTGGGAAATGGAGCTACACAAACAGCAGCTTGTCATTTCAAATACCCAGGCAGTAGGGCTGGGCTGAGGAGTCAGCAAGCTAGGGACCCAGAGGTCATCAGAAATCCAAGAACTAATACAGATATAAAACTATTATGTACCTATAATTATTAAAAATAATGAAATTAGGGTTGATGATTAAAAAAAAAAAGGCAAGTCCAAGAACTGGACTCTTGATAGGATCTGAGTCTTGGAAGCTGCATCCTCCAGCCCACGGTCCCCCGGGACACTTTCAAGGGCCAGCATGCAGGAAACAGGAGCGCAGAGGCCACGGTGCAGTGAACACTCTGATCTGAAAACATCGTGGGGCTTCCTGCCTTCCCCACTCCATCGCCACACTGACCTTTGTGATTTGAAAGCCCGTGGCGGGGTTCGAACAGGTGCTGGGAAATACCAGGATGGTGACAGGCTTGCGTGCGCAGGAGGCTGCATCCTGGTTATGAACTGGGTTTAGGAACAGGGCTGAATGGCTTTGCTAGCAGTGACTGCTACCGGCCAACAGAACCTTGTAGAAGTGTGCAAATGAAGAGTTAATGAGAGCCAGCCAGATCAGTAAAACATCATATCCCTATTTTAACATGCACTTCGATTTTCTCACTAAAGTTTTACTGGGACAATGGGACTCACAATAAAACGAATTTCAGTAGAGAAAATAAACTTTGTTAGTTACTAAATATGTTGCTTTTGGAAAGTTTGTGTTGACATGATTTTTTTTCCTAAAAATTTAATGATCTCGGATCAGTTTGGTTTCTCAAATAGGGACATGTGAAACAGTATTTCAATTTGTTGTGCAAGATAAGCTTAGGGAAAACAGCTCACTTTACTAAACCTTTGTAGTCATTAACACGAAAAATATTTTAAAGTTAATTTATGCTTTAGCATTTGTTCTGGAGGCTTAAAAACCTTTTATTCCCTTTGAAATTAATTGGAACTCACACCTGACGCCTGGATTTGGCTCAGACTGCTAGGCTGGCTGTTGGACGCTGACTTCTACAGGCTTTATATCTGTGCATTCCTCTTACAATGGGGTAAACTCCTCCTGGTGTTCCCAACTAAGTCCTAAGGAGATCAGTGTAAAGCCTTTCTCCAGGGTCTAAAAAAAAAGAAAACATCCTTAATAGAAAAGTCCAAGAGGAAGGGTGGTTACTAGTAAAGTAAGCATTGAGTTGGATCTTTGAAAGTCAGGAAAACACAAAAGTCCATCGTTGTTTTATGACCAAGTTTCATTGTGTTGTCAGTAGTAAGCAAATAGAGTCTTAAGTATTCCTGAGCGGAAGCTCAATTAAAAAGACAAACCCTGGAACAGGTTTTGTGCAAGGCTGAGAGATTTAGATTCTGCAGGTCCAGGAAGGAAAAGGATTCCACAGATAAAGCACATCCATAGAAAACATCTTGTTTCCAACTCCCAGGAGTCAGGAGGACTCCGTCAGGAAATGAACAGGAATTGCTGCTTCGCTTCTGTGAATTGAGGAGAGAAAGAGAGAGAGAATCTCTAGGGTAACCATTAGCCAAGCTCTGGGCTTGTTGGCTACTCCCGGTCCCTTGCCAGCCAGGTGTTTTGGTTTCCACACCTCCAGAGAAAGTCTGTGTTCCTCAAATACTATTAATAAAAACATTAAATGGTTTAGAAGCTGATATTGTGTTTCTATTGCACTTTGTTTTGCAATCCTCTCTCCCCACTTTTTATTTAAAACCAAACTTAGTTTCATTCTTTGCTCCAGACTCTGCCATAGATGACTATCCCTGACGTGTATGCCAGAAGATGTAATTGCTAGGGAAATGCAAATTCTTAGGTTAAGGGCCATGTGCTGTGAAGTTTTCTGTTTCTTGGCACAACAATTTGATCAGGTTTGATGATGTGCTCTGAAGAATGCCTGGCAGTGAGCATGACTAAGTCCTAGCTATTGCACATGACCTTCACCCTGAGGTGAGACAAAGAGGCCTGTGTGTCTGGACTTGCCTTGAGAGCTCCTGTATGGAGCACCCAGGGGGTGGGAAGTTGGGGTACTTGAATGATTGAAACTGTTTATTCAGGGGTCACATAACAACGCAGCAGTGGCATCACTGGTGGTGGTGGGGAAAAGCTTTCATTCACGAGCCAGAAATAGGGGAATTATGTCTGAGACATAGTATGGCAGAAACAGAGCTAGAAGTCTCTCCAACACAGCCTACTGGGTACAGGTGTCTGCTCTGCAGACTGACAGCCTGGGTTTTAATCCCGTGTATTATTAACAGTTGTGTGGCTGTGGGCAAGTTACCTAGTCTCTTTTGTCTTGATTCTTATTAACTGTAAGATGGAATGCAATAACAGTGCCTGCCTTGGAGGGCTGACTATGGATTACTGAGATAATGCACGTGAGTGGGTGTCTTCACAGCCAGGGTGAAGTTCATAGCCATGAACATCTAACATCATACGTTCTCCAGACTGTATCATCACACCTACTCATAATGTAATTACTGTGCTACTTTTTAGTTATGTGACCTTTCTGTGCCTAGGCTTGTTTTTCTATAAAATTTAACAAGCTCGTGGGGATTAAATGAGTTAATATTTGTGAATATCATGAAATGCTTAGGAAAGGGTCTGACACATAGTAGGTACTATATGAATGCTTCTCAAATGAACAAAACTCTTCCTGGAACATCTAAAATTTTAATACATGTTAGCTATGATTGTAAGTGTGGTCACCTTCAAGGGAACTTAGTTCTGTTCTGAGCTCTGGACCAGAATGAGAACACGTGAAGTCAGCCAGGGAATAATGGTGACAGAAAGTGCCTGAGTGGGTACGACGAGAGGGGTGGGAGACTGCTGAAACATCTCTTTGAAGATTATCTATTACCACGCATAATAATCCCCTTCTTGGTGTGGTAGAAGAATAAAATTTAGGCCCAGGGTAATAGTAATTAATGTTGCTTATAGCCATGTCCTCATCATGATTAAACAATTAATTTTTCCAGAACCAGAGTAAAAAAATCTGGGACTCACAATGTAGAATTACTGGATCTTTGATATGACGGTGGCATTTCTGTAATGTTTCATCTGCTTTGATCCTGAAAACGTGCTCCTTTTTATTTGGTTTTAACGGAGCTCCTGCTGCTGAACAGGAAGCATTTAATGTGAAGTCGCCTTGGACAAAATTGAGTCATGGAAACAGGTCTTTTAAAATACAAATTATTTTTTTTTAATGATGAAGAAACCATTGACCTATATACCAAAGGTAGAATGGCAGTCGAAATGGCCTTTCTTTTCTTGGACTTCACCCTAAGATCGGGAAGACCGTGAGTCAAGGAAATGGGTTTAGGAGAGGTTTCCATGATTGAGGTTGGCCGTTCCGTTTTATAATGTTCCAGAAGTGTCCCAGGATTCCATTTTTCTGCACCTGGTGTGCCAAACAGGTGTGGTTCACAGGCTCCTAGGCAGCCTTCACCAATCACGGTAGTTTCCTCGCGAGAGTTCTGGAGCCATGTCTGGGCTCTGCAGAGTGCTGGGGTCGATTAGCAATGCCTGTCACCAGGGGAGGTGCTGATGTCAGGGGCGTGGTCTGCACGTTTTATTTTGACTTCCTGCCCTGATTCCTCTGTTTCACTGAGAGGCGGGATTGGAGAGAGGTTCCAGCTGCGAGGGTTTAGGTCTATTTATCAAATTCTCAAAGCCTCGATCCTCGTCTTTAAAATGGGAGAAACAACAGTAATAACAGTAATTAATCCACGCCAGTCCTGCTTCTAAGAGCTTTACATATATTAATTCATTTAATCCTCACAACAATTTATGAGGTGGGGCTATTGTTATCTCTTTCTCCAAATGAAACTGAGGCTCCGAGTAATTAATTGTCCCAGCTAGAAAGCAGCTTAGCTCTTCTCCTTTAGGAACGTAATCTCTTCCGTGTGCATATGGGAAGCACTCAGTACATGTTAATTGTTTTGCTTTTATTTCCAGATTACAAGACTTTCTGGAAAGGACGGGAATCTGGAGAAGGAACAAACAGGAAATGGGTTAGTGGATTCTGCTACCGTCCGCAGCTGTCATACTCTGTTTAATTCTTGTGTCATTCTGAAAAAGGATATTAACACTTAGCGTCTACAGGCAAGTCTCTTCAGGCCATATTTCCTGTCTACAGAGCCTCAGTTTGCAAAGCACTTATATGTTGTTATCGCTGTCAATCCTCACGACTGTGTGATATTGGCAGGGACCTTAGTTTTTATTAGGGACCTTTGTTTTATTAAGAACCTCTCATATTCTATTAGAAGATGGCACAGCCAGCATGACCACCCAGGTCTTTTAAATGCTTGTTGAAAACTCTTTCTAGCATCCTCTACATCTCAAGCTCAGTGGTTCTCAAAGTGCGGTTCCTGGATCAACTCTAAGGATGGGGTCCAGGAACCCGTGATGCTAATGCTTGCTCAAGTTTGAGGACTACTGCACTCTTTGAATCTCTTATGAGAGGAAAAGGGGAAAGAAGTTGAGATAATTGACTGGAGAAATATGTGATGTCTGTCATAAAAGGCTTGGAAGATGTGTATATAGGAGATGGAGCAGTTTTGTTCAGTGCTGCTTCAGCGGATTTTCAATAAAAAGGAAGAACATTCTAAGAAAGGGCCATTGTAATTTGAATGCTTTGGGAGATATTCCTGATCACTAGATAGAGTCAAATAGAGAGACCTAACGCCCATCCATGCCCAAACAGTGGGGAAGGGCAAATAAAGTTGGAGTTTTAATGGGTCGCAAAATAGATTTCTTTCTTTCCTGAGTTTGTAACCAATTGAAAAATAAGAAAGAGGGCTTAAAGGGAGGTCCAACTTCATTCCTAGGAAATCCTTGGGCAGAGAGTAGTGTGTTCTAGACTTTTTTATTTTTTGCTAATTTTCCTGACATCCCAATAAGATTTACTATTATTATTTCCACTTTTTTATATAAGACTTAGTACCATGATGAGTCTAGTGAGCATCCATTGTTTATGTGTCCTGTCCTCTATTCCCCCATTCTCCTGATCAACCACCCCACTCTCAGTCCTGCACTTCAGATGCAGTCGATGCCATTATTGACTCCAGGAGTAGATATGTGACCAGTCCTGCCCAATTAGAGCATCACATGCCCTGGGGCAGTCATTGGATCAAGAATGAACATGTGACCTGAGCCTAGGCAATCAGGCCCAATCTAGTTAATCTTGGACTGTTTCTTGAGCAACAGGGAAAGGAATGTTTTCTCTTCCTGAAGGATTAGCACTGTGAAGCTATAAACCTGAAGTTCCCAGGGGGAACCCAGCCAAAGGGAAATAGGACCAAGAGATAGAAAAGGCTGGGGTCTAAGGTCATCCTTTGAAACCTTGGATCAAGCTAGATCTGAAACCAACACTATATCTAGTCTTTTAAATGATGTAAGCCAAGAAATCTGCTTTCTGCTTAAGCTATTGAATTAGTTTTCTGTCAGTTGCAACTAAGAAGAGTTCTAAGTGATAAATGAAGCATGGTTATGGTTAAAGAATATGTGAGTGGCCAAATTAAAAAATAAACTAGAATTTATAGGACAATTTTAATTCTGTATTTTTAAATATTAAGTAACTTTTTTCCCTTGGCTATTATTACCAGCCCTCCAAGGGAGCATTGGTTATCCACATTCTTAGTGAAGTCACAAGAGAAGCATTTCTATCATAGTATTATCATTC
Source organism: Eulemur rufifrons (assembly GCF_041146395.1). Classification (NCBI taxonomy): domain Eukaryota; kingdom Metazoa; phylum Chordata; class Mammalia; order Primates; family Lemuridae; genus Eulemur; species Eulemur rufifrons. The sequence goes on from NC_091006.1 coordinate 31,640,201, forward strand.
GTCTACTCCTGTTTTTCCTTCTATACTGTTCACTTTGTCAGTGCATCGCAATAATCCAAGCTGGAACCTCAAGTCTTTTTTTATTCTTTTGTCTCCTCATGTCTCATGTTCAATTGGTCATTGATTCCTATAGGTCTACTTCAGAAATTTCTCTGAAACCATCTGCTCCTCTCTGCTTCCACTATTTCCCCACTACAATCCATTTCTCACACAGGTACCTGGTTTACCTGATAGTGTGTAACTCAGACCCACCTCTAACATTCATGAGGCCCAAAAAAGAGTTAAAATGGAGGTTTCTAGTCCATTGCCCAATTCCTTCTTTTCTCACCCCATTACAAAGGACCTCTCATACACACATGTGGACATCTCAGCCTGCATTTCCAAACCCTTTCCCAAATCCCCAACAAACAGCCAACCCTTGGCCTAGAGGATGGATCTGTAGACATACAATTTTCAAACCCTAAAGCAGGCCTGGGATTCTTTGACAAGGGAATTTTAGTTCTTAAGCACCCAGACTGTGATCTAGAAGTGAGAGAAAGTGAGGCCTTCTGTAGACACATCCCATTGGCCCTCTGGACTCCTCACCTTGTGGAAATTGATGTGGCTCTAGGGAGGGCCAGGTAGGTCCCAGTGGATGTCCCCTGTCTCAGTTTACGGATGGTACTGAGCCACTCCTCTGTGTAAATTTCTCAAGTTTTATCCTGTAGCCCATTGAATTGCATGTAAACTCCTCACCCTCGTACCCAAGGACTAGCACAACCTGGTTTCAGCGTATTTCCCATCTTTTCTGATTTTCCCATAAACTTCTCAATTCAAAAATTACCTCCTCTTTATAGTTTTACTTAAACTCCTAGGCAGCATTAATGGCTCTCTCATGTTTTGATGACCTTCAGCCTAACTCTTGAATGTACTTCCATTAAAGCATCACATTGCATCATTATAACACTGCATTACCGTAACATTGCATTATTATTACTAGTTTGCGTATCTGCCTTCCTTATAAGAGAGTAAGCTCCTTGAGGTGGATTTTTTGTCTTTTTTCTGCCCAGTAGCCATTCTTTATTCAGGGAGTAGCATCCCATCTCTTGTTTTTAAGAAACTGTTCCTCTCTCAGCCTTGCAAAACACCCTGCTGTAATACGAGATTCAAATAGCTGTCCTTGTCCCTCTAGCCAGGGTGAGTGATAATGTGTGACCTAAACTGGGCCAATCAAGTTCTTCTACATTATTTTTTAGCCTGAAACTATGTGGAAGCGTCTTTTTCTCTTGGAAGGTGGAACCTGGAGTTCCTTGTTATGATGTCAGCTTCCAGGGGAGAATTGCCAGAATAGAGAACAAGCTGAGATAAGAGGTGGGAAGAAAACATCCAGGAAGTGCTCAAGGCTCTGGTTCATATCAGCCCAGCCATTTCTGCAGTTTGGATATATGAGTCAATAAATTTCCATTTTTGCTAATTTTTGTTTTTATGTCTTGCAACCCAAGAGTCCTATAAGGTTCTTGTCCAGGGTGGACATCAAGATTTGTTCATTTTTGTATCCCAAAGCCTACTATAGATCCTAGCAGACACTCAAGATGTCTATTGCTTTGAAGCAAAATATAAATTGGTTGAATTAATTTATCGAGAGCTGAGCTGGAAAATGCTAAATGAAAAGAAAGCATCCAGTGTTACTTAGGTGTATTGAGAGAATAAGAACTTGATGGTTTGTGCAAGTCAATATGGGAAAAATGGTGAAAAGTAAAATAGTTCTAGAGAAAGAAGAAATCTGCTGCCAACTTGGCAAAGTAAACTGTAAGAAGCTAGAAATATTCATTTCCCTTCTTCCTTCAATAGCTGTCACCTACGTTTTATAAAATAATACAATTGTGATTTTGCTTATTAAAGATAGAAACTGGAGAGTTTAACTCCCCTCCCAGGGCCTGTTGTAGTTCAACATTCTATCTGGGCTTTGGAGAGGACGAAGGCTGAGTGAAGGGTGGAGAGCTGCCGTGGTCTTCACCAACTCCTAAGCAGAATGACTCATTCCCAAACAAGAGTGGAACCTTTGTTGTACCTCTGCTCAGGAATTCAGTAAAACAAAGGCTGGTTATAATAGTGCTAGAAAAATGCAACCCCATCTTCACCAAGCTGGTCCGGCGGGTTTAGAACTGTGTGTTTTGCCAACTCTAATAATTATCCCAATAATAAGGTTATGAAGAGCCCATCATTTGTGAAATCCAAGTGTCATTTATTCCCGGAGCTGGATGGTCATCCGGTTCAACCACCACCTGCTGCCTGATGGATTCCATAACTTCTCTTTCATTAATTTCCGGTTCCTTCTTGAACCCATTCAGGAACAGAGGTCCTGGTCTCCAGACGCCACATTCCACCTAGGGACTGTTAGAAAATTCTTTTTTATACTGGGCCGAAAGCTGTTTTATGAAACTTCCTGCCAATGGTTTAAATGCCCTTGCTTATATTTTTGAAAATAAATCTAATTCTTCTTCCAAATAAATCGAATCCCTCTTCTGAGTCCTTCAGACACTTGAGGCAGCTACAGCAAATCCTCGAGCAAAGCATCTCAATGTCCTTCAGCAGTCAGTCCCTCCTGGGATGTTAGGGGTTAATCCCCTTTAGGGCTGGCACCGGGTTATACAGCAGCTCAGTGTGAAGGACACGCGGCCAGATAGAGCCAAGTCACAGTCCCTGCTTTCCAGTGCACCCGAAGGCAGCTGGGCCTCATGTGCACCACTTAGCTTTTCTCAAGTTCAGGCTTATCACTGCTAACAGAAAGATATAATCTTTCTGGACTTCAGTTATTGTACGTGTAAGATGGAGACAGTCATAGCCACTTTATGGGTAGTCTTGAAGATTAGGGGAGGTAATACATATAAAATGGCTAGCACAATGTCTGGAATGCACAAAGTACATTATTATTGTTATGTTATTATATTTAATAATATCTTAGTCTGCCATAACAAAATAGAATAGATTCAGTGGCTTAAACAACAGAAATTTATTTCTTATAGTTCTAGAGGCTGGAAGTCCAAGATCAAGGTGCCAGCAGGGTGTGTTTTTCGTTCTGAGGACTCCTCTCTTGGTTTGTAGGCAGCCACCGTCTCTCTGTGTGCTCAATAATCTATTTATATTTTTGCTGAAAGAGGGAGAGCGCGAGCGCTTGTGTGTGCTACCTCTCTAGAATCTCTTTTTATAAGGACACTAATCCTATTGGATCAGGGCCCCACCCTTACAACCTCATTTAACCTTAATTTTCTCCTAAAGGCTCTAAATATAGCCCCATTGGGGGTTAAGGCTTCAATGTATAAATTGGGGGAGGGGTGCACAATTCAGTCCAGGACGTATAATATTATATTTCCAGAATTTAAAAGAAAAACATGCATCTCAGCAAAAGAGTCAGCACTGTAAATGTCCTCAGTGAAACACTGAGTACAGTCCAGGGCAGCTGAGGCAGACGGTACGGGGGATGGATAAAACTTGAGAAGGAAGCAGGGGTAAGATGTGATGGGACCAGAAGTCCATGTTAAGGAGTTTGCATTTTCTCTCCTAAGGGCAACGGGAAAACACTGAAGAATTTTAAGTGAAAGAATGACCTGATGTGATTTGTGTTTTTTACTAGAGTCATTCTGTCTGCAGTGTAGAGAATAGGTTGGAGGGGATTTAAGCCTGTGAGAAACCCATCCATCATGTGCATGTTAAGGGACTGTCCTCAGACTGGTGGGTAGAGGAAAGATAAGAATCTGGGCACAAACCCCAAAGGATGGAATTTGAACTCAAGCCTGAATGGTTCTGATCGTGCCTTTCTAATAACTAGTCGTCCTCCGCCACCACCCCCTCCCACAGCCTTTCTGTAATCTCTGATTTTCTCTGATTGTTGTGGAAGAGCGCATTTTGGGTGCTGTCGCTAATTAGCATAGTGTAAGATAAGCAGCAATTTGGTTGGAACATTTTAATAATAGTTATTTTCTCTTTTGCCTGTATTTAAAAGTTCTCATTTAATGAATAAATTATCTTCAGAGATCTAAGTTATTTCTAGTTTTGTTGTTCCATCTGATATGTTAATTTCGTCAACAGATTTATTTTAATAATGAAAAAAGAAACTTAGAAAGGGAAAAAATAAAACCATTTCCACCTTGAAGTCTAAACCAACTTGCATGTTAATACCCCAAGGAAATCTAGCGAAGTATAGAAGTGTCTGCACAGAAAGACTTTGGATGATGAACTTTGCTGAGAATTTTTCATACCCAGAGGTGGTGCATTCATGAATCAGACTCACCTGAATTTATTTTGAACAATTTTTTAAAACCACTTAGGATGGAATTAATTTTCATTTGAATGAATGACCAGGAGGTGTAGCAGGAATAGCAGTGGACCAGAAACTACAGGACCAGGTCCTAGCTTGGGCTCCATTATTAACTGGCTACATGTTACGTCACAAGCCAGTAGCCTGTCTGGATCTCAATTACTCTTGGAAAACAAGGGAGCAAGAACAGATCATTTGTAAGGCCTGACAAGCAGGTGCCTGTTATGTTCAGGCTCTGCCCAAAGAATATGGGAATGAATAAAACAGGTAAGATTCCTGATCCCACTGATCACTGTTACAGGGAAACATAATTTATAAAACTGGTATTAATAAACGCATAGGGTACATTCAGACAGGATAAGTGTATAAAGAAATTAAAATGGCATAATGGCATTTAGAGAGATGTGAGTTTGTTGGGAGCAACTATTTGTGTAGAGTGGGTAGTCAGGAAACTATGATCAAGTTCCTACTTTGCTGAGACCTAAGTGATGAGAAGTGTTATTCACACAGAAATCTAGGGTCGGGTGTTTTGGGCAGCAAGAATAGCTGGAGCAAGGACCCAGGTGGTGAAGGAGCTTGGTATATTCCAGGGATAAGAAGGTCGGTGTGGCTGGATTGTAGTGAATGAAAGAGAAAGTGATATGAAATGAAGGCCAAGAGTTGAACAGGGGCAGATCCTGTAAGTCTGGTTGGCTATGGAGAGGGGTTTGGATTTTGTTCTGATATTTATGAGTAATTTTGTCCTATTGGACAGTTTTAGGCAAGGGAGTGATGAGGTCTATTTTTGTCTTATTTTATTTTTTAAGATTATTCTGGCTGCCACGTGAAGGGGGACAGTACTGGGGTAAGAATGGAGCAAAGGCACGAGGTAAGAGCCTCCTGCGGCAGCCCCGGTGAGGAACAATGGCAGCAGTGGAGGTGGTGGGAAGAACAGTTGGGATATGTCACAGAGCTAGAGAGGAGGGCACTTGCCCAGGAGTGGATGTTTATGAGTCTGATCTATTGGCCTCTAAGCTTCCATTACTCTGTGCTCCTCTCTGAGCTCCCCTCTCTGCCCTGCACACCTAGGAGGTGGCTGATTAGGTGACAAGGGCGGTTCGTGGCTATGAGACTGACCCTGGCTAACCTACAGAGAGGTCAGAGAGAGACCTTGCCTCTGTTAGCGTAATGCTTCGCCTCAATGAGGCAACGGGGTGTTCAACGTGAGAAATACCTCTGGAGAGAAAATAAAAGTAGAGAGTGGCTGTTGGTGTTTAGGCAAACCTGAAATCTCTGGCAAAGCAAAGTTCTGCTTTCTTTCCCTTTCAAATTTGTTCCCAAGAACTTGGTACATTCAGTTTGGCTGTAGTGGAGACAGCTGTTTCAAATAGAATTGAATCCAATTTCCATGACATTTTGCACGCGTGCAGATCTTGGCATTCAAATGATTCGTGAGTGCAATTAATAAATGGCAGCATTATTTTGGAACACTTAGTGCATTATATTTTCAGGAAATGCAGTCTACCTAACCTTTAACAATTTGTACTCTGCCTTCATTTCTATTTAGTCATTTCACTGTAGTTTTTGGACGTGTATCCCTAAAACGTAATTATCTTCCTTATCAAGCTGAACAGCAGAATATAATTCTCTTCTTGCCATGACCCAAATCATGGGATGTGTTCGTTTTAAAAGACTAACATATCAAACCCGAGATTCCAAAAATTCCATGTTCATTCTAAACCTGCCGAGAATGTTGTCAGTGTCTTTGGGATCTTGCCTTCATCTGGCTTTGTCAATAATTTTCTTGCATAAATGACTCTGTCCAGGACATCTGGGAGGTCTAGATATTGGAACTCTTCATTCAGCAGATATTTGAGTCCCTTATTCCATGCAAGGCTCTGTGCTGGACAGTTTGTGGTATCACAAAACGGAATAATACCTCTGCCTTCCATCTAGATAACTATCCACTTGAGAAGGTTGCACAGAAAAGTCTAAACAATGCAAGAATTTAAAAATGTATAATAATATAAGAGGTCTTATAAAAGTAGGATGTGATTAGGTGATAAATAATGGTTTATAACCATGCTTCTCAATCTATTATATGCACATGAGTCTCTTAGGCAGCTTGTTAAAATGTACATTGTGATTCAGTAGGTCCGTGGGGTAGAAATGAGGTGGGAATAAGGTTCCGGTTGATGCTGATGTTGCTGGCCCACGACCAAATTTTGAGTAGCAAGGGATTAGATCTGAGATTCCTAAACTGTATGCTGAGGTGTCCCAGGGTGCTGCAGTGAATTCACAGGGGCACCACAGGATATTTTTTTATTTAAAATAAAACAAAACACGGTGACACTTTCATCATCCGCTGTGTAAACTACTAGTTTGAGGTAGCTCATCGTTTCAACATCAGTTCATACTGTATTCTTTTTGATCTTACCCTATCCTTATGAAGCTAGATTCTTGGCAGTCGTTTTGATAAAAATGCAAGGACTGCATAAAAATCCATGTGGAACAGGCAATGAGGGTGGCAGTGTCCAATCTGATTTCAAAGTCTAAGTTGTGCAGTGCCCAACAGGCACACACACCCCACTAGTCATTGCGGTTATATAAGAATAACATTGAAAATAGCAACTTTCGTTCAACTTATATGCACTACTTTTTTTCAAACAACTGCTACATACTTAGGACATGATTACTTATTAAGCTGTTTGGGTGTAACTATTTAATAATGAGAACTATTAGGTATTTCTTTTGGCCTGTGGACACCATGGGGGAAAAAACAGGGGAGAGACTTAGGACACTGAATAGAGAAAGTTTGGGGAACCTCTAGGGGAGAGACGAGGACAAGCAGGAGAGGGAAGCGGGCTGGGAGTCATATAGTCCTAAGAGGTCTACAAATGTTGGTGCCTCCTCCAGTCCCCTCTGAAATGAGGACAATAATATCTGCTCTATTGTGAGAATGTTTTGAACACTGTAATGTACCAGGCAATTATAATACAGGTAGTATTGTAGGGTATTATTGTAATAGGAAAGAAAACATTCTTACTTTAAAAGCTGTTTGCAGTTTACACTGGTTGACCCAGAAGGCGGGCAAAAATTCTTCTTAAGAAGAAAAGAGCTCTTTTGTTCAAGGGGACAAAAAAAAAAAAACCTAAATAAGCAGGTATGATTATGAAAGAGAAAAAAGTTTCGTGGGAGCTAGAATTCAAAACAAGAGGTGACCCTGAAAACGTGGGACTCCTGGGAAGCTTTGGCAATCTTGGGAAGGTGTATTTTTTCTGTAATACATGAGATGGGGCCTCACACTGTTTGATGTGTATGTGAAAAGAAAGCATGTCCCTCGGAAGGTGGAGGGTCTGGAGCACACGGGCAGGAGGTACATGGATTGTACAATATGTATAGGACTGAGATTTTTTTCCCCAGCATAAAGCTTAGATTTGAATCTGGGGATAGAATCTAAAATGCAGGCATAAAGCAAATTATTCTATAAACACTCAAAAAATGTGCTCTTTCTGAAAGCAGAGAGGACAATCGGGTTTATAATAAATGTTTTTTCATTACATATTTTATTTATGCCTATTAATTCTTAATCTTATTAATTTATTAATTGAGCTTATAAATCTCTTATTAATATGAGATACTAAGGTGTGTTATTGACTAATCAAGGAACCAAGTCATCAGTAAGTTAAAATGTCTCATAACCCATCTTGTTTTAATAAACCTTTGTGGGTTCCTGGGTATTTTTCTTTCTTTCTTTTATTTTTTAGTATGAAAAATATCCACTTAGAATCCAGAAGAGTTCAGAGAATGAGACACTCATATTCCCAGCTTCAGGGCTTTGCCCACAGCTGTGGCCATGTCTGTCCTTTATTTAAGTCTTTCACAAGCCATAGGACAAAGTCTAAGTTGCTGGATGTCACATTCAGTGCTTTGCAATCTGCCTCCTGGTGGTCTCTCCAATCTCACGTCCCACCCAGTTCTTACCCCTTATACTCCTACTCCAGCTACACTAAACTGCTTGAATTCCAGAACTCATCCTGCTGTTTCAGACTTCTCTGCCTATAATCCACCGCCAACTTTATCTCAAAGAACTCAAGTCCAAGGTCACCTACACCGGGAAGCACCTGCATCAGTTTTTCCTCCCGCCCCTTGTGTCTTGGGTTATCTGTTCCCATAATTGTACTTCTGGGTCAGAGTGTGGACAGTCTAGAGCCACCACTCACTGGCTGTTTAGGGATGTACACTGAGTGATAAAATTGTAGAGAAATGCAAGGAAGCAATCATTGTAAAAGTCAGTTGCTGTAGTGAATGGAAGAGGACTGGTGCTGGGGTAGCCGCCAAAGGCCTGTTTCTTGCCCTGCGTGGAGGTTGCAATGGTGTTCACCAGATAATGACTCATTCAATAATACGTCTGTCTTACGCTGGGCTTTTCCTGTGTGTTTGTGTTGTATTTGACAACAACAAGGAAGAACATTATTTTAAATTAAAAACCCAGTGAACTGCTATAGGTCGTGTGTGTTCAAGGATGGCCTCTCTGAGAATGGGACTTTATGACGAGCCTTGAAGGATGGAAAGAATCCAGCATATGAAGAGAATGGGGAAGACCCAGGAAGGAGAAGTTTTCGTCTTCACAAGATAACCTTTCACCATAGAGACCACATTTCTTTTTCTGGTGAAGCTAAGTCTATTGTCTTGACATCCGTTTTGTGAGTTTTAGGTCAGTCAAATTAATTCTGAAGGGAAAAATAAATATTCACTTTCTGCCTTTTTTTTTCCTTGATGGGCCCTTCAGTCTAGGATTGAAATCATCTCTGTGGAATGACATCTCAGAGAACCCAAACATCTGAAGGAGAGAGAACACAAAAATCACAAGAGAAGCCCCGAGGAGCTCTGAGAAAGTGCCCGCCTGAGGCAACACACACTCGTGTAAGCTTCCATTATGCATGAAGTTACTGAGGATCTTTGCAGTGGCTCACGGGAGACCTATTTACATGGATTTTGTTACAGACACTAACCACACTTTGAGTCAGACAGAGTGGTGTCTGATGTTAAATAAATAAATAAAATTGAGCTCGTAAGAAAGCATCTGTTCCAGTCAGGAGTAGTAACTGGTGTGACTCATGACCTTGAAGCTGCATTTGGATTTGATGGAGGATGGTCATCATGCGTCCATCTGAAGAGATGATTGTGGTCTTTGACCTCTAGAGAGCTGTTATTTTTTTTGTCGATGATGGGAATGTGCAGTGAGACATAAATATGCACACAAACACACACAGATTTTTGTGTTGTTTTGTTTTGGTTTGGTTTGGTTTCTTTTGTTTTGGTTTGGTTTATAGTCTATGTTTGGAAAGGATTTTGAAAGGGCTTCCATCTGTTGAAGGAGATTGCTTCCTTAAAGGTTGATATTCACCTTCTGGGTGAAAGGAATCTAATTTAGACTAAACTCAAAGAAAATTGTGTTTAGACTAAACTCAAAGAAAATTAAGACTGGCTAGGATGGTAATAATAATTATAGGGACAGTACCATTTATCAGCTTGCTATTGTGAACAGTTTCTTTATATCCATTCATATTCCTAATCTGCAGCACAACCCTATGTGATGAACAAACTAAGGCTTAGAGAAGTCAGTTTACCCAAATCAGTAAAGTGGTGGAGCTGGGATCAAAACATCAGGTCCACCTGACTCAGTAGCTCCTCTGAAGTGCTTGGTCAGCCCCTTGCTCTGTCACACTGTGACACGTGAATCCCAGCACGTCAGACCGAGGGTCTGGATTATAGCTATGGGCTTACTTGGCTTCCCGGGAGCTGGCTCTTCTCATCCAAGATCTCATGGCCATATCTATTTTTATCTTCGTAAAGCTCAATTCTCCTTCCCTGAAACCCCACCCTCTGCAGGATGGAGTCTGCCCTCCTTGGCCTGTTAATAAAGGACTTCCAGGACTGGATTCCACCTACCTGTCCAGCTCTATTTCCCATCACTTCCTACAGCCTCCCTAAAGCAATTGAGCTCACGCCATTGACCTTAGACTGATCCTACTGGTGCCATTTTCTCTACCTGCAAGGTCTTGTATCGTATTCACCGACCTATATTTTGCCTGCCCTTCCTGGTCCAGGTACTGTGCCACCTCCTCCGGGCAATATCCCCTGATGCCCTAGCTGGAAGTGATCTTTCCCTCCTTTGAACTCCTGCAGCAGTTGGCACATACATTTCTTATGGGCTTTATGCCTTACTACCCAGAGCACTAATTTTTAATGACCGATTCCCATCTTGATATACTACAGGGGACCATGCTTGTCTTGGTCACCATAGAAACCTCATCCTCATATTAAGCATAGCATAGGCATTTAATAAATAACTGTTACATAGATGTAGGGATATTGAGTTTTTTACTGCTAACATAGTACATCTTTCTATTGAAATATTAGTATACACAGAGAAAAGAGAGAAAATAGTATATAGCACAATGAATTATCACAAAATGAACATACTCATTAAACCATGGCCCAGGTTAAGAAATTGAACATTAAATGCACCCCCAGAAGCTCTCCCTCATTTCTCTTCCTAAATATTACCTCATTATTCTTCCCCAACATTAGCCACTATTATGACTTCTAATACCATAGATTAGTTTTGCCTGTTTTAAAATTTTATATAATGTAATCATACATCTGTTCTGTGGTGTCTGGCCTCTTTAGCTTAATATTATGTTTGTGTGATCTAAGTTGTTGCATATGGCAGTACTTTGCTTGTTTTCATTCCTTAATAGTCCTCCACTATATATTAACAAATATTTCTTAGTTTATTTGTTCATTCTATTCTTGGTGGACCTTTGGGTTGGGATACTGGTTCCTGATGGACATTCTAGTTTGGGACCATTACTGCTATAAACATTATTCTGTGGTATTTATATTTTTGTAATGATTACAGTATTGAGTTTAACATAGTCTAAATTGGTTTCAGGATAAATTGTAATTTATATGCGTGATTAAACTGTTTCCAGTTTTTTGTTAGACAATAAATGCTACTAGTGTAAGTGAAAAGATTACTGAAACAGAAATCCAATGTCCAATCACAAGGGTTTAAAACACCGTGGTGTTTAGGAGTTAGCATAAGCCCGGGCCTGAATGCTTTCGAGGCCATGACCGTACTAAAGAGAATCTATCTGAAATCCGTGTTCTGTGCAGCAAACTACACCTGCAGGCCATTCGGTACACTCAGCACACTGAAATCCTACTCAAAGCCAAATATCACATTGTTTTAAATGCTTAATACTCACCTTATTGGGTTTCCTGCCTTGGGGTTATTGGGGTGACCAAACATAAAACACCCAGAACTGGACACGTGAGATCTACAGGAGTTTACTACGTTCGGATGCTCACATGCTGGGGGAAGGGTCACTCAGGGGGTGCTCTCAGGAAACGAATGAGCAGGGGCTATGAGGCAGGCCTTGTAGTATCAAGAGGATGGGGTGAGCCCCAGTTCCCCCAGGAGGATGTGCTTGGCGGGGGACAAAACTATTACTCGGGGACAAGCAGGAATTGTGCTTGGCCCCCTGATACAGAGAGTTGCATGTAGGTCAGGGCATGGTGCAGGTAGATGCCTAGCAAATGCTGTATCTTATGATGACAATGACAATATAACTCCACTACTCAAAGTGTGGCCAGTGGACCAGCAGTGCTGGCATCACCTGGGTGCTCATTAGAAATGCAGACCCTCCCATGTCCACCCAGACCTACTGGCTCAGAAGATCTCTGGGTGACTTATATTGTCATTAAAGTTGAGCAGCACTGCTGTAGAAGACCCTCCTCTCAGCATGTGAAATATCCCTGTCACCAGGGCTGCTTCCAGCACGACTCAGGAAGCTTACATGAGGGAGTTCACATGTCTCCCCTTCACCCCACCTACGCCGCTCCAGTGTAATTGAAAACTAATTGACCAAGACCCAAAGATTTCATCAGAGAATGCATTTAATTTCTTCCTTTAAACACAAAAGGAAAACAGCTTGGGAAACGGAAACAGGAAAAGGAGAAGACGTGAAGAAATATTGCTGGTCCTCGCAAGCAGGGATGCAATCCTGCCTTACGATGTCCCCATGTGTGGGATTTGATCCTCATAAAGTGAGGAAATCTCAGCAGACTTGCTTCTCGGTTTCCATTTGCTTTCTTCTTCATGCCTCAGTTTTATTGTTTTGTTTTGATAAGCAGAGGATCTGACGCCACGATGTTTGGTGTCTAGCTTGAAAGTTTCTAACTAGAACATAATCAGATTAGGGGAGAAGTAAGAAAACAAGAGCTAGAGCCTTTCCCTTTGGGGTAGGGAGGATATACTCAGGCTGGCTTTCCCCCCCCAAAAAATCTTTGTCTTCCAAAACAAAAGTATATCTGAGACTCATTATAAAAGCACCAGATCAAAGCATGAAGGTCCTGGAAAAAAACCTCAGCGATCTCTCAACTTTAGCCATTTGAGAAATAAAGTTTTATATATATATATATTTGCTATACACTAGCTTGACTATCATTTATGTAATACTTTTCTTTAAATCGGCTCACTTTTAAATAAATAAACCTAAATAAATTCATGTATATATTGGGATTTATTTGTCAAATAAACTTAATTTAAAAGTGCACTTTCATTAGAACCACAAATAGAAACTTGGTATCACTTGTTCTAACTGAAAGAATGGAACAAAAATAAATGTAAATGAAAACAAAACAATGTCATTAAATTCTAGCTGGAAGGTGTTGTCTGTCAAGGGCTCTGAGCCTGATGTCTGCCGTCTTTTTTCAGAAAGTGGGCTGGTCCCTGCCTCCGCTGATGTGACATTTTAGTGGGGAGGTGAGACAGGCAATAATAAATAAGATAGTGTCGGGTAGTGGTAAGTACCACGAAGCAGCACATGAGATGAGACATGTAAAAACACTGAGTGCAGGGCCTGGCACAAATAGATGCTTAATAATGTTTTCTACAGTGTCCTCCGGGCTTTAAACATATATTTCCTATTATCCCTAAAGTAACCCTGGAATATGAATATTATTATTGTGTTTATTTTACTGATATCAAGACTGAGACCCTGAGGAATTAAGTAACTTGTAAGTCCCACTGCTAGTAAGTATCAAGGTTTGTATTTGAACCCAACACAAAGAAAATCTTCTTTTGGACGCCCGACTTTTTGAGACACTGAGTTATTCAGTCATTTCCACCCTGATGGACCTCGAAGAAGCCCTAGTCATGGCTGTGGTTCACATACTTGAATCATACTTGGTCCTACCTTTTTGCTCTACTGACTTTTATTTTCATTTTTCTATGAGAACCTGTGCTACTGGGAAAACTCAATGTATCACAGCCCTCATCAGAAGGAAGTTTTTTCTTGTTTTTAATGTATATGATAGAAAATTTCTACTTTAATAACTTACAAGAGCTGCCTGTCTTTCAAGTAATCCTGTACCAAGTTGTTAAATGAAGAAACTAAATTAAACAGATCTTGTCCTCCCTCCACTTGGAACATTCTCGGGCCTGGGCCTTGCCTTAGGAGGTTATGAAGAATCTGTAGGCTGAGGCTCCGGGAAACACTGCCTTCCTGGGAAAGCAGGTTTAGGGTCCGGACCAAGTGACTCCAAAGCAATTTGCATATTTATTCATTCATCATTCCTTCATTTAATTCAGGAGTTGGCAAACTATGGAACTCAGGCTAAATCCAGCCCTCTACCTGTTTTGTAAATAAAGTTTTATTGGCACACAGCCATGTCCATTTGTTCTTGTACTGTATACGGCTGCTGTCATGCGACAAAGGCAGAAGTTGCAATATAGACCTTACATCCTGCAAAGTAAAAATTATTTACTCTTTGACCCTTACAGGAAAAGTTTGCTGATCTCTGATTAAATTAATTGTTCAACAGATCTGTTTTGAGCACTTCCCATGTGCCCCACAGGGTACTAAATGATGATGACACAAAGATGGATCAGAGAGACCTCTTGCCTCTTAAGGTCACAGTCAAGGGCAGCATCTGGGACTCACCATGGAAAAGGACTCTTTCCTGTGAGACAGTTAGGTGGGGCTTGAGAGACGGGAGGAGCAGGGGCAGAGGGGGCTTCTTTTAGCCCACCAAGGATGTCGGGTTTAATGTAGGTAATGAGGAGCCACTGAGGTATTTTAAGCGGGACAGTGATTTGTCAGATTTGCATTTTAATAAATGAAGCTTGGTGGCAGAGCGGAGGAACTGCTCATTCATTATGAGTTTGTTTTTTTGGTAGCTGTTTGCATGAGACATTGTTATTTGGCTTCTCCCTCTAGCCCCGCCCTATTCTTGGGAATATTTGAAATACAGGACAGTCACTTAGGCAGGATTATATTAAGCAATTTGGTTAACGTGAATGACTACATAACATTTATATGAAGAAGAAGTGTTTCAACCACATACAGCCACTGAGAATCCTTTGGTAAAAAATCTGAACCCAAACCATTCCTCTTACACTTCATGCCTTTTGTGAGCTGGCGCAATCCCGAGAGTGCACTTGCTAGTTTCCTGCTATTCATAGACCTGAGTCTTGGAACTGCCAGAAAATTTATCTTAGGATTTCTCAGTTGTACTCCTCTGTCTTCTGCTGGTTAGGCCCACCTCTGTCTGCACAGGTTTCCATCCTTCACCCTCTGTGCTCTGGGAAGGCCAGGGCCATCAGAAGCTGTGGTCTGCCTCCCCACCACCTACCCAAGGTGCTGTTATCAGTAAACCTGACTGCTATCACTAGAAGAAAAGAAGCATATGAATTTTTGCTGATGCTAACAATCTAATTTTGGAGGATTTCTATGTTGCCGGAGAGTCACTTACTAACCCCAAGGCTCCTCTTTAACTTAGATCACTGTCTACGTTTGCTTCCTGCCCTCTTAGGCCTGTAACCCCTGGCCCAGTCCATGCAAAATCAGAAATGAGGAAACCAAGTAGGGGTGTATTGCAACAGTGTAGACGAGAAATGCCGAGGTACTGAACTAGGGCAGAGGCAGGATGGAGAGGCGAGGTGGGGCCCAAAGAAGGTGTAGACTTTGCAGGACTTGGTGAGTATTTGACCTGAAGCATGAAAGACAGCTTTTTCTATGTTCGAAGCTTCAGTGTGAAGAATGGTGGTGCCACCCCAGGAAACAGAAAATATAGAAAGAATGTCAGGTCTTAGGGAAGATATAATGTTGAATTTCGAATATGCTCTTTGAGGTGTCTGTGTGCATCCAAGTGGAGATTCCTGTAGGCAGTTAGATACATGAGTCCGAGGCCATGACTTGAGTTCTGAATCTGGAACCTGATTGTTCATCGAAGGTAGTTAAAATTATGAATGTGATTTACCCATGGGGAGTAGGCAGAGTGAAAATACCCAGAGAATGAGAACAGAGCCCTAGTGAACCTAAATGTTTACGGAGAACACAGAGGATGAGGCACTGTTGAAGACTAAAGAATGGCCAGGAAATGAGAGAGGATAATTTGTATAAAACTTAGACATCGTTTAATGATTTTCCTGTTAACTCCCAGGATTGATATGCATAAAATGTAAAAGTGGTTTAGAAACTGTAAAAAAACCTCCAAAGATATATTAATAGAATAATAATATTACAAATTTGTAATTCGCTTTTATGCATGCAGTATCTTATATGTATGTATTTGCCTATATATTATGTGCTAGTGACATATAACGACTCGAAGACACTGGAGATTGAACAGAATTTGGAGGGGATTCAATCTTTGAAAGAAGGGAACCACAGTGGGTGAGATCTGCATTTATTTGGCTATTTCTTCGAGGGTGCTCTGCATCCTGTGAAGCATAGTGTGGCTGGAATTCAAGCAGAAAGCTATAGTCTTATTGGCTTGAAGTATCAGAAGGTGCAGTTTGAGGCTGCAAGAGTAGCTGGAAAGCCTTTACATGTTCATGGGAGAGTGATCAATAATTAAATGCCTGCAAAAAAGAAATTTTCAGGGAAGACAACAGAATTTGGTGTTTCTACAATATATTCTTCACAATGTCCAGTATATGATTTAAACTCATTAGACATGAGAATAAATAGGAAAATAGGTCAACACAAACAGACCCTGAAATTTGAATTTGTAGAAAAAGACTTTAAAGCAGCCATTATATGCCTTTTACAGCAACATGGATGGAACTGGAGGCCGTTAATTATCCTAAGTGAAGTAACTCAGGAGTGAAAAACCAAATACCGAATGTCCTCACTCATGAGTGGGAGTTAAGCTAGGGGCATGATTTCTTTGACCTGTTTGAACACAACATCCCAAAAGAGCAGAATACGCCTTCTTTTCAAGTGCATATGAAATGCTCAGCAAGATAAACCATATGCAGGGCTATAAATTTCAAAAGATTGAATTAACTTGGAAATCAGTAACAGTAAAATATCTAAAAGAAGAAAGACAAAATATTAAGAAATTATACAATATATTTTTAAGTAACTCGTGTCAAAGAAGAAATAGCAAGTGAAATTATAAAATATTTTGAACTACATATCAAAATTTGTGATATATACCTAAAGCAGTGCGAGATTTCTGGTATAAAAATATTCTTTTTTTTTTTTTTTTTTTTTTTGAGACAGAATCTCGCTTTGTTGCCGGGGCTAGAGTGAGTGCCGTGGCGTCAGCCTAGCTCACAGCAACCTCAAACTCCTGGGCTTAAGCCATCCTACTGCCTCAGCCTCCCGAGTAGCTGGGACTATAGGCATGCGCCACCATGCCTGGCTAGTTTTTTCTATATATATTTTAATTGGCCAGATAATTTCTTTCTATTTTTTTAGTCTCACTCTTGCTCAGGCTGGTCTCGAACTCCTGACCTTGAGCGATCCACCCGCCTCGGCCTCCCAGAGTGCTAGGATTACAGGCGTGAGCCACCGCGCCCGGCCTAAAAATATTAATATTAAACTTCTTGAGAGAATTTTAAGAAGAACTAACTAAATGGAGAGGTATACTATCTTCAATATTGCTAAGATGTCAGTTCTTCCCAAATTGACCTATAGATTCAACACAATCTCTATCAAAATTTCAGTAGACTCTTTATTTAAAAGAAATTGATAAGTTGATAGCAAAATGTATATTCAAACAACAGATGTAGAGTATCAAAATTACCTTGAATAAAACAACAAAGGAGGCTCAGACTATCTGATTTCAAGAGTTACTATAAAACTACAGTAATCTAGACATTGTTTTTTCCCACAAAAATAGACAAATAGACCAGTGTAACATAATAGATAATCTAATAATAGGTATATTATATGCAGATGGCCAAATGATTTTCAACAAAGGCACCAAAACAATTCATCAGGGAATGGAAAATATTTTCAACAAATAGTGCTGGAACACCTGATTAAATATAGGTTAAATCCAGGTTAGGTGCAATTATAGGTGATTTTAAGTTGTTTCTTTATACCTCTTTGTATTTTTCACATTTATTACAAAAAAGTTATTACTTCTTTATTTATAGAAATAAAATATTAAAAATTTTCGCTTCTTTCTGAAACAAGTCTTGAAATACTTAACCCTATGCAGGTGAGATTCTGCGGTAAGTTATCCAGGAGGATGGCTAAACAGGAGTCAGAAGCTCCACGTCACGTGGTCAACCCTTCCACACCTCGATGGGCCCCCTCAGTTTCTCCGATCTTACACCAGGATCCCACCTACCACACAAACGTATGTAAATAGGAGGCTTCCTCAACCTCAGCCTACACAAAATAACATATGTCAGTTTACAAAGTAGATGAAGTTGAGGACTCATGGTTCTGTTCTTGATTGAATCAGTGATCGTTAGAATAATGGCCGGTCAATGGGGACGCAGCTGAAGGGAGGAGAGGAAGCTATTGGCTGAAGTAGAAGAAACAGTTGGAGACACTACTGTTAAAAGGTAACAGTGTGGGCCATATAACAGCGGTTCCAGGGTGGGCTGTCTCGAATCTTATTCCAACTCTTCTGCTTCCTCCTTTTTTTAACTTTAGGCAAATTACTCAAACTTCCTATGTTTTCTCTGTAAGGTCAGGATCTGTAAAATAATGATGATAATATTTGTACTAACCTCTGGGTTGTTACAAGGATTAAATGAAATAATAATGTATCGAAAGTGCCTGGGAAATGTCTGGTACATAGTAATCACTCAGTAAATGTTGGTTATTAGTATTTATTACTGGGCAGGTATGGGAGGCTCCATGGACCCTCCCTTTGATTCCTTGAGTATGATGGATAAAGAGGGATGTCAGAGAACTCAGACAAGTTGACTTCTTAGTGACTATGGAGAGAAGCTCAGAAATTTATATTCATCTGTCTTAGTCTGTTTCTGTTGCTATAACAGCACACCTGTGACTGGGTAACGTGTTAAGAAGAGAAATTTATTTCTTACCGTTCTGGAGGCTGGGAAGTCTGAGGTTGAGTGGCCATATCTGGTGAGGGCCTTGTTGCTGGTGGCACAGGGCATCACTTGGCAACTCGGAGGCTCACAAGAGATGACCAAATTGACCCACTCTCATGATAATTAACCCACTCCCTCAATAACCTATTCATTAATTTATTATTCCATTAATCCATGAATGAATTAACCCACCCACGAGGGCAAAGCTCTCATGACCCAGTGACTTCCCCAAAGTCCAACCTCTCAACACTGCTACCTTGAGGACTAAGTTTCCAACATATAAACTTTTTGGGGACACATTTAAACCATATCATCATCTGATAGATTTTTCCTATTTTGTTATTATCGCAAGAGACCAGGCTCTAGTTTATTTTATTTTTTTTTTTTTGAGACAGAGTCTCACTCTGTTGCCCAGGCTAGAGTGAGTGCCGTGGCATCAGCCTAGCTCACAGCAACCTCAAACTCCTGGGCTCAAGCGATCCTACTGCCTCAGCCTCCCGAGTAGCTGGGACTACAGGCATGCGCCACCATGCCCGGCTAATTTTTTCTATATATATTTTTAGCTGTCCATATAATTTCTTTCTATTTTTAGTAGAGGTGGGGTCTCGCTCTTGCTCAGGCTGGTCTCGAACTCCTGAGCTCAAACGATCCGCCCACCTCGGCCTCCCAGAGTGCTAGGATTACAGGCGTGAGCCACCGCGCCCGGCCCAGGCTCTAGTTTAAAGTATTCGTAATTCTGTTCCATTAAGATTTGCTGTTAGACACCTTTTACGACACAACTCATGCTAGTGCCAGCCCGTTGGAGTGTGGAGAAGACACATGTATAAAGGAAGAAGCTATGTCTCCTGTACCAATCAGGAATTAACACGACAGTGATTTATTCTTGCTCACGCTACATGTCCATCATGGGTCAGGAAGGAGCTCTGTTCCACAGAGTCATTCAGGGATCCCAGGTTGACAGATACTCCTCCATTTGCGATCTGTACTGTCCAAAATAAGCAGACGACTCCCTGGTCAGTGTGGCAAGGAAGTGAAAGCTTGGAGCATCATGCGTGGGCCTCTCATTAACTCTACCTAGAAGGGACTAATGTTACTTCTGCTCATGTTGTTTTGCCCAGAACTAGATAAATGTCTCTATCAACTGCTGGAGTGTTGAGAAGTATAATCTTTAAAGTTCCCAGAAAGATAAGAGAACTGGATATGGGTGGACCCCAGTAAGGCCTACCCCCACCTCCTCACAGCTTCTCCTTCTCCCATACGACTCTGTCTCAGTATCATCTGAAAAACAAGATTCACAGAGGCACACATGACCTCACAGTCACCCCATAACCAAATAGGCCACCCATGTTCTTGATGGATTTCTTCAGAAGGGAACTTTGACTCAATATTTTTTGCAAGATCTCCTGACTTCCCTGTTACTCCCCTTATTTAAATCATTAAGCACAAATCCTAATCTAATGCTTTTAGTCAGTGATTATGTAAACCCCAAGTTTAAAGCCCCAAGTTCATGGGGCTCTGCTTATATAGGCTACAATTGTTTAGGAATTCAGGACTTCGGAGGCAGTTGGGACATTGTATGTCACATTACATTCAATTTTATTCACTTTTCTCTTGCTTCCCAGTCTATTTTTTTTTTTTTAGACAGAGTCTCGCTTTGTTGCCCGGGCTAGAGTGAGTGCCGTGGCGTCAGCCTAGCTCACAGCAACCTCAAACTCCTGGGCTTAAGCAATCCTACTGCCTCAGCCTCCCGAGTAGCTGGGACTACAGGCATGCACCACCATGCCCGGCTAATTTTTTTCTATATATATTTTTAGTTGGCCAGATAATTTTATTTCTATTTTTTAGTAGAGATGGGGTCTCGCTCTTGCTCAGGCTGGTCTCGAACTCCTGACCTTGAGCGAAACACCGGCCTCGGCCTCCCAGAGTGCTAGGATTACAGGCGTGAGCCACCGCGCCCTGCCTTTCCCAGTCTATTTTAATGGCTGTTGCCTGTACGTCAAGGTAGTGAAAGAATCTATACCATGTCTCCCTTACTAATGGTCCCCAAACTCAAGATTTGAGCTTCCAGTTGCACTAAGCAAATCAAAACTTAAGAAATTCAAAGAAAGTGCAAATGTGTGGCCTGAAGAAGGCCATCTGGCTAATCAAATAGGGTCAAAACCCCATAACGTGGCATTGGTCTGGTTTGGTGCTGGCCAAAGTGTGTCCCACTGAGCATTTGTTCCCCAAGATGCTTCTGGAAAAGGTAATTAATTGCAGAGTTTAATATGTTTGAGAAACTCTGTACCTTATACCTTCTTTTTAGAGGCTGATGGTGTAAGAGGCTATTAAATGTTCCAGAAAACACCCAGAATAAATAAAAATGACATTTCTTAACTCAACGATTTGGAATTTACTTGACCAGAGAACTCTATTCTTTTGGCATAAAACCTATTAACATACTGTGGAAAAACATTCTTCTGGACACATTTGGGAAAAGGTCAACCTAGGAAAATTCACCATGATGCTGTAGTCTTACTTGGCGACACAGCTCGAATAGGCTGGCCTTTTAGGGAAGATGCTCTCTAATCAAGAAGTCTATAAGCCTCAGATGAAATTATTTATGTTCGGGATTTGCTGGGGGTGATAAGTGGTGGTGGGGGGGTGAGAGGGAACAGAAGTAAATCAAGAGTAGCCATTGTTATGCACAGTTGATGACTTGCTTTAGGTGGGTAATGGGTACATGGGACTTTTTTATACTATTCTCTGCTTTTGTGTTTGAGATGTTGCCTTAAAAAACTTTTTTTTTTTAAAAAAAAGAAAACATTTAAACAAGAATGCCTCCTGATTTATTTATAATAGCAGTAATAAGGATAAATTTATCGTGTTCTGAGAATGTTCTAAGCACTTTACATGTGTTACGTCACTTAATCACCATAATACGTCAGTGAGGAAGGCATTCATTATTATCCTCATTTTGTAGATTAAAAAACAGAGGCTCAGAAATGTAAAGACAAGTGCTAGAAGTCACACAGCTAGAAGAAAAGCAGAGGCAGAATGTGGACCGTGGTCTCTCTGATCGCTAAGCCTGTGCTCCGAACCAGTATGTTACACAGTAGCTTCAAAGAGGACCAGATCCTCACGTTCTCTGGCCAGCATAGCTTTTTCCTCAAGGCCAGCTGTTTGGGAAGCCAAATCATGATCAAGGTTGCTCACCACAGGTGGAGAAAGGAAATAGGTAGAGCCAAAGACTCTCAGAATTGCGGTGGGCATTAATATCTACCCATCGCAACCTCTGTTCCTTGTTCAGTATTCTGCACACGGGGGCATCACCAAAAGTTCCCTCCCTTTTTTGCCCTACAGTAAATGTCTTTCCAGGAGATGGAAAACATAGGACAGCAATACTGCTCCAAATCTGCGAACTAATTTTAAAATCTTCTGATCCTAAATTTTGCAGAGGGGTTAACACACTGCTTGTTTAATCAGTACAGAAGCTCCTCAACTTATGAATTTTTGAGTCAATTGCATGAATTGGAACAAAGCATGAAAAAGAAAAGTGTCTATTCTGCTTTCCACCAAAAAAGGCAAAAGCACCTGTGCCCAGTCGTTTTAACCTGTGACCACTTTGCTGATTTCTGCTTAATTTCTGAGGCATTTTTCCAAAGGTTATTAACCTCATCATGTCCAGTGAGCATAAAAGCAATGAATGTGAAAGGAGTATTGAAAATAGGTATACTATTACAAGTTTATTTTTAAGTTGAAAGTGGAGAGAAAATGACAATATTGCCCGTACCATGTCATTGTGGATTTATTAATGAATAGACCCACAGACAGTTTTCCATAACCCAAACTTTGTGTAATGAGGGTTGATTCTAAACTTCAAAAAAAAAGGACATTTTCAGGGTTTTTTTTTTGTCATCAGCAGCAAAAGTCTTTTTGACAAAAACAAACAAACAAAGAAAGCCACAAATAGTACGTGCAAGTTTCATTATATCATAGTGTGTATTTAGATGGGAGAGTAAAAAAGTTTATTTTTGTATTAAAATGGCTCACACCAGTTTTGTCTTTTTAAATCCTTGTGGAGTTCCCAGAAGCCCTCACCTGAGCCAAGTTTTCCATTTATAAGCAACAATCGTACCACATCAGTCATTGAAAGTGAGAAACTATTTGTTTATGCACATCCATTTTCAGCTGCAATTTTGTTTGTGAACAAAAGAGAGAGCTAATTAACTGAATTTTTTACTACAACAGGGCACAGACAGCTGCAATCAAAGAGAAACGAGAACCTCCAAATGTCAACAACTGCCACATGCTCACCCTTGAACCAATCATTTTGCAAAAAAAAAATTTAGAATACCGTGACTGGCCGGGACTGGGTCAAGGGCTAGTGGGAGGAGAGGGAAACTCCATCTAGATAGACTAAGCAAAATTGTTATGGACCAGGGACGGGTAATTCTCCATAGGAAAGGATGGAGAGCAAACAAAGCATGCGTCCATTATGGGGCCCAACCAGCAATAGAAGAAACAATCCTAGATGTAAATAGTAGATGCTGGCCAGGCACAGTGGCTCATGCGTGTAATCTTAGTACTCTGGGAGGCTGAGATGGGAGGATCACTTGAGGTCAGGAGTTTGAGACCAGCCTGAGAAAGAGTGAGATCCCATCTCTACTAAAAATAGAAAAAATTAGCCAGGCAACTAAAAATAGAAAAAAATTAGCTGGGTGGATGCACGCACCTGTAGTCCCAGCTACTCAGGAGGCTGAGGCAGGAGGATCGCTGGAGCCCAGGAGTTTGAGGTTGCTGTGAGCTAGGCTGATGCCACAGCACTCTAGCCTGGATGACAGAGTGAGACTGTCTCAGACAAACAAAAATAGTAGATGCTCAGTAAGAAGTATAGCTAAAATTCCAGACCATAAACCTACAAACAAGCCATGTTCCCACTGCTGCTTTGAGAGGCTAGATCCTGAATCCCAGAATACTATCATTGGTCAAAAGCATTTTAGGAAATGTTTTGATGAAAGTAAGAAGATGAGAAAGAGCACAAGCATGCTGGGATGGGAAAGAAAAGAGGAGTCTTCTGATTGGAGGTGGACGGGAGAAGAGGGAATCATGTTTACCACTTCTCAGTGTTGTCCAGAAAACACTGCCTACTTCTGTGGCACATGACAAAACTGAGGTCTTCAAAAAGACTTGGTCACTTGCTGTATACAGTGACCTGTTTGCTCACTTGTTAGTGTCATTCCCAGCTTTGGTCATCAACAGGCCTGCTTGCCATAAGGGAAACAGAGTCGAGGTAAGCAGTGGGAGTATGAAGGAGGTTGGGAATATAGGACTTCTAGCCCTTTCGAGTTTGAGGCTAAAATGGATTTTGTTTGTTTTCAAAATCCACTCCCATACCCTAAGCAGATTTCTGGAAAAGAATCCTAGTGCTCCCTACCTCCTACCAACAGTGCAGCCAAGCATTCCTAACAGTGCTGCTTGCATTTTAAGGCAGAGTCCTGTTTAATTTTTTCTCATGCTTTTCCATTTGACCTTGGTTCCTTCTTTCCCTAGAGAAAAATCTGAGATTCCTAAAGAATCATCGTGTTTCTGGTGCAGTATTTCTCAGCCCTCGCATTCTTGCCTTTAACCCTACAATTCAGCTATTTACCTTTTCAAATAAAATGTGCTTCTGAGAGCTTTGCTTTTTAAGAGGACCTCACTGGAAAGCCTTTGAGATTTTCTTTGTGTGTAGCGTTTGTGTGTGTGTGTGTGTGTGTGTTTATGTGTGTGTTTGTCTAAACATGTTCCTATAAGTAAGACCATATTAATGAAAAAGCTGGGCAAAAATCCAAGGAATATTCTCTACCTAACACATTGAATATGCAAGCCCCACTGTACATGCTTAAATTCTTGCCTTGCTCCAAGCTAATGGCTGGTGGTACAAGCAACACGTGTGGAAATTCCGGTCACAGCCTGTCATCCGAGCTGTGGACAATAACATATTCAGAAAGGCATGGATAAAATGCAGCCGTCAATGCAGTGGTATCTGCTGGGCTCCAGCTTCTGCTTCGTGGAGATTGTATTATGTGTTGATATCATTACCTCCTGCTATTATTTGCATCTTTCCCGCTGCTTTGTCTAACCCTTGGTTTCATAGGATGCCATCCAGAGACTGACAGGGCGGCCCCTGCAGTGGAAAAGGCTTTCTATGCAAGTCTAAAGGGGAATGCCTGTTCTTAATTACATCTGACAGTTATTAGAGTTTTCCAATGTGCCTGCCTTCATGGAGACAAAGAAGTATAGGACTATGAGAGCTGGGAAGATATTGTAATACCTATGATTGGTCCCACCGAGGAGCCTACAGCTTAGCTTTATAAAGGTGGCAATGAGAACTCAAGAGTTCCAGGCTACCGGGAGGGACTGCAATTCTTTAGTTTAAGAACTTCAGATTGCTAGCAGCTAAAATGATCACATTATTCAGTCCACCTGCATAAAACATTTCAATGACTTCTCATTGCCTTTAGAGGAAAAAATTACAAAAAACAAAAAAACCCCAACAACTCCTTAGCGTGGTCTATCCCTGTATGGTCCTGACCCCCTATAGATTTCCCCCGTTTCATCTCACGCTGCTCTCCACCTTGCAGTCTGAGTTCCATTCTTCTTGCCTGTCAAACCGCATCTTCCACGGGGCTTCTGCATAAGCTGCTCCCTCTGCCCAGAATCCTCTTCCTTCCTCATTAACTCCTACTCATCCAGACCTCAGCTCAAGGGAAGCTTCCTCAAAGAAGCCTGCCCTGATCGCTGAGTGGGTCAAATCCCCTTTAATATTCAAGTCTCCAAAGAGGGGGTGTAGGAAATGGAAATGACCTGCCTCTTCTCTAATCGGGAAAGTCCTACTTAAACTTCAAAGTTCAGCTCTGATGTCTCCTATGCTCTGGAGCCATTTCTAATTCCTCTAGGCACACTTTGTGGTTCACAACTTATTATTCCTCTCTTTTCTATAGCACTTCCAAATCTGGTTGTTTATCTGCTCACAGTTCTGTCTGCCCACTCAGTGTTTGCTTCTTGAAGGGGAAGCACTTTGTCTTCCTCATCTTTGTGTCCTTAGTCCCTATATGTTTAACAAATGCTTGTTGAATGAATGATTGAGTGAATTGGAAAAAAATAAAAGGGAAGTGTAGAAGAAAACAAACAGGATACCAGTCTTTATTTACAAACAGGGTACTGCTCATGCCTCTAAGCATTAATTTCTTTTTTGTTTAAACCAGACACCTACTGGTCTATAGGTTCAGATATTCCATTCGTAGTGGACTTCCTATTTTTCAAAACTCTGCTACTTTTAAAAACCATCATATATAGTTTGAGACACCTTCCCACTCTCTGCTTCCCACTCACATCTGATGATGACATATCCTTGACACACCTCAACCCAACTCTCAGTTCCAACCCACATACATTTTCTCTCCTGTGTTCCAGTCAAGGTGGTAACTAGCTGATATGATCACATAAGCTCAGCTAATTTGGTACTTGGAAAAGGAAGTCAGTCTGATCTCCACGCTCCTCACTCTTCTCCCTGGCAACTTGTTTTTTGATGACTTTCAGAAGGTAATGTCATTGCTTAATCCAACAGTGACTGAGATTGTGGTTATATCAGTCAGGAATGTGTTCAGCTGCAAGGAACTTGACCAGATTGGCATACACAAGGAAGAGTTTGAGTTTTCTCTTATTAAGAAAACCAGAGGTGCTTAGCCCAGGGCTGAGACTCTTAGTCATGATATCTTTAACCACCCAGAGTCCTTCTACCTTCTTCCTCTGCCATCCTTACTGGCTCTTATTTTCATGATTGTAAGACAGCTGCTGTCCCATGAGGCTTTGCATCTACATCCCAGACAGGAAGAATGGGAGACAGGGAAGGGCAAGTCAGTGAAGGAACATGACAGCCAAAGCTGTCACTTTAAGAGCTTCAGTAAGAGCCAGACACAGTGGCTTCCTTAAGTTTCATTGGCTGTAATGGTGTCACATGACCACCCACAGCTACACAGCAGGATGGGAAATTGAGTATTTTAGCTAGGCATTGCTGACCCAGCCAATATTAGGGTTCTTTTATAAGAAAGGAATAAGAGAGAATGGCTATTGGGATCTAGCAGTGCCTGTCACAGAGCACTTACATCCTAACGAGCCAAGGAAGAGCCATGTTTGGATCCCTTGCCTTTGGGCATTTTCTCAAATTGTCAGAAAAGGCTTACTCCTTCCCAGAACCTGGAAACATCTACTTATTTCTTTCTGTTGAACTATGTCACTCAGGGTTCTCCAGGGAAACAGAACCAGTAATATTTCTATATCTATACATCTATACCTATAGATATAGATATAGATATGTAGAGAGATTTCTATTTAAAATCAGCTCACATGGTTGTGGGGACTGGCAAGTCTGAAACCCGTGTGGCAGGTTGGCAGTCTGGAAAAAACAGGTGAGAGGTGACATTGTAGTCTTTTTTTTTTTTTTTTGAAAACTAGTATGTGTTTCTTATTTCATGTGAAAATTGAGAGAAATGGCTAAAGAGTACATTCCATATACGCTATACTTCCAAGAATATTTTTAGTAAAATATGGATGTGATAATTCCAAAGTTAATAACACTAATAATTACCCGTAGAGTATCACAAAAATAGTACCAACAAATTCTTAATTTGTTTGTTGAGTTGTGGTCTGTTTGTTTGACAATTTCTTGGAATGTTTATTACCTAAACTCAAATCTCTAGGTCTTTTTATTTTAAATGTCTTCAGAGCGCTTCACTGAATATAGCCAAAGAGAGACTGATTCACTTCAAACTCATACTACAACGTCACTTCCTGCAAGATCTTAGGAATGACCGTGGAATCCCACAACCCAAAGTCTTTATGAAATTTTTTAATACTTGTGGATTTTTAAAAGCAGTTTTAGGACTTTTAACTCAAAGCTTTTAAGTTCTTCAAAAGTGGGTTCTTTTCTGATGTTGTAGTCTTAGCGCAAAATCTGCAGGGCAGGCCAGTAGGCGGGAAGCACAGGCAGGGTTTCTATTGTGCAGTCTTGAGGCAGAATTGCGTCTTCTTTGGAAACCTTGGTTGTGTGTGTGTGCGTGTGTGTGTGTGTGTGTGTGCTCTTAAGGCCTTCAGTGGATTGGATAAGGCCCACCCAATTATGGAAGTAATCTCCTTTACTCAAAGTCTACTGATTAGAAATGTTAATCACATCTAAAAATACCTTCACAGAAACATTCGGATTTATGTTTGACCAAACAACTGGGCACCACAGCCTAGCCAAGATGACACATAAAATCATATCCCTCAAGATCTAGTTCAAAACCGTAGCCTGGGGAATCCAAGGCCCTTTCCAAAATGGCTGCACTTCCCAGGGGCTTGTGTTTTTAGGGCCACCTCAAGCTCTACAATATATTCTGCTGTGTAGCTTCTATTCTATGACCCAGTTCAAGTGTGCCCTGAAATTCAAACCTGTCCTCAATATCCAACCACAAAGACATCATTTGCATACAGCACTTATGAATTTTAAAGACCTTCCTGAAAATTTGTTGAGTTGGGAGACATGCTCCCACCATTCCCCTTCTCCCTCTTCCCCTCCCTTCTCAGCAACTCCCTTTTGAACTGACACCCGCACCCAAAACCCAAATTCTTCCTCTCCAATTATGCACAATTATAATATTTCCCCTCTTCTGATGTTCAAAACCCTGAATTCTCAGGTATTTGGAGTTCACCCCAAGGCCTTATCAACATATTTTTTTCCAAACGAAAACATTTGTTTTCCTAATTAGAACTCGGATTCCCCTTGCTAAGATGACAATATTTTTTACCTCTTTACACCTAGGAGTGTGAGACTCATAGAACATGGTCCTTGAGCAAATTCCGGTTTTTCAGCTAAAATAGAGTGATGAAGACAGATGGGGAGAGAGATCTCAGAAAGGCATTGTAACCCGGAACAGAGGCCCTATTCTCCTGCCAGCAAGCCCAAGCTCCTTAACGTGGCACACGTGATTCTTGATCATTTCTCCACTTTCCTAGGCCATCTACCCCCAAACCTCACATTCCAGTCTTGGTAAACGGGCCATGCCATGTTTTTGCCCATGCTGGTGCTCATGTCTATAATGTTCTCTCTCTTTCTCTGTCTCTCTCTCCCCACCCCTTCCCCCGTCTCCCACCCCCTCTCTCTACCAGTCATCCTGGTGAACTCATCCTTCTGAGAAGCTTTTCCTGACTCCTCCAGGGAGAATGCTCCCCTAGCTGCTTGTACAATCATTCTCCCTCAAGAGGACAGGGAACTTTAGCACTCTCTAATCCCTTGTGCCTGTCATAGCATCAAAACCACAGCTCAATAAATACTTGTTGGGTTCAATTCAATTCAAATGAATTGGCACAAGACGTATTTCATCTCTGGAGATTTTCCACCCAAAGTCATTTATAAAGCCAAAGAGAATTTTGCTTCTGGGTCTTGTATTTAAAACTACTGTCACATTGCAAAGCTTTAAAACATTTAAAGAGAATGTTCTACTTTTAAGAGAAAAAAAAAAAAGACCATTTGCATAGATTTCTGAGAACATATTGAAAAACACCCTAATATCTTGAAGACCACAGCTGGAGAGACACTGACTTTAAAAAAAAAATCAAGTTTTATTCTATGGAAGATGACTTTCAAATGGGAATTGCTACTAAAAAATACGTTATCTTTATAACTGGTAAAACTTTTATTTTAGATTATCATTAAAACAAAACCCCAAATGAAGAATGTCGAGGGTTTCTAAAAATTGCTCAGACCCCAGTTTCAGAAGCACTGAGGGCACAGATTCAGGACACAGGCTTCGTGACAACAGGAGGGTGAGACACTGAGGCAGAGAATGAGCCCTTACACCAAGACACCTTCGGTCTTCATTTCACGGGTTCACATGCCACAAGACCCAGGGCGAACGTGCGCCAGGGAGCGTGAGCAAACCGGATGCACACGTCCTTGACACGCAAGTTCCCACAGTCACCTGTGGCTGAGTCTGCCTGCTGGGCTCTGCTCCCACAGGAGGCTGGCACTCGATACCACCCATCATGATTGGACTCCCAACTATCCCCTGTCCCCCAAAGGCCCTTTTTACTCTTCCCTTTGGCCCTGCCGCTGTGCCTGAGAATAGAACGTAGAGGCCTGGCAGTGTGCCCAGGGCTCTCGACATGAAGGCAGGCTGGCTCTCTATCCACAGTCTGCCCAAGTGTCACCCTTCTCTGACCCAGCACCCGGCAAACTACTGTTTTCTGAAGATCTTACAAAAACAGTTGGAAATTGAAAACTATGTTCCCTATGTCAACAGGATGCCGCAGGGCAGTCCTCTAAAACTTCCCATCTACCGAAGTGTGGCTCATGGCCCCCACCTGCACTGGAACCACTCTGGGCACTTGTTAAGGCTGCTGATTCCTGGCCCACTCCAAGCCTCCCTCCACTGCAAGCCTCGTGGAGCTTCCTCCTCGGGAAGGAGGTGCTCCTCTTTCCTTCCACCCCTCCGGAGCTCTTGTCTCATTAGGGTTCACTCCATTAGCTCATGGCGTCCTGTTGGCTTTGTCAGGGGCCGGCCCTCGGTGGGTCTGGCTGCAGGATCACCCCCCGGGGCTGTGGCAATGGATTCTTTCCGTGTGTGCACACCACTCACCCTGCACGCCCAGAGAAGGTTCGCCTGATGGGCTCTGTGATCCTAATCTTACTGAAAGACAGCCTGCTGAGCCGAGGCCGGCTGCGTTCCCCTCGGCCGCCAGAGCTCTTTTACTCTCCAATAATTTTTTGACTCTGAGGGGCCCCTGGGGTTTACTAAACTCAGAAAGTGAAGTCCAGACATTTTCTCCTTCTCCATCCACAGCTGCTTCCAAAGAGCTTCATAAGAGGGCCTGAGCTCTGCGAATCGATGCTTGAGGAATTCTCCATGCTCCGTTGGCTCCAGCCTCCCTGCTCCCAGTGGCCTGGCAGGTTGCAGATGCTTCCCTTGGGATGGGATGCTTGCTGGCCCCTCGGACTTGGTGCTTTGGATTGCACCCTCTCCCCAAGTCTGTCTTCCTTGAAGGGTGCCTCGGGCTTCCTGTTTCCCCTGCCCGGTAGCTGCAGACCAGCCCCATCTCCCTTCCCCCTCGCCGCAGCCCTCCCTAGACCTGGGAGGGGAACTCAGCACAACCACCTTGGGGCCTTGGCTGGAAACCAGGTAAATAAGAAGGGCTAACACCCAAGATCGAAATTTCTATTTTGTTTTTTGCTCATTATGTACCATTAAGGTAAAAGAACTGCCACCATACAAATAGATAATGAGTATAGATCTCTAAAGACAGAAACGGATGGAAAGTCACATATTAGCTGATATGAATTTATTACAATGACACACGGGGACTCAGAGTAACACTAGAAGTCATTTCCTAGGCCTTAGTGGCTGGTGATGCTGGTGACCCCCACGGGGCAGAATCAGAGCAAGTGTCAGAACAGAGGGCACAGGTCACAAAGAGTTGCCTTCAGTGTATGAACCTTTCCTCAGCCCAGGACAAGGGGATGGGCCCAGCAGGCTTGGTTTCACCTACAAAGCTCCTGTGATGCATGGTGGTCGCTGTCACCGGGAAAACAGATCGACAGGGAGGTTCCCCCAGACGGTGGGTGTGTCTGCAGCTGGCACAGATGGCTCCTCCCTCAGCCGTTCCAGGAGACCCTGCTGAGAGAGAGGGGCAGCGCTGGTTAGGAATCCGAATGAGACAGATCTAAGGAGTTGCTTTAATTCTCCACTCTGCACCCACAAATGAAAGTAGGCAGAGAATTGGGTTTATCTTCTGTGCTAACATGACGGAAAATCACGGGCTGGGAAAGCAATGACCCTGACCTCCATCTGCCCTTCACTCTACGCACAATTTTGGGCCGATGACCCTGACCCATCGGAATAGGCGATGACAGACACCAGTCATCACAGTGGGTGCTGGGGGGTTTGTGTGGAGGATCCCGTTCCAGCTAATTCTTGACTTAGTGCGTTTTGTGATGCCCCTTCGCAAACACTACCCACACCGACCTGTCGGCAGGCAGCGCTTTTATTTACGCAGAGCTTCAGGCGGGCATACTCCCCCTCCCACCTTGCCCTGCCCTCAATGGGATCGTTCTCCTAGAATATAAATATCAGCTTCAGAAGCAACCACTGAAATGCTTACCTAGTGCTGTCATTTATTCAGAAATTCCGCCAAAAAACTCTGAAAAAGCCTAGAAAAAAGACTCTCTCAAAGCACCCTATTCAGATACCAAGCTTGGCAGAACCATCCTTCAAAGACAGAGGAGTGATAAAGTCTTGCCCAGGCAAACACAGCTGAGGGAGTTCATCGCCACTAGAGCAGCCTTGTAAGAAATACTAAAGGGAGTCCCTCAAGTTCTGGAAACAAAAGGAGGCTAAACAGCAACATGAAAGCATGTGGAAGTACAAAACTCACTGATAAAGGTAAATACACAGGCAAATACAGGATACTGTAATAGTGTCATGGTGGTGTGCAAATCACTTTTAATTCAGTGAAAGTACCTTGCCAGGGAGCAGAGATTTCCAACAGTATGAAGCCCTCTTTATATATTTATAGAAAAAAAAAAAAAAAAACAACAACCAAACCTGGCAGATCATCATCCTTCCTCACCACTCCCCCCAAAATTATATTAAAAATGCTGTGCAGAGCCGGTGATTGAGAAAATATGTAATGATAAAACGAATTCAGTACCTCTTTGTAACTGAATGTGTATTTTGTGGATGACGATTGCTGCACACATTCTATAAATAGCCAGACACATCTGGGAAGGTGTATTCTTTAGCATTTCCAGAGACTGCAGATATCACAGACCTCTTGCAGGAAATCTGGATTGGGATCAATGTCAGAAAATAGTTCCCTACGGCCCCTGCTCCAGGATGCGGGTTTTCTCCCATCCAGAATGCAGGGGTACCTGGGCCGGGAAGGGTCCGGAGGACTCAATATGTTTCCAAATTCTCTGCAATCTGGAGGACTCCAAAAAGATTGTTCTGGGACTAAGTTAGGGATTCTGAAGAATGGGGTATCTGACCAAGGCTGGAGCTTTAGCCTATAGTGAGCAATTTACCCATACTTTGGGCCTTTCCCTACCCTCAAGGGCCCCTAGATCAAGTCCACAGCCTGCTGGGCCAAAGGCCTAAGGGCCCTGCTTCCGTGTTAAAGTCATGGTCTGCGGAAAGTCAGACTCAGGAGTTCTAACTCTGCTAGCTAGAGATGCAACCTCGGGTGGCTGTGGCGGTCATTAATGGTAGATGGTAGCACACGCCATGGCCCTCTTGTGGTTGGGTGGGGCCATGTGACTAATTCTGGCCAATGAATCTTGAGCAGATGAAACGGTGTCACTTCCAGGCCAGACCATTGAGTTGCCACTTTGAGACTCTCCAGGGCTTTCTTTCTCTCTGTCATTTGATGATGGTATAAGAGATGGTGGCTGTCCCATCAGCTCAGTCTCCAAGGACTGTGGTGAGGGGAGCCTTCCCACTGAACCATGAGAAACAAGGAGCATGATGGGAAATAAGCCTTCTTTGGGTTAAGCCACTGAGAAGTTGGAGCTGCTGGTTACTGAAGCATAACTAACCAGATAGGCTGGGTTATTCTTCACAGTGGCTCTATGTTTTTAGGTTCTCAGCAAAATTACACTGAAAAGTGAAAATGGCTGTTCGGAATTGTTTATACTCCCCAGATGCCCCTCCGGCACCCCCTGGCCCTGCCAGTGTCCGTGTGACTTGACTGGAAGCAAGCTGGTTTTCAGGCGTGGGGCGCTGAGGGGGCCGCACCGCCGGGGACCGGGCTGTTGCACAGCTCTGGCCAGGCTTCCCCCCAGACAGAGCCTCTCCTGCTGCCCCTTCACAGGCGAGACAGAGCAGGGCGGGCCCCCCAGGAGCTCGGGAAACACAGGGCTCACGCCTTTGTGCTTTTGTGGGTGTCAATCCAGCTCCTTTCACAGGCACAACCTTTTCTGTGCATGATTGTATATGACGTTTTGAATCTTGGCCAACTTGAATCATTTTAGTCCTACACCCTGGTCCTCGCTGGGGCTCTTGAATACACTTGGGGTTGTGTTTGGACAGTTGCGATGATGTATTCTCAAACCCAGTGTTTATCTGCACACTTTAATGACAGGCAAGGAGTAATTGGGCAGTTTGGCACGTGTCAGGTTCTTAATGTAGAGATGAAGGTTTTAATGGTAACGAGGGAGAAATAGATTTGTCCTGAACTTGGCAGCAATGTCACTCTGCCAAGCTCTGCCAGCCCGATGCTTGGACACTTCCAGATCCAGGACTTTTCTGAAAACTGGAAAAGCACCCTGTAATCACCGATGAGGTAGGAAAGAAAAAAAAAAAAAGCTCTGCTTTGCAACACATTTAGCAAACACCAGTGATTTGGGCATGACTCTTTGGGGTGAAGACTTTTTTTAAAAGCATGACATTTAAACTTGGTCCAACATCATTGTTTTCCCATTGCCATTTCCCTTCCATTGATAGACATCTCATTATTAAGCATCACATTACTAGCACAAACGCTTTTTGTAGAAACATAAAGGCAAGGATGCTTATTAATCAGAAACCAAATTTCCTATTCAGGCACATAATCAGGGATCTGAGAATGTGAATACACTTATTTGGCTAAAGGGACTGAGAGCAGCTTCCTCCCATGGTCCTGGGTCTGCCAGGATAATGATGTCCTAGGGAAGTGTGCCACGTGACATGGGAGAAGCTACAGGGAAGGTGAGCAGTCCTGTGGATGTCACCCAGGGAGTCTTACAGGGATAGACGGGCTCCTATAAAGTGTGACATGAAGAATGCCAGGAAGTAAAAACATCTCCCCACCGACTTGCCTGCATCTCCAATGTCAGAGAGTCATTCCTTCTTCTCTTAAAAATTTCAGATTTTGAGAGAGGTATTATGGTTAGTGGTTGAGTCCATGCACTCTGGCGTCCTGTTCCATGCACTTGAACCCCAGCTCTGCCGCTCTCCTAACTGTGTAATCTTGGTTGGGTAAGTTACCCAAGCTCTCTGGACCGCAGCTTCCTTACCTATAAAATGGGATGATAATAGTTCTGCCTCATGGGGTTATCGTGAAGATTAAATTGAGTTGATCTATGTAACGCACAGAGTTGATCTGGTATCAAGTTCCTGACTTTGGGTTGACGTTCCATGAACAGCCAAAAGTGGTGGTGGTGGCTGGGTAGTCAGGTTGAGGAGGGAGGATTTTTTTCCAGGCCTGGCAAGTTTCCCTTGGCAAGGATTTGTTCTGGAGTTTCCTGTTGCTGGAGAGCCTTCCTAAGGTTTTATTCAGGCCTAAACTCCCCAAGGGCAGGCCCCAAGATTCATAACCATGGTGGCACATAGCACAGAGAAAATAAAATGAAAACAGAGTCCCCCCTTTCTTCTGGGGGGTCCTGGGGCTACTAAGGAAATATACGAGGCCCAATCTGGGCCACAATTGGTTTCAGGAGGTACTGTTTTAACTCGGTCTGTTAGGCTAATTTGCTGACTCCAAATGGTAAAGCAGACAGATTTTTCTTCTTTCCTCAAAAGTAGAAAGCACTCTGTTTAAAGCAAAAGACCATTGAAAAGTAAATATGATTAGTCCACCTTAACCAGGAACGTTCAAAAAACTTTTCAGAAATTGCAGGATCTGATCCCAAGAGGGCAGCCAGTTCCCAAGCCCCTGTCTGCAGACAGCACCAGAGAACAAAGGCACAGAGAGTTGCTGGCCTACCTGGTCACATCAGGGGCAGTGCCAAGAAGAGGCTTCTCCTATCTTCCTCTGACTTTTTGAGGTTCTCGTCAAAAAATTGTTTTTCTTTCTCACAAATGGCTCCGTCCTATGCAAAGCGCTGAGCAAATCGAATGGCGGTTTTAAAGTTCACACTGACCTTTTTTTGGTGTCTGGGACAATGCAATCCTTTCAGTCTGTAATGGGAAATAGATTAAGCTACCTGCCTGGGTTTTTTTTTTTTTTTTTTTTTTCTTTTTCTTTTTTTTTTTGTAGGGAGTTGCTGCGTTTCCATTTTTAATGCCCTGAAATCTTTGCTAAGACTCTTTTTTGGTGTAACCCATGAGAATTGCTGACACTCAAGGAGGGTACACTTGTCACCTGGTTTGAGTTTTACTTCTCTCCCAAAGCAAGTCACCAATGTTCTGTTTAACACAATCTCTCATTTTCTTCAGTTCCTTTGTTCACATCATAGAAGTTCATATTGGTTAGCTGTCGATAATTCAGATCAGGACAATGGGCCCAGAAAAAATACATAATACAAACTTTTTAAGAAGATCTTTTTTTTCTGGGCAGGAGTTTTTCAGTGCCAATTAATCTAGAGTTTTAGTTTGTCTTGTGTTGCTTCCCTTTTGCTCCTACGCCAGGTTAGTGGAGTCTCTGAATACCAGCTCATCCACTCCTTCCTCTAAAATGGCATTTTGTGTTTTCTTCCAGAAAACTTTTAACTCTGTGGCAGGACAGGGCAAAACAGAATCTTCTCAAGGAACTGCCTGCCCAGCAGATATTTTTTTGGCTATGAAAACAAATAGGAAAATATTAAATAAACATAAGTCTTTGCATTACTGGATTTTGAAAAAGCAAAGAGAAACACATATTTATTTAATGGACTCACCCCGCTGGAAAAGCCTCAGAGTGCCAAGAAAACAGATGGGCAGCTCTGTCTGAAGGAAGGAAGACCTCCTCTATCATTTTCTTTCTCCCTCTTTCTTCCAAATCTGCAAATAAACTCACCAGTAATGTTATACTTTTCCTCCACTACAATGAGATTTCTCAGCATGCACTACCAGAGCGTGTGCCTGTTTGTCCGAGGAGGGCAAATTATGGCCACGGGAGGGACCCTGCCTTTCCGGTCACATTCCTTCAGTCCCCGTAAGAGATGTCACTGGATTTGAGCTTCATGCCCACACAAGTAGAATGTACTTATAAATTTGACTTTATAATAGTTCATTTTATGTTTAATTTGGAAAATTGGAGATTTGCCCTGACTTTACAATAACATCTACTTGTTTTATGGAGACAGACACTGGATCAGAGGCAAAGTATTTTATATGCATTAAGTAGTTCATTTAATTTTCAGGACAACAACCCTATGAGGTAGATATTGTTGTTACCCCTATTTTACAGGTGAGAACACTAAAGCACAGAGAGGTTAAGTAACATGTGTAAGGTCACACAGCTGGTAAGCGTCAGAGCCAGGATCTAAACACCTGTTTTGGTTCCAGAGTCCGAGCTCTTAATCACTATTGTCAGACTGCTTCATGAGCTGGCACCTAGAAGAGTAACTCTTGCATCGTGGATTTGAAACAATACTTGTTGAATGAATTAAAAAGCAAACAAATAAACTGATCCTTGTAATCGTCTTACCAGGAAAGTCAATACCCAAAGTGTTCAAGGTAAATAAAGCCAGCTGCTCTGATAAGTAACCCGTACAGCTCAGTGGCTTATTACAGTGAAAGTGTATTTCTCGCTCATGTCACAGAGCGATACGGTCAGTACAGGTGGGGGGTGGGGGGTCAGCCGTCTGCAGCTGTGCAGGACCCGAGCGCCTTCCAGACAGGGGCTGTGCTATTCTCATCTCGTCCTGAGCACCGCTGTCTCCAAGCCTGCAGCATCACCCAGGTGGAAGATGGTAGCTGAGAGAGTGCAGGGTGGCTCCGGCGGATTTAGGGCTGGGCCTGGAGGTATGGTGCATCCCAGTGGACAGAACTCGTCACAAGAACTCGACCCCACTGGCCGCACAGAGAGACTGCAAAAGTAGCTTCGCTGTGTACCTAGGAGGAGCATGGAATGGATTTGCTGAGCACATAACTTTGTCTCTGCCACAGCGTGTGCTCATCCCGCAGGTTTTTTTAATAGATAAAAATGTACAGACTGGTACCATATTGCCTTAACACAATCCATCTCTCCTACTTGAATGGAAATTTCCATCATTTGAGTCACTGCTTTGAGTTTGATGGCAAAGATGGGAACTTTCCACACTTCAGGCCAGATGTAAGATGTACAAACTCTTCCTGGGACCACCATCGCTAGTTTTCTTTGGTTAGCACAGAATAGATTTGTTGACAATATTAGAAATCGCTAGGGTTGGGTGGGAAATTTTTAAAAAGGTAGAGTCCATGAAAAACTCTGGGGTTGAGGATGGAAGAAGCAATGTGAGAGTATGGCTTGGCGGGAGGAGGGGATGCCTGGGTTAGAGATAAGATGTGTGTGTGTGGCTTAAAAACTTCACAAGTTTACTTATAAAGAGGTTAATTATTTTATTCAAGATGACCAAGAATCAGTTGTTAAACCAGAGCAGGAATGTCCTCATCTCTTTGTCTCAAACTTGACCCAAATGGGTGACCTCATTTCGAGGGAGTCTCTTTTTTATTGAGAAATGTGCTTGAAGCTTACCTAAGTGACAATTGGCACCATCCTCCTCATTTTTAAAATTATAGCCCATTAAAGGCAGGCTTCTGTTTACTCTCCCCTGGTGTGGGGCTCTTAGGTTTCTAATTTCTAATGATAGGTTGAATTATTCATAAAGACATTTATCTTCCTTACTCCAGTTATTAATCTCTTGATGCGATTGGCGGTCTCGAGACTCTGCCGTAAAAGCCTGATGCATTTGGCATCTGCGTGTCACGCTCACTGGTGATGTCTTTGGCCTGGCACGAAGGGGTTAAAAAAACAGGACTTGAGGAGGTGCCAGACAATTAGGTAACTACAAAACACTTTCGTACATTACAGCCATCTTGGAAGCATTATGGCTGAAGTCATGGCCACCAACTCAGTGCTTTCTTAATTGTGCACTGGGGTTTTCAAAGTCATCATCAAGTTCTCCAATTTTGTTTTAAAAGTCATTTCCTATTTTTAAAGCACACTGTGATTTTTTTTCCCTCAATAACTTATCTTTACTCATATAAAAATGTTTTCAAATTGATAATGATCATAGTAGCCAACACTGAGTGCTCACTGTGTGATAGGTTCTGTGCTAGACACTTTGCGAGTGATCTCATTTAGTCGCTTCAATCCCCCTGGGAAGGTACTGCTAAGCAGCCCAGGCTCAGAGAGCACCTCCTGGGCTGCAGACACTCACCTAATATCATTACTACCTTCTCAGGTCCATACTCTAAATTCACTGAAACTAAGAAGTCATCGATTGTAAGGCCACTGTTTGGGCTGAATTGTGTTACCCTAAAATTCATATTTGAAGTCCTAACTGCCAGTACCTTAAAACAAGACTATATTTGGAGATAAGGTCTTTAAAGAGGTAATTAAGTAAAAATGAGGTCATTAGGGTGGGCCTTAGTCCAATGTGACAGGTGTCCTTCTAAGAAGAGGGGATTAGGACATAGACGTACACAGAGGGAAGACCGAGTGAGGACACAGCGAGAAGGTGGCCGTCCACAAACCTAGGACAGAGGCCACGGGAGAAACCAACCCTATCGGCACCTTCATCTCAGACTTCCGGCCTCTAGAACTGCGAGAAAACAAATTTCTGTTGTTTAAGCCTCCCAGTCTGTGGTACTTGGTGATGGCATCCCTAGACAACCAATAGAATCACCATTATTTTGTGTTCCGCTGAGAAAGAAGAAACATAGCAAATTAACTTAGGTCATGGCTTTGAATTTTTACTTTAGACATATTAGAAGAGTCTTTACTCATACACAAACTTTCATCAAATCTAGCTCTTGTGCATACGTGAAAAGGAAATCATAAGTGAAATACATGGGAGAAGGCCCTCCTAAAGCTGCTTTACAGAGAGTATGAGTTTTCTAAAATTCTCTTCTGCCCAGGGCTGTTCACATCTATGATTTTCCACACATAGTTACCTTCTCTCCCGTCAAAAGTGTCGGTGATGCAGCAGCTCTTCAGAGAAGGCTCCGCTGTTATCTCCGGAATGTTCTTCAAGCCACAGACACTCACCCTGCAAGTTTTGATGCTGGCACTGTTTTGGTCCTGCTGCTCTGTTTCAGCTCTTTCTGTGTGTCAATGCCAAATCATGGGGTAAAGAGTTTGCACTCAATAATTGCACAATACATGAAGAGCAGAGGGACTCCGGAGTGGGGAAAAGCCTGGAAATAGAAGAGAGGAAGAACCCCCTCCCCACGCCGTATAAATAGTCCACCTCACAACTTTACCACTCTGTCTTGCTATTCATCATCTTCCGGCCGGCATACAAATGCGCCATTCTTCCCTGTTAGGGGACAGTTATATCCCATGTGCCACTGAGGCGTGGCGGGTATTCAGGGATGACCTGATCGGAGCCAGCCCAGCTGCACCCAAAGAGGACATCACAGGGAAAGGGGCTGGGGGGACATTTGGCCCAGGTCTCATGTGCACAGAGAGCCTCAAATTAAAAATTGGGGATTTTTTTTTATTTTTTAAAAATTCTAGTTGTCTCTAAACAGAGAAATGATCCCATGATTTAAACATGAACACACACTCTCGTCCATCTTTGCTACAGCTACTCATAGAGTGGCTACCGTGACGAGTGCCAAGCCCGACAGGTGTTCTTTAGTGCCGAGAGAATGAGGTGTGAGCTCACACCTGAGGGAGCTCACCGTCTACCGGGGGAAACAGATCCGCCTGCTTGCAGTTGCCTGGTGTGATGCGTGGTTGGCTGGAGGCACGTGATTTAAGAATTGGGTCCCAGTCAAAGAAAGTCTCATATAAAAGGACAGAAGACAGTGACTGGTGGCTTGAAGGAAGAAGAGGTGATTTTGTGCCCAGACATGGGTGGGGAATCTCTACAGAAGTAGCAACACGAGCTGAGACACACAGGCACACACGACGGGTAAATGCAAATATCAGACTAGGACGTGGGGTGCACCTGGCGGAGGGGCAGGAGGCGAAATGGGAAGGGGAGTGGGAGGACCGTGTATGCCAGTGGTTCTGCACATCAGAAGCACCGAGACGCCCTTAGAAACTGAAGATGCTGCTCCCTGGCACGGAGCAACCAGCTCGGAGGCTCTGGAGGGGGCTCTAAGGTGCCGCCGGGGTTAGGCATCGCTGCTGTTTCTTCCTGTGGTGTGAACAGACTTTATCTTGAAGCCAGGGATTCTGAACACGCTGGGCCACCTCTTCCCAGCTGGGAAACTCGACTTGTCCTGGGCACCATGTCAGGGTCTCCAAGGGGCACACACCACCGTGGAAGCATCACGCAGCTGTCAAGAAAGCAGCCCTGAGCGATTAATTTGAAAACCCCCACTACCCCGGATGATTTTAATTTGACTGAGTTTATGTGATACAAGACATCTAATCAGTTACCTGGCGTTTCCCATCACCTGGGTATTAGGTGACGGAGAATGGGAATGTCCAGAGGAACAAAGGAAATTTTCACCTTTCATCCAAATCACACGACACCACTTGGAGGCAGAGATGTTGACCTGGCTTGAGAGGAGCAGGGTGACTGCTCGGCTGTGACCTTGGCAGTCACCATCACCGCTCTGGTTTTGCCTCAGACGGCTGCCACCTCTTGGGATTGTAAATATTGATACACACCCCTCAAGAAATCAATGTCTGTGTATTAGCCTCCAATTTCACAGATCGATGTGCAGATCTGCGGGCCTCGGGTGAGTATGAGGTGACTCGCAGCATTGGAGGATGCAGCCACACGGCAGAAAGGCCCGTGCGTTTGTGTCTCCCCCGTGATTCCTGGCTTCGCCACTTGTGCCACTGTCATCTCTCCGCAGCGTATCTGTGTGCAGAACTTCTGGCAGGACCACGTAGAAGCAAACAGACAATGAAAGAACGCTCTGTTTTCTTGGAGTTCAAAATTAGCTTCCTCAAATTCTACAGAATAAATATTCTGAAATAACATCTCAAATTAAAAAAAAATAATAATCTTTTGGGTCAAAAATACGTTTTGAATGGGGGTCCCATGGATCTTTACTTGCATCGAGGGATCAGAGTGTCTTGGGAGAGCTTTTCCATCCCCAGTCTCAATTCACCTGCCAAGTCTCCAGGATTAAAGTGAATGTTCGAATATTGTCACCATCCCAATATCGTGCCACACACAGTCAGCGTGGCTGGCTTGTTTTCCTATAGAAGCGATTGATGCTTTGACTGAAACTGCGTCTACGCAATTCCCCAAACCACCATGACGCTCAGTCAACCCTGTCAGGCCCTGCGTGGACGAGACCCCTAGGACGCGTAGATGGGAACGACCTGGTGGTCTCGGTCAAATGGACACAGGTTTTGACAAAGATCTGCCCTCTGTTTCATAAAATTAATTAAGATGAATGAAGGCACCCTGTGAGGTGAGAAACTACCTTACCTCCGGCTCGCTCACCTATAAGACCACTTGGAAAAAGCAGGAAGAGCCAAAAGGTGCATCCAAAAATAACTGACAAACCCCAAAGCCTTCACTCTGGGAGTCCGGTGGTCATTGGTTGACCTTGGCCAAGGTCAAGGTCATTGCCCTTAGGCAAAGTTGGCGAGGGTTTGGTGGGGGCAGGGAGGAGAAAGCATCACTAACTACCTGGCATCACTCCTGGGTTTGCAGTCCTGCAGGAGGGCCAGCAGAGAGGCTGAGTCTGCCCACTGCGAGGCCTCCGACCGGACACGGAGCTGAAGCGCGAAGACGGCTCGGGAACCGCTCGGGGCAGGTCGCTGGAGCCGAACTTGGCTCTGCCTTGCACCGGGCGCTCCGCTGTGACAGTCAGAATTTGCCTGCTCTTTGCACTACGCTCGCCACGGCTTGAGGAAAGCAACTGTGATGTTGATGCTGATGTTGGCAATTTGCGGAGTGTATTATGCATCAGTAAACTTGTGTGATATTAATAACATTATTGGCTGTTTGTTTAAAAAAATAAAAAAAGAAAAGAAAAAACTAAGCTCTCCTTGTCTTCCACCTCCCCTCATCTACACGTAAGTTAGGAGTTTTGATTTTCAAAATTTTAAAAATAAAAGTAACGGTTTGTGTTTTTTTAAATGATAGAAACCATTAAGTCCTCATTAGAGAAACTTTGGGTTCTGTAAAACCAGAGGGGGGGAAAAAGTGTCTGTTGTCACAAGGCAAAGGCCACCCTGGTTTAGATCTTGGCCTGTTTGCTTTCAGACTTTAACGTGGATGTGGATATGTATAGACTCTTGATTTAAAGGACAAAATAAAACAAAGTTCACACCTGAGCTAACGCCATAGTGGATGACATCCAACTGCGCGTATTTGCAGTTAAGACCAAGGACTACCCTGCCTGGGGCCTGCCCGGGCCACGCGATGCAGAGAAGGAGGCCGTTATGTTTGTAATTTACAGTTTGGCTGCACCTGGCAGCGCGGCGCTAAGCACAGTTTGTCTTTGGTGCGTGCCAGGTGGATCGCGGTCAGGTAATCTCATTCGGCAGCCTCAGCACTCTGGTCCCCGGACCCAGCCGGTGGCTTTCCGTCTGGCACAATGCAGGCCGCACAATGGGCACCTACAACCAAAGGGTGGTCACGATGGCAGTGTCTCCGGGAATGAGGACAAAGAAGCACTTAGGCCAGAAACAAAAGAGGAAGGAAGCTCGGAGGGCCCAGGAGGTGCAGCCAACAAGGTGGCAGGTGAGGCCGACCAGCTTTTCTGTTTGTATTTCAGGTTTGCTTCAAGAAACCCAGCTTTTGCCGAGCTTTTAATTAGACGACCTGTGTTGCTTCCAGCAATGAGCTCGGGAGATTTGCTGAGTTTTGACATTTTTTTCCCCTCTCTGAGAGCTGTCAGCTTGCGAGGCAGTATCCTCTTGTAGGAGATTTGGTGCCGGCTGCAAAATTAAAAGCAAGAAATAACTGCAAATAAGAGAGCACTTGTAGCCAAATATTTCCCGATGCTGGCGTGGGCGATGGAAGGCCATGTGTGTTTATGTCCTTCTGACAGCTGGAGCCCAGAAGAGGCATCCGGGATGATGGCATCCGGAGGCCTCGAGAGGCAAGGGAGGTGGCGTGAACAAAGGCAGTGCCATCTCAGGGGGGTGTCCTGCTAATAGGTGTCTGAGGCCCTGCTGAAGCCAGTGAGTCGCCCTATGTTATCTGGAGTTTTCTCAGGGCTGCCCTGGGCCTTTCCATTAGAAAGGATGACCCAGGCCTGGTCATTTTTTTGTCCTCAGTTTTTGCTGGCTAGTGGGCTAGAATGTGACATGTTATTTTCTTTTCTGATGGGATCATCATTTTAAAAAGCTAATAATTTTCTTCCTTTAAAGTCCCAGATCTCCATACCTAACTAAAGGAAACAGTGCCATGGGGCTGGTGGTGAGACTTGCTCTCAAAATGTCCTGTTGAAGACCATCTGTGTCTCAGGACACAGAGGGATAGGGGAGCAGCTACCCACTGCTCTAGAGCGCTCCGAGCCAGCAAGGAAGGAACACGTTTCAGAAAACTTCCCAGAGACAGACATTAGTCCCCAATATCAGATCCGTTCAGACCACGGTGTTCTAGAGATGCAGGCAGAGGTAGTGGGCCGGCCTAGCGCAAGGGTTCCCGCGTCCTAGACCTAGAGCGCAGGAATCTCCTTTGCGAGCACCAAAATCTTTCAGACACCTGCCGAAGCACATCAGTACCTGTTGATTGATAACATGAAAGGGATTCAACAATAATTAAAGTCATTAAAAGCCTGTTGCTTGGCAGTCAAGGTATATAATAACATGTAATCAAATCCAAAGTTATGGAGGTGCTATCACAATAATTTCTACAGTCAGGCAAACATACACCCCTCTTGTCAATCCCATATTATAGCACATCCTGCCAATGTTTGAAACTGTGGTGTGTTCCTTTATTTCCTCAAGACTGTGAGGGTCTGGCCACATCCCCACAAGATGGCAATGGTGTGATGATCTGGGGACCAGGATACCCCTATTCCAGACTC
The DNA here is from genome assembly GCF_041146395.1 of Eulemur rufifrons. Classification (NCBI taxonomy): domain Eukaryota; kingdom Metazoa; phylum Chordata; class Mammalia; order Primates; family Lemuridae; genus Eulemur; species Eulemur rufifrons. The sequence goes on from NC_091006.1 coordinate 31,684,692, forward strand.
AGGTCAATAAATATATGTGTGTGTGTGTATTTTTAACATTGAGATGGGGTCTTGCTCTGTTGCCCAGGCTGGTCTCAAACTCCCAGGCTCAAGCAATTCTCCTGCTTCAGCCTCCTGAGTAGCTGGGACTACAGGTATGTGGGACTGCTCCCCGCTCAAGTGAACATTTAAACAAAAAGTCCTACCCAGTGCCCTGGAATATATTCATGAAAGAATTCCTGGACTGCACAATGGAAGTGAGGGGGAGCCTCAACCTGCTGGAAACTTTGGTTTCCAGAGATTTCCTGAAGCTGTGGGAAAAATCCTTCATATGTCCTGATTTATGACTCCTGACACTGTGATTCTCACACATACACATACACGTTAGCCCAAAGCCCACTGTGTGTGATGTCGCACAAAAGACATGAACTGTCAGGGAATCCCTGACATGTTCAGTAGCTACCTGTTGGTGTTGGTGTCCCATATGTGGATGCCATGAAGATTAACTTTTTGAGTGAAATGAAATGGCCTTGTCCCTGAATTTGACACACCCTGCAAAGTCCCTGTCATCTTCCGCAGGAGTTGGAAAACGGCGATGAAGTTTTATTATTTTACCATATCTGCCTCTATCAGGACCTGCAGAGGGTGCAAGAAAGTTTCACCTTCCACCCTTTATGCAGAATATGCTAGACCATGGTCTGGGGTCTCTGCCAGCCCTCTTGACCGATTTCTTGGGCTGGGTAGAATGTGACATAACGGTCATTTACAGCTTTCTCACGACGCATGAAATGTAAGAGTGGTCTGATACTTTTTTTCAATGTGTTTAGTTCTTTCTGAATTACCCTGTATATATTGGCCAAAAACCACAAGTGTTTAGTAATTCTTTCAAACCGATGTGTCTTTTACTAATCACGAGGGCATCTAAACATGCCACAGCGCAGACATATTTGTGTCACGCTAATAGACCACCTCAGGAGATAGCGTGCCTTCTTGTATTTACCTCAATTCAGTCTCCAGAATGATCCTCTGAGGTAGGTCCTGATTCCATTTTATAGATGCGGAAACTGAGGCCCACAGAAATAAAGCCCCGTGACCAAGGCCTCGCAAAGAGCAGGTTACAGCACTGAAATCCCATCTCAGGGCTGACTGAATCCACAGCCTTCGTTGGCTCTCAGTCCTAAACCATGTTGCCTTCTCAAATCAGTAGAAAACCTCTATTTAAAAAAAAAAAATGATATTGTGCTATTATTCTCTTTTCTTTGTATATAAAAATAAATATTTTAAATCTTGAATTTTGTTTGTTGTATTAGGTTGAAGTAAGTGCAGTTGTGGATGTTTGGCCATTTTCAAGTGGTGGTACAACCTAACGGGTTCTTTTCTTTCCAGGGAAGAAAGTAGGAAGGAGGAAATGAAATGCAGAAAAAGAGAGATAGAAAGATAAAAAAGCAGAAAGGAAGGAAAACAAGAAGCTATAAAAAGATATTAGAAATTACAAGTGCAACCGTCACTGTGTCCTAAAACCCCGCTGCCCTGCAGCTTCTGACGCCACAATCTTGGCTTTTAATGTCCCTTGCCTTTGATCGGGATTTTCACAGTCACCAGACTCCTTAAGTAATCAGCAGAGACCAACTGTACCATATTGTCTTTCATTCTTTATTTTTTTAAAAACAAGGATTGCACAGATTTCTAGCCACCCCCCTGAGGGGGTGAGAAGAAAAAAAAAAAAAGATCAACAGAACAAAGTCTTTCATTTATTAGGAGCATATAAATACAACTTTCTCTTCCCAGGGGGGAAAACAATGGACCAAAACGAAATGCCCTCGATGTAGGAATTTATAGAAATGTGAAGTTAGCGCTCACTGAAGTTTCAGATGAGGAACCTGACCTCAGTGTGGAAAGAAGAGACATGATAGAGTGAGACATGAAAGAAGCCTTTTTGTTGTTGTTAAATAATTAGCTTGCGGATGATAGGAGGTGTTTTCTAAATGAATGCATTTACAGGAAGAAATGAAAACATTTGAATAATTTGATTAACACATATGAATAACAAATGATAAAGCCAGTGAGCAACTGAAGTCCTGAAATTGAAGGCTTTAAAGGACAAATGTTCTCACCCCCTGACGCTATCTCCGGCTTCGAAATATGTTCAGCCAGGGCCGGTGGGAGAGGAATGTTCTCTAAAATGATTATTATGATATTGCTATTACCCAACACCATCAGCATGTAAAATTGCATTTGGCTCCAGCCCAATGTGATGTGAAAGAAAGAGAATTTTCTTTTCTTATAAATGTTAACAATTAAACTGGATCAGAATGTCGAATCCAGGAACCAGAATGCACTTCCCACCCCTGTTTTCTTTCGAAACTTCTTCCCAGATGGCACTCCCTTGGAGGGCATGGCATCGCTGGCTCTCCCCGGCTGCCCACAGAGGAAGAAAATGGTGAGACCCGCCCCGGGGCACAACGCTGGTTCCCTCTGTGCCAAGGCCCATGATTAAAGGCGTCTTTGTAAGGACAGTTGCCAGAAGACATCTTCCCATAGCACATGGCCACGTCTGTGATCTTTGGAATCCTCTAAAGGAAATGGCCTGACAAGATCTAGGGTCATAAGTTATTGCTACTGTCACAATGAATCGCTCTTACTTAAGGCTGTATTAGTTTGTGAGAGCTGTCCTAACAAAGTGCCACAGACTGGTTTAAACGACAGCAATTTCTTGTCTCACAATTCTGGAGGCTAGAAGTTCAAGATCAAGGTGTCACCAGGGTTGGTTTCTCTTGAGTCCTCTCTCCTTGGGTTGTAGGTGGCCACCGGCTCCCTGTGTCTTCACATGGTCTTCCCTCTGTACACGTCTGTGTCCCGACCTCTTCTTATAAGGACACCTGTCATATTTGACTCTCAGACTTGCCCACGCTGGGCCTCTGGCAACTCACCAATTACAGCTGAAGTTTTCCTGCCCCGGCACTGGTTCCCCTGCAGGTCTCCGCTCTGGCGAGTTACTGTCTTCTGTGTCCACCTGTCTGTCTCTCCAACTGGGGAGACAGGAGTTTGCCCTGTGACCTCACTCCTCTGACGGATCTAAAAAGAGTTGTTGATTCTCAGTTTGTTCAACTTTGTGCTTGTTATTCGGACAGAGTGGTGACTGCTAAGCTCCTTACATATCATACTGAAAACCAAATGTCCAGCTAGAATTTTCTGCAGAGAGGATCTGTTGGTGGTAAATCCCTCAATTTTTTGCTGGTTTGTCTAAGAAAAAGTATTTTTCTTTTATTATTAAAATATATTTTTGTTTTCTTTGAAATTCTATGCTATAGCATTTTTTTTTCCTCTCAGCACATTGAATATTTTATTCCTATCTTTTGTGTTTTATTGCTACTGTTGATAAGTTAGCCATCTGTCTAATTGTCATTGCTACGGAAGTCATTTTTTTTTTTTGTTCTGGCTGGTTTTAGGATCTCCTCTTTGCCTTAGGCATGCTACAGTTTTACTAGAATAAGTCCTAGGTGTGAATTTTTTTTTTATTTATCTTGGGACTTTTGAGGTTTCTTGGTTTGGAGGATTGGAATCTTTCAACAAATAGTTATAGAAAATTCTGTTATTTTTTGTTCATATATACTTCTTTCAATTTTTTTTTTATCTCTTTCTGGAGTTCTAGACCATCTCACTCTACCCTCTATGTATTTTAACGTATCTTGAGTATCTCATTTTCTCTCTGTGATATCTTGGATAATTAAATGACATCTATTTTCCATTTCACTAATTCACTGCTCAGCTGTGTCAAATCTGTTTAACATAGCCAATGAGTATTTTTATTGAAATTAAATTAAATTCACGAGATAAAATTAACCATTTTAAAGTGCACAATTCAGTTGCTTTTAGTATATTCACGATACTGTGCGATGACTTCTATCTTGTTTCATTAAAACATTTTCATCAACCCAAAAGAAAACCCTATATTCATTAAGCACTCACTTCCCATTATTCCCTTCTCCTAGCCCCTGACAACCACCAGTCTGCTTTCTGTCTCTGTGGATTTATCTATTCTGGATATTTCATATAAATAGAATCATACAGTGTGTGACCTGTTGTGTCTAACTTCTTTTACTTAGCATGTTTTCAAGGGTCATCCATGTTGTAGCATGTATCAGAATTTCACTCTTTCTATGGCTGTATAATATTCCACTGTATGTATGTACCACATTTTGTTTTTCCATTCATCTGTTGATTGACATTTGGGTTGTTTCCAGCTTTTGTCTATTGTGAATAACGCTGCTATGAACATTTGTGTACAAGTCTTTGAGTGCCTGCTTTGACGTTTTTTGAGGTAAATGCTTAGGAGTATACTTGCTGGGTCAAATAGTACTATAATTCTGTGTTTAAGATTTGAGTAACTGCCAACTTCAATGACTTTTTGAAAGTCAATTATTATAACTTTAATGTCTAGAAGTGTTCTTTGATTCCTTTTCAGAGTTCTGTGCTCATTTTTATGGTCTTTTGTAACTGCTCATATCTGCAAACCTCTCTGTAATTTTATGAAACTTACTATTAAATAATCTTATATAAAATAGCAACTTCAAGATTATTCCAATATCAAAAGTTTTATGAATCTGATTTTGCTGTCTATTGTTTCTACTGATTATCATTCATTTTGTTTGTGTGTGTTATAATTTTTGATTGAGAGATCATGTTCTGTGGAACTCTATTGGAATTCTTAGCAAGTAGTGTTATCTTTCCTTTTGCCAGTCATCTGGGCAGCCTATTAATCTAGGATCATGTTAAAATAAGATCTCCACTATACCATACAGGTGGAACAAGTTTGGGATGCGTACCACATGATGAAAGGTTTACAGTCATTCTCAGAGGAGAGCTATTTTTTTCTTGCCACCATAAGTAAGGTCAAGACAGCCAATGTCAAGAAAAGCAAGTTTCATGGCTCTACTCTTTTGTGCTCTGGGTTTACCTTTATTGAGTAAATAGGCCCCAAGGCAAAAAAAAAAAAAATTTATTACCAGAGACAAAGGAAAATGACATAATAAAAAAGAGTTGAGTTCATATAATATCATAGCTTCCAAATATATACAGCAAAGAATTGACAGAACTTTAAGAAAATGAGAAAATCAAATCCTTCCTAATAATTTGAAATTTTAATCTAACTCTCTTAGTAACTGGTAGATCAAGCTAACAAAAATGTTATTAATTATAAGGACAAAGAACATTTGAATAGCACAGTCAACCAGCCTGGTAGAATGTATTAATATACACATTGAACATTGCCTCTACCAATAGGAAAACACACATTCTTTTCAAGGGGACATGGAACCTCGATGAAAACTGATCACACGTTAGGCCTAAGTTCATACTTACTGTGATGGCGTTGTGATGTGTCAGTTTGGCTAGGCTGAACTACCTGTCTCAGATTTCCCTTGCTTACAGGTTTCCAATTAGCGTGGGCCACATGAGAGAGTCATGTGCAATTTTGGGGGGAAGGAAGGAAGCAAAAGCCATTTTGCAGCTCACACGAAAGATCGTTGTTGGTGATCATTGTTGCCAGGTGTGTGTGTTTAGCTGTGTCAAAGGGCCGGCTTCAGCAGGACACCTGCATCACCAAGATCAGAGGATACAAGAATGGACAAGGGTATCAATCAGTCTGTCCTCATGGAAGTACAGCCCATGGTTGTGCATTTCATCCTGATAGTGACCTTTCCGTCCTGACTTCCTGTCCTGCAGAATTCACGCTCCAGCAACGGACAAGAAGCAAACACCTTACAGAGGCTGCTTAACCAGCTCCCACATTGACTGTGGAAGACGCGCTCTTTGTAACAAATCTATACCTCCTGGCGGTGTCTTTCTCAGGTGAAGCTATAATACACTCATGAAATGATAGGAAGAATTGAGAAAATTAGTTAAATGGTTCAAGTCAGGCATATAATTCTTTAATTTATGCAAGTATTTTTAGACAAAATTGCAGACATTGGCTAAATACCTGGAAAGTCACTTGAATTCTCACTTCTCTGCATTTGTAGAAACTGCCATTGGCAGTGTTCTTAAAAAGAACCTGATCCGTGAATATGTACAATTATTATGTATCAATAAAAAATTAAAAAAATACATTATAGTTATAATTAAATTTATAATTATAAAATAATAAAAGTTGCATAAGGGAAGTATTTAAAAAAATAAAAAAAAGAACCTGATGATACAACAAAAGCAAGTTATGCAGGCTTCTTTTAAAAATTCCGGTTTAAACAATGATTTGTTACCAACCATTACATGTGCATGTCTTCTTGGTTTCTTTTCAAAGAACGGTCTTGCTGCTGGCTTGTATTAAGTTCACTTAATAGTGGTAGGAGTGAGAAATCAATTGTTGATTTAAGAACTAACATTTGGGAAGCATTTAATGCAAGCACTATGTTAAAAACTTCAAATGCTTTGTCTTGTTAATCCTCATGAGAACCCTATGAAACAGAGTCTTTTACAGATGAAGAAACTGAGGTGTAGACCTATGAAGCCATTTCTTCACATATACAACTTGTATATGGCAGGGCTAAGAATGAAGCTCAATTCTTTCATCTCCAGAGCCTGTGCTCTTAGCCACCGCTGCTATTTGTTTGGGGCAAAAGATAAAGTTGTAAACATGTCTTATGGTTAATACTCTGTGGGCTTCAAAGCCTCAAAAGATCTCAGTGTATCATTTCTCACAGCAGGCCTGGTCCAGCCTTTTGTCTCACCAAGATACTTGCTTTTGTGTCAAAGTCACGTTCATGGATATTTCTTGGCCAAACCAAGAACATGTCAATGTGCAGTCAGATTCCAATGCCTCTGTGCCAGCGTTTCTCAAAGCACGGTCCAGTAATGCCTGGGGGTCCCCAGGATCCTTTCCAGGGGTTCATGGAATTATATGGTTTTTTTCCCCAACATATCTGTGTGAAGCCAAATTTTCTTCCTGTACTTGAACCAAAACAATATATCACAACAGATTGAATGTGGAAGCAGATCTGAGAATCTAGCAGTCTTCTATTGAGTCAGACATTAAAGAGGTTTCCAAAAATGTAAGACAATGCCTTTCTTCTCACTGATTTTTTGTTTTTAACATATAGGCATTTTTCCATAAACTGTTATTTATATTAACATGTAACGGGGTTGTTATTATTATTTAAAGGATTATTAAATATTTAAATTTTTTTCTTATTTTTAATTTTTCATATGGTAAGTATAGAGAGATTTTAATCCTCATAAACAAAACCTCTTTGGGATTCTAAGTAATTTTTAAGAGTGTGAAGGAGTCCTAACAGTACAATGTTTGAGATCCTCTGTCCTATGCAACTTGAACACCATTCCTGGGCACTAACTTTCCACCAATGTAACTTCTAGCTCTAGACTTATCCAACTTGAGCAAGATACAGAAATGAAGTCTATGAACTGAGACCAGTATTTAAAATTATTCTTTCCTTTATTCCTCACAATGACCCTGTGAGGCAAGTATTATTTTTTGCAATGTAGGGCCAATACTACTAACTAAACCAAACCAAAAACCAATAAAATGAAATAAGAAAATTAAAAGACTAACACTCCATAGCATATGTCATCAGGGCACTGCAAATTAAAACAACGAGATACCACTACATATATCATAGAAGGAACGAAGTTTTTACTGAATATCTAAGCCTGTATTAGGCAGTATAATTGGTGTTGCCCCATTAGTCCTCTAGAACACATTTGAGGGTTGGTCGTATTCTCCCCACTTTGAGAGATGAGGAAACTGAGGTTCTGAAAGGTTAAGCCACTGGTACAAAGTCACAGGTGACGCATGTGCAGGCTGAGATTCTCCCCAGATCTGTCTGCCTGCAGAACTCCTGCTCTTCCCAGACTCCTCGTGAGCTTTCCCATTAGAGGGTCAAGGCAGGTAGAGGGTTCAAGGTCACAGCCCTCTTAAATACAAGACCTCCTTCTCTCAAAGGCTCTTACTCAGCCAACCCACACACAAGGCCAAAGAAGCAGGGAGAAGGCTGGGCTGGCCTCGCCGAGCTTTAGCTGAGTAATTTTTGATAATAACACTTGAAGACCAAGCATATCAGAAAGCACGAGCCCCCAGATGATGGCAGACAGTCAAAGGAGACCCTAACGCAGAGTAAGCCTCGAGTTCTCTGTTCTCGTACAATATAATTTGTCATTAAGTAGCTGCCAGTTTCTTCCAGATCACTGTATTATGCATGGGTTGCAGGGCTACCAATTAGTTTGAGCAAGTGCTAAAAATAAATAAATGATGAGGAGCCTTCTATTTTCATCCAGGATAATTAGGGCCTGCATTTGGGGTGACGAGGTGGCATGGGGTGGGGGAAGTCTGAGGAAACGTTAAAGACACCATGTAGCCCTCCAACGACACGCGGCAAAGTCAACAGTCCTCTCTGCAGCTTCTGTTTACAAATGGTCCAGTCGCCCCACCCGGGGCCCCTTCCTCGGGCCTGGGGCTGCAGCCTGGGGAGAGGCAGTTACGCGATGCTCATGACTTTATCCTTTCTTAAGATCCTCTTATATAACCGATTTGTTGTGCAATCGGGCAGTTGGTGGTTCGAGGAAGCTGGCCCGTACCTTAGATAAGAAATTGAATTATTCCAGGGGACACTTGGACTCAAGCAGGCTGGGAGACGCCGAGGCGTGAGCTGGGCCTCCCACACAGGACAGGGCACTGTAGCTGAGAAGTTCCCTATACGTGAGCCACATGGGTCCCCCGTTTCCTGAGCATCTGTATTTGGTGAGCAGTGGAAACCTCTTGCTTTCCCACTGAAGGCCCCCTGCTTCCTCTTGGTAGAGTCAAAAACATGACCCAGTTGCAACAGAGGAACGAAATAGCAGTTTGGTAGGAGGAGGAGGAGAGGGCAGGGAGGCAGCGGGGTCAGAAGTCTCCATAATTGGAAGAAATGATCTCAGGGAATCATGCGAGTGTTCATGCACAAGTTCAAGGTCACATACCTGCAAGCACGTGCACACGCACACGCACACTAACACACACGGCGGGACGATCGCTGGCAGCGGCAGACGCAGGGCAGAGGATGACAGGGGAGAAGCAGGAATCAAAGCTCATCAAGCTGAGAAGCCAAACGGTCTACAAATCGTCTGAGATGCTTTCTTTTCAGGAAAAAATTGGAACACATCCTAGAAACACTACATTAGAATGTTTATTTCCTGGCAGATTTGCTTCTCAGTTGTAATAGGATGGCAGTGGCCTTCAGTGCCCACGTCCCCACCGCCCCTCGTCCTCACGTGGGAGCTAC